>NC_052554.1:331052-663552 GCF_016699485.2 Gallus gallus
GTCCAGGAAGTCAGAACACCAAACCTTCCTTCCAAATGAGCCCAACACAGAGTTTTACTGAGCAGAGAGGGAGGAAGCAGCGTGCAATTTGAGCCTTGCAGGTGGGCATCCTTCTGTGCCAGAAGTTCTTTGTCCTCTTAATAGTGAAGGGAGTGACGTGTGGAATCAAACTCTGGAACCCACGTAAGGTTACAAAGCAGGTACGCTCATTACGGCGCCGGGTGCGGGGGAGGATATCTCCTCCTAACTCGCACACAGAGAAAAGCACTGGTTACATGCTTACAGACATAACATCCACATATTCATTACGTTCCACAAAAATGGGCTGGAATTCTGAGAAACTATTAACGTATTGTCCCACCCTCTTGAGCACTGCGTCCTAAAAATGTGGTGGGGGTCTCTGGCGGTCAGTGGATGAAGGCTCGTAGTCTACCTTCGCTGTGAACTTCCGACCTTTTAAGGGGGGGTAGCCCGAACCAGCTCCTACTGGCGTTGTGTTGAGCTGAGACATCTGTTTCACCGTCCCATCTTCAACAACAGGAGCCTATTCTACTTTCTCATCGTTGTTTGGCAGTGAGTTTCCGTGGACTCTGCATTCTCCTCTTGAGCTTACGTGTCTGCAAGCATCTTGTCCTTCAGCGTGAATCCACTCCAGTTCTTTCCACAATATGGAAAGGCTGTTCTCATGATTCAGGAGACAGCTAGGGCTGGGGAATGGATGCATGGCACCTTAACTCTGACCAGCAAGGAAATCAGGAGAACGGAATGCAGACACTGCCAACTTCTACCGGCTCAAATCTGCTTCAAGACTCATTGCAAAGTCTCAGCTAGAAAAAGGATCACCTCAGTGTATCCAAGAAAAAGAGCAGCGCTTTTTGGGTTGGTTGGTTGGTTGTTTTATTGTGGGTGGTGTTTGTTTGTTTGTTTGTTTAATATACCACAAGACTATGCAGTTACACTGTCAGTCACCTCAGAGTGTTCCCAAAGGAGCTCATCCACGTCCTGCACACACTCCACCTGAACATCAAGTGGAGCAGGGGGTAGTCCTGCAGATGGAGTAACGCAGGAATTTTGACAGGGATGTTGCTGCATGATGGAATCTCTGCATCCACTTATTCATCAAGTATCCAGCAGGAGAGCACAGAGCTCCGGAGGCATCGTTGTATCCAGTTCATCATCTGAAACCTCCGCAACCAAACTGGATGGGACCAGTCCTCTTGTGCCATCTGTCAGCTCTCCCTGAAACCAGCCATTCTCATCCACAGCTCCAAAGACGTTAAGGTGTTGTCCAGCGGTCAGAGGAAGCTCGCTTTCTGGCTCCTCATTAGGACCCTCAACAGGATTGTAGCTGTGCCGAGCTAAGAATCTTTGAAATGTTGCTGATGCTTGTCCCAGAGAATGCAGGGTGAAGGACAAAAGCTCTGCTGCTGGTTCTCCGCTCTCACTTTCAGGGCCGTCCCCTGACAGAAAGCAGCACTCAGGACTGTTCCCGTGGACCTCTTTCACGGCTTTGAGTTCAAGCTCCAAGTCTTCCAGATGACTTTGAAGACCTTTGGCCTCTTGGATGGCAGAATGGAATGCACTGGGACGATGGCTGAGATTCTTCTTTGATGGGGCAAGAGTCTCTTCGGCTGCCTCTCCAGCTCCGTTCTGCCCTCGTCTCCAGTTGGAACTCTCTCCTAGTTGGTATCAGGATGAGCCTGCTCTGCTGCTCTCTCTTCTCTCTTGCACACTCTGTGAGAATGAGTTTCAGAAAGCACTACTCACTGACAGGAAATAAGGGGAAACTTGAAAGACTTGGCAACGTAAGTCCTGGCCGTGTACTGCCAGCAACTGATCTGGCCGCCCAGGATCCTGGCACCACAAATGCTTCGTTGCCAAATGCAGCAATGAAGTGTTCTGGGGAAAAGCCAACTCACACGTATTTTTGGCACATCCATATCACAGCACCACAGGCCAGCACCAGCGCAGGACAGCAGCACAGCTGAGAACAGTACCATCGCTGCGATGTGGCGCCTTCGCGCAGATCTGCCAACAGCAGCCTTTGTGCTCGTCCCGGCATTCATCCCTGGGAGAAACTGAGACAACGTCCCACGTTACCTTCACCTGCGCTACAGATAACCTCTCAGTGTGCTTCATGGACCCAGGAGATTTTCATCAGTGGGTGCCTCTGCCTCTGGCGCCCAGGCACCAGAGGACAAGAAGGACTGCTTCCACCTCTCGTTGGGTAGGGAGAGGCCGCACAGGCACTGCCCGTGTCTTCCTCTGGGCCGAGGGCTGGGGCTGTGCCCTGGGGTCTGGGCTTTGTCTGTGGGAAGCACTGCAGAGCAGAATCCCTCGCACTTTCCCCAGCGCACGCGTCCCGCGCTCTCCCGCAGGACACCCCCCCCCGGCTGAAGGTCGGGCTCCAGCCAGCACAGGGCACAGCCGGAGCCAGCCCAGGGGAGAAACACTCCTGCAGGCTCCTCCCACACAGGACCCCGCTCATCGCCCTCGGGTGGCTTTGCTCCAAAAGGGCAAAACTCACCACTCTCTGGGAACTGGGAGTGGTGGGAGCTGAGCAGCGTCACAGAGGCCTGCACGTACCTTCTCCGGCACACTGCTGGAACAACTCTCCACACCCCACTGAGGTCAGCCGTGTTCAGAGAGCCATCCCTGGCTTCTTTTACACGTGCCCTGTGCTCACACGCTCAGGTTCGGCTGCTGACCTGGCGTGCAAGAGCAGGCAGCAAGAGCCTGCAGGCACACAGTGGCTCTGGTGAGTGACACTGGATGACCACGGGACAGAAATTACCTGGCATGACAGTTGTTGGCGCTGCCTGCGTTCCTTTGCCCGAGACTGGCAGTGTGGGATGGCTGCCTTCCTGCAGTGCATCCTGCTCACTTTGTTGGTCAGTTCCTTTAGAAAGAAAGCAGGGCAGTAGGATTGGATGTGATGTGCTCTCATCGGGAACTGAGCTACTCCAGTCCCGCGCTCAGGCAAAGCCTGCTGGTCCCAGCCCCACAGATCCACTGCGACCCCCTCCGTTGCCCAAGGGCATTTGGGCCCTCCCAGGAATTGGAGGGTGCCAACCCTCTCACGCCTCTCGAGGAATCAGCTCCTATGCAAGGCCCTCACACCCTGTGCTGTGAGCGTCACCAACCATCACGTTCCACCCATCACAGGCCAGGCATCTGCAGGCTGAAATTCAAGCTCAGACAGAAGCGCCTTCACAATCAGCATCCCACCTTGTTTCCAGCATTAGCAAAGGCATCCCTGCTCGGGATGCTCCTCCTGCCTTGAACTCGCTCTAGCTGCACAGAGGGCTTTGTATGAGCAGAAGCACAGCACTCGCCAGTTGCTGCCATCTGGCTGCCAAAGCACCTCTGACAAGTAATGGTCGTGCTGGGGGAGCAGCTGCCCCCGGGCCTTGGCTGGATGCAGAAGTGGCAACAGACCATCTCTGGTGCTTGACAGTGCCTGCAAGGCGCTACATGGAACACCACCGCAGCACGGCTCTGAGCGATCCCTTCCTGCTGTGCAGGCTACAGCTTGTCCACACACGTACATCAGACCTCAGCTCCCCAGGTCTCACAGTGAACAGACTCAAGTATACCCACCACGCGCTGCCTTCTCCATTTCCTTCACCAGTTCCTTGAGGAGACGGGATGAGCCCTGGGAGTATTCTCCTCTTTTGGGTTCATCCTTTCCTTTTTCCGGACCTTAACAGAATGCATGAAGTTCAATATCACGTGCATGAGGTTTTGAAGACCAGCAGTGAGTCAGTGAGACAAACTACTCACCGCTGGGATTCCAGCTGGGCTCCAGCGCAGGAGGAAACACATGACCGGGCAAAGCCCTCCCTGGGGGCACTCCTGCAACCAAAGACCCACGAAAAGTTTCAGTCATACGCTACAGCATCACTGAATAGCAGAGCATACGGGGGATCGTGCCATGAAATGGCACTGAAATGGGCAGTGAAAGCTCTCCAAGGAATTACAAAGCCAGGACATACCCATGCGATCTGCCGGAGTTTCAGTCCCAGAGCTCAGAGCGGAACCTGGATCACCTCCTCCAGTCACATCTGCAAACAAACGCAGGACAGAGCAACTCCCATTAAACATCCTTCCAGTCAGAATGACACAGGATGCAATTAAAGCTGGGCATTCCTTCACGACACCATTCTCTCCCTTCCACACAGGAGCACCTCGGAAACAGTTCCTGGGTGCCTGCAGGGGCACCACCATCATACAGAACTAACCCCGTGTGGAACTGCCCAGAGGAGCGCCCGCCTGGAGCTCACCCCAGCTCTAAACTCAACTGCATGGACTGGATTAAACCTAGGCTTTGGTGAGCCGCTGCCTGGAGACACAGCTGTAATCAAGGACAGCGGAGAAACGTTCCCATTGCACGTGCCCATCTCTCTCTCCCTTACTGAGCTGCGGTGATGGAAGGGGCTCAGGTAATGACATGGGGGGAAAGTTCCAAAGCTGCAGAGAGGCCAGGTGACCTGCTGGCTGGTATTCCACAGCTTTCCAAATACTTTCTCCAGGCCGTGGGAGACAATTCTCAGGGACCTCATGGAAGAACATTCGGCCCCCTGGAATTTTCTTACTGGGAGACCTCGCAGATACAGAGACAAAGCCAACGCAACGCTGACAGCACGGAGCACCCAAGAAACAACGACCATCCATGCTTCTCGGGGAGAAGAACCCGCTGGCCGGTGAAAAGCGCAACCCTTGCTGAACTAGCCCAGCCACAAAGGAACAAATATCGAGGACATGAAGCCCGGCTACTTACCTCCAGCATCCCCTTCAGGCTCAGAGGCAGGATTCTGTTCTGCTGATTCACCAGCAGGGCCTGCAGGCACAAGTGTAATCAGACACAGGTGAGGAGAGCTTCCAGCACACGTGGGGGCCTCCTTTTCCCTGAGTGGGGAAAGGTGGGCCAGGGAATGCCACGGCCCAAATACGAAGGTCTGGGCTCTCTCAGCTGAAGAGGGGCAGCGGTAACCTTCCCACTGAAATGTGGCAGCTCTCCGAGTAAAGAAATACTCATGGCTCATCTGTGCAAGCCCTTCAAGGCACAAACAGGCTTGGAAGACCTTGAGAGGGTCTTAAGCAAATTGCACGCAAGTAAACTATGGGAGCATGAATGTTTCTGCCTCCAAGGAAACAGACACTCACAACTTACCTCTGGGTTGTCCCAGAGGCACAGGCACAAAATCCGGATCCAAACGATCATCCGGAAAGGGAGCACCAAGTTCATCTCCTAGAATCAAGAACACATGAAAGAAGGTCCCATTGGATGGTGTGATCTCCTTCTCCCTCAGTAACTGGATGTTGCTGGGCCGTGGAACGGGATGGGAGAAGGACTCAGGTCACGATTCCCAAAGTTGCAGAGTGGCCAGGATGACCTGTAGGCTGGCACCTGGCAGCGTACACAATACTCTCTCCAGGCCATGTGCCACATCCCTCACGGACCGCATGGAAGAAGATGCAGCTCCTGGGGGCTTTCTTACTGGGAGGCCTCCAATGCACAGGAAGGTCACACTGAAGCACTGGAGGAAAGCACGCCTGTCTCTTCCTCTGGGCTGTGGGCCGGGGCTCTGTGTTGGAAACTGGGATTCATCTATGGGGAGTACCATGAGCCTGGAGCAGAAATGCTCACGCTTCTCCCAGCACACATCTGCCAAGCTCTCCCCAGGACATCTCCCACGACGAAGGCTGTGCTCCAGCCAGCAAGCAGCAGAGCCATGGCCCGGCATGGCTGGAGCCAGCCCTGAGGAGCAGCGCTGCCACGGGCTCTTGCCCGGCTCCTGCGGTGCTGCCCATCGCCCCCTGCCCAACACCACCCCCCATGGAAGGCCAGCCCCAGGGAAGTGTGGCACAGGGCCGTGGGGACACAGCCTGACTTCTTGCCCCCACTGCTGCTCAGTCCGTGTCCCATCTCTGCCCACCCACCTGCTCCCGGTGCTCGCCACGGAGCAGCACAGGTCTCCCGGAAACACATGGCCATCAGTAGGAGGAAGAGGACAAAGCGGGCAGGGGCCATGGCTCCCCACACTCGCACCATGCTTCCAACACCACCGCTGCAGCCACAGTGAGCGTCGCACAGAGCAAAGCCTGCGGCACAGGACAGCGTCGCAGCCAGGCCTTGTGAGCTCACGGCACAGCACCGCACAGCCATTGGACGGGGCATTGTGACCTCACGGCTCCAAGATTCCGGGTGGCGGCTCCCCGCGGGCTGCTGCTCTTGTGATGTGCTGCACCAGGGCTGCGTGGGGCCCGTGCTTACGTCATAGAAACGCAGAATCATAGAGCGGCTTGGGGTGGAAGGGACAGCAAAGAGCTTAGAACCCCAACCCCACTGCCGTGGGCAGGGATGCCACCCACGGGGTCATGCTGCCCAGAGCCCCACCCAGCCTGGCCGTGAACACCTCCAGGGATGGAGCATCCACAGCTTCACTTGGCAAACATTTCTAGGGCTTCAACAGCCCCAGGAGGGAATTATTTCCAGCTCGGTGCACCCATGACACCTCAGGCCATTGGGGAAGAGATGCAATATGGAAAATGGGGTCTGGATCAAGGACGCTATTGCACAGGTTATCCATGCGTGTCAAACGTGCTGCAATTAAGCAAGCCAAGCGGATAAAGCCTCTCCAGTATGGAGGATGATGGCTGAAATACAAACACGGGGAAGCTGACCTTCTCACAGACCTGCCAAGTCAAGTGTCACGTGCTTACGTTTTTGTTGATAGATCTGCAGTTTCATCTGTTTTCCTTCAGTTTTCCAGCACCTTGGCTAAGGACATCCCCTTTCCTGCACCAAGTATATTTCCCACACGTAGCTTGCTTCCAAGCCTGCATTTAGTAGCGGAAATTGAAGGCTTGCTGGTTGGCACCTCCCATCACCAAAGTCCCCCAAAGTGAACTCACTGCTGCTGGCAACTGGACGCTTGGTGCCGAGAGGACCGTCACCTATGGGGTCCCACCTGGGTCTCCAGAAGCTGTTGCACTTTTGGAAGCAGAGCATCCAAATACATTGCCTATATACATCCAATACAGTGTCCATACAACACTGCCATTGAATCAGAGCCTGCCACTTTCCCTATGACCAGGCAAAGTGCGTGAAGGCAAGCTGAACTGCTGAACCAGGCACCACATGGGGCTTATGTATTTGTGTCAAAAGACAGCATACATTTTCTCACTCATCTTGTCTGGCTACCTGGTGACAATAAGCCCTGCTTAGTGCTTATTTCAAAAGGGCAGCAGGTCCTCGCTGGCCACGTGCAGGGGTTTCTCAGACACATATGCCAGCGAGGTGTGGGCACAGCCGGTAGAACAGCTCCTGGTGGTAAGTTTTGGGCACAGAGCACTGCAGCGCCCGGAACAAAGCCAGCAGCAGGCAGATGAGAGTGAGGCAGATGTGGGGAAGAAGGGGGTGGAGAATGGGGCAGGTCAAACATGCCCCTACCCCATAGTGGCACGCACACACGCCGTACAGAGGGGACAATCAGGATCAGCTGCACAGCCATGGTCACGCAGGGCAGCGGGAGACCAGGAGAGGGGCACAGCAGGAACGCAGCAGCACAGACTGGGCCTGGGCCCGCTGCTCCAGGGACACCCGTCCCTACAGAGAAGCTTCCCAGGCAGTCTCGGTGCTGACTGACCCTCTGGCATTCAGCGGGCCAAATGGAAGCAAAAATAACAAGAAGAATCAGACTTAGTTTTCAATAAGAAAGATTCTAAAATGGGACTTCACTTCTTAAGTTCTTTACTACGAATAAAAGCGCAAGTCTACCCTAAATATAGCACTATTAAAATGTGTATACTTTTTTTCTTTTTTTTTTTTTCCAAAAAAAATAAACCTACAACTGCTGATACCTTTTCTCGCATGTCAGGTGGGGCTGGGGCTGCAGCAGCCCTGCCTCTTCCCAGTCATGCCTGCATTGGAAGGGTCCTGGAAAATCTCACAGAATCATAGAATGGCCTGGGTTGAAAAGGACCACAATGACCATCGAGTTTCAACCCCCCGGCTATGTGCCAACCACCAGAGGATCGCCAACCACCAGAGCAGGCTGCCCAGAGCCACTTCCAGCCTGGCCTTGAATGCCTCCAGCGACGGGACATCCACAACCTCCTTGGGCAACCTGTTCCAGTGCGTCACCACCCTCTGGGTGAAAAACTTCCTCCTAATATCTAACCTAAACCACCCCTGTCTCAGTTTAAGACCATCCCTCCTTGTCCTACCACTATCCACCCTCAAAAACAGTCGTTCCCCTTCCAGTTTATACGCTCCCTTCAAGTACTGGAAGGCCACAATGAGGTCCCCCTGGAGCCTTCTCTTCGCCAAGCTAAACAAGCCCAGTTCCCTCAACCTTTCCTCATAGGAGAGGTGCTCCTGCCCTCTGATCATCTTAGTGGCCCTCCTCTGGACCCACTCCAACAGCTCCACACCCTTCCTCTACTGGGAGCCTGTAGAGCAAATAAGGATACGGATATAAGAAACTATCGCCTTTGAAAAGGAATAATCAGAGATGAACAGGAAGCTTACCCGTGTCCTAGGCTCGCCAAAAGGGCTCCAAGAGGAGTGATCTTCAGAGAGCGATCCTTCCTCCGTGGCAGTCAGCCCTTAAATGGGGTTTAGGAGAGGTGAAGCCTGGCTCCACCCCTTCCGGTCACACAGGTGGAGTTGCAGTTCAACAGGTCTCATACAGGGCCCCAGGCCTGGGTGCAGTACTCCAGATGGGGCCTCACAAGAGCTGAGTAGAGGGGGACAACCACCTCCCTCTCCCTGCTGGCCACCTCTTTCTTAACGCAGCCCAGAACACACTTGGCCTTCCGGGCTGCCAGCACACACTGCTGGCTCACGTCCAGCTTCTAAAATCACACAACGCTGGAATGGTTTGTGTTGCATGGCTCCCTGAAGATCACAGAACCACTGGATTTTTGTACGCTGGAAGTGTCCTTGAAGATCACAGAACAATAGGATGGCTTGTGTTGAAAACGTCCCTGAAGATCACAGCACAGTAGACTATCCTTGGTACACTATCATTGGTAGAGGGCCTCGAGGATTTGGCAGTACCTGAGAGGCATCCCAACCCAGAGGAGATGCTGGTCATAACCTCCACCACCTCTCTGGGCAACCCGTCCCAGAGCTCCCCCACCCTTACCGTAAAGGTCTTCCACATGTTTGCATGGAACTTCCTGTGCTCAAGTTCTAGGCCACTGCTCATTGTCCTCCGCTACGCACCACCGAGAAGAGCCTGGCCTCATCCATTTTCCTCCCACTTCCCTTCAGATATTGATTAACACTCGCTTTGAATCTCTAGTTATAGGGTCTGAGACGATGGAGATCTGCCGGCTACTTTTCCATACCAGCCCCCTCGCATGGCAAAATCTTCTGGTTCTTTCTACCAGTTGTGCAAACCCCAGAACTTGCTGGACTCACGGATTCCACGCTACCCCACCTGAGCCGTGATTCGTGTTCACGCGTCCCAGGCTGTCAGACGACGATTGACCCCAGGATTGTTCCTGGGCAGTGGGGCGCAAAGCAGGAGTCAGATACAACTAGGGCATCCCCTAATGTTCCAATTCATTGCCCCTTGCTACCCAGAGGCAAGCAGGGGCAAGGGAAGAGGAGGAGTACCTCCACGTACCGGTCCTCCGCCTTTTGTCTCAGGAGAAGTGGTGCACCGAGAGGCCTGAGAGAAGGGGGAGAGAAGGTGTGGCAGTTGCACCGCCACAGTTGACACAGGCACTCCAGGCTTTAGGTAACAACTGTCCAGGAAGTCAGAACACCAAACCTTCCTTCCAAATGAGCCCAACACAGAGTTTTACTGAGCAGAGAGGGAGGAAGCAGCGTGCAATTTGAGCCTTGCAGGTGGGCATCCTTCTGTGCCAGAAGTTCTTTGTCCTCTTAATAGTGAAGGGAGTGACGTGTGGAATCAAACTCTGGAACCCACGTAAGGTTACAAAGCAGGTACGCTCATTACGGCGCCGGGTGCGGGGGGGGATATCTCCTCCTAACTCGCACACAGAGAAAAGCACTGGTTACATACTTACAGACATAACATCCACATATTCATTACGTTCCACAAAAATGGGCTGGAATTCTGAGAAACTATTAACGTATTGTCCCACCCTCTTGAGCACGCGTCCTAAAAATGTGGTGGGGGTCTCTGGCGGTCAGTGGATGAAGGCTCGTAGTCTACCTCGCTGTGAACTTCCGACCTTTTAAGGGGGGGTAGCCCGAACCAGCTCCTACTGGCGTTGTGTTGAGCTGAGACATCTGTTTCACCGTCCCATCTTCAACAACAGGAGCCTATTCTACTTTCTCATCGTTGTTTGGCAGCGAGTTTCCATGGACTCTGCATTCTCTTCCTTGAGCTTACGTGTCTGCAAGCATCTTGTCCTTCAGCGTGAATCCACTCCAGTTCTTTCCACAATATGGAAAGGCTGTTCTCATGATTCAGGAGACAGCTAGGGCTGGGGAATGGATGCATGGCACCTTAACTCTGACCAGCAAGGAAATCAGGAGAACGGAATGCAGACACTGCCAACTTCTACCGGCTCAAATCTGCTTCAAGACTCATTGCAAAGTCTCAGCTAGAAAAAGGATCACCTCAGTGTATCCAAGAAAAAGAGCAGCGCTTTTTGGGTTGGTTGGTTGGTTGTTTTATTGTGGGTGGTGTTTGTTTGTTTGTTTGTTTAATATACCACAAGACTATGCAGTTACACTGTCAGTCACCTCAGAGTGTTCCCAAAGGAGCTCATCCACGTCCTGCACACACTCCACCTGAACATCAAGTGGAGCAGGGGGTAGTCCTGCAGATGGAGTAACGCAGGAATTTTGACAGGATGTTGCTGCATGATGGAATCTCTGCATCCACTTATTCATCAAGTATCCAGCAGGAGAGCACAGAGCTCCGGAGGCATCGTTGTATCCAGTTCATCATCTGAAACCTCCGCAACCAAACTGGATGGGACCAGTCCTCTTGTGCCATCTGTCAGCTCTCCCTGAAACCAGCCATTCTCATCCACAGCTCCAAAGACGTTAAGGTGTTGTCCAGCGGTCAGAGGAAGCTCGCTTTCTGGCTCCTCATTAGGACCCTCAACAGGATTGTAGCTGTGCCGAGCTAAGAATCTTTGAAATGTTGCTGATGCTTGTCCCAGAGAATGCAGGGTGAAGGACAAAAGCTCTGCTGCTGGTTCTCCGCTCTCACTTTCAGGGCCGTCCCCTGACAGAAAGCAGCACTCAGGACTGTTCCCGTGGACCTCTTTCACGGCTTTGAGTTCAAGCTCCAAGTCTTCCAGATGACTTTGAAGACCTTTGGCCTCTTGGATGGCAGAATGGAATGCACTGGGACGATGGCTGAGATTCTTCTTTGATGGGGCAAGAGTCTCTTCGGCTGCCTCTCCCAGCTCCGTTCTGCCCTCGTCTCCAGTTGGAACTCTCTCCTAGTTGGTATCAGGATGAGCCTGCTCTGCTGCTCTCTCTTCTCTCTTGCACACTCTGTGAGAATGAGTTTCAGAAAGCACTACTCACTGACAGGAAATAAGGGGAAACTTGAAAGACTTGGCAACGTAAGTCCTGGCCGTGTACTGCCAGCAACTGATCTGGCCGCCCAGGATCCTGGCACCACAAATGCTTCGTTGCCAAATGCAGCAATGAAGTGTTCTGGGGAAAAGCCAACTCACACGTATTTTTGGCACATCCATATCACAGCACCACAGGCCAGCACCAGCGCAGACAGCAGCACAGCTGAGAACAGTACCATCGCTGCAATGTGGCGCCTTCGCGCAGATCTGCCAACAGCAGCCTTTGTGCTCGTCCCGGCATTCATCCCTGGGAGAAACGAGACAACGTCCCACGTTACCTTCACCTGCGCTACAGATAACCTCTCAGTGTGCTTCATGGACCCAGGAGATTTTCATCAGTGGGTGCCTCTGCCTCTGGCGCCCAGGCACCAGAGGACAAGAAGGACTGCTTCCACCTCTCGTTGGGTAGGGAGAGGCCGCACAGGCACTGCCCGTGTCTTCCTCTGGGCCGAGGGCTGGGGCTGTGCCCTGGGGTCTGGGCTTTGTCTGTGGGAAGCACTGCAGAGCAGAATCCCTCGCACTTTCCCCAGCGCACGCGTCCCGCGCTCTCCCGCAGGACACCCCCCCCCGGCTGAAGGTCGGGCTCCAGCCAGCACAGGGCACAGCCGGAGCCAGCCCAGGGGAGAAACACTCCTGCAGGCTCCTCCCACACAGGACCCCGCTCATCGCCCTCGGGTGGCTTTGCTCCAAAAGGGCAAAACTCACCACTCTCTGGGAACTGGGAGTGGTGGGAGCTGAGCAGCGTCACAGAGGCCTGCACGTACCTTCTCCGGCACACTGCTGGAACAACTCTCCACACCCCACTGAGGTCAGCCGTGTTCAGAGAGCCATCCCTGGCTTCTTTTACACGTGCCCTGTGCTCACACGCTCAGGTTCGGCTGCTGACCTGGCGTGCAAGAGCAGGCAGCAAGAGCCTGCAGGCACACAGTGGCTCTGGTGAGTGACACTGGATGACCACGGGACAGAAATTACCTGGCATGACAGTTGCTGGCGCTGCCTGCGTTCCTTTGCCCGAGACTGGCAGTGTGGGATGGCTGCCTTCCTGCAGTGCATCCTGCTCACTTTGTTGGTCAGTTCCTTTAGAAAGAAAGCAGGGCAGTAGGATTGGATGTGATGTGCTCTCATCGGGAACTGAGCTACTCCAGTCCCGCGCTCAGGCAAAGCCTGCTGGTCCCAGCCCCACAGATCCACTGCGACCCCCTCCGTTGCCCAAGGGCATTTGGGCCCTCCCAGGAATTGGAGGGTGCCAACCCTCTCACGCCTCTCGAGGAATCAGCTCCTATGCAAGGCCCTCACACCCTGTGCTGTGAGCGTCACCAACCATCACGTTCCACCCATCACAGGCCAGGCATCTGCAGGCTGAAATTCAAGCTCAGACAGAAGTGCCTTCAGAATCAGCATCCCACCTTGTTTCCAGCATTAGCAAAGGCATCCCTGCTCGGGATGCTCCTCCTGCCTTGAACTCGCTCTAGCTGCACAGAGGGCTTTGTATGAGCAGAAGCACAGCACTCGCCAGTTGCTGCCATCTGGCTGCCAAAGCACCTCTGACAAGTAATGGTCGTGCTGGGGGAGCAGCTGCCCCCGGGCCTTGGCTGGATGCAGAAGTGGCAGCAGACCATCTCTGGTGCTTGACAGTGCCTGCAAGGCGCTACATGGAACACCACCGCAGCACGGCTCTGAGCGATCCCTTCCTGCTGTGCAGGCTACAGCTTGTCCACACACGTACATCAGACCTCAGCTCCCCAGGTCTCACAGTGAACAGACTCAAGTATACCCACCACGCGCTGCCTTCTCCATTTCCTTCACCAGTTCCTTGAGGAGACGGGATGAGCCCTGGGAGTATTCTCCTCTTTTGGGTTCATCCTTTCCTTTTTCCGGACCTTAACAGAATGCATGAAGTTAAATATCACGTGCATGAGGTTTTGAAGACCAGCAGTGAGTCAGTGAGACAAACTACTCACCGCTGGGATTCCAGCTGGGCTCCAGCGCAGGAGGAAACACATGACCGGGCAAAGCCCTCCCTGGGGGCACTCCTGCAACCAAAGACCCACGAAAAGTTTCAGTCATACGCTACAGCATCACTGAATAGCGGAGCATACGGGGGATCGTGCCATGAAATGGCACTGAAATGGGCTGTGAAAGCTCTCCAAGGAATTACAAAGCCAGGACATACCCATGCGATCTGCCGGAGTTTCAGTCCCAGAGCTCAGAGCGGAACCTGGATCACCTCCTCCAGTCACATCTGCAAACAATCGCAGGACAGAGCAACTCCCATTAAACATCCTTCCAGTCAGAATGACACAGGATGCAATTAAAGCTGGGCATTCCTTCACGACACCATTCTCTCCCTTCCACACAGGAGCACCTCGGAAACAGTTCCTGGGTGCCTGCAGGGGCACCACCATCATACAGAACTAACCCCGTGTGGAACTACCCAGAGGAGCGCCCGCCTGGAGCTCACCCCAGCTCTAAACTCAACTGCATGGACTGGATTAAACCTAGGCTTTGGTGAGCCGCTGCCTGGAGACACAGCTGTAATCAAGGACAGCGGAGAAACGTTCCCATTGCACGTGCCCATCTCTCTCTCCCTTACTGAGCTGCGGTGATGGAAGGGGCTCAGGTAATGACATGGGGGGAAAGTTCCAAAGCTGCAGAGAGGCCAGGTGACCTGCTGGCTGGTATTCCACAGCTTTCCAAATACTTTCTCCAGGCCGTGGGAGACAATTCTCAGGGACCTCATGGAAGAACATTCGGCCCCCTGGAATTTTCTTACTGGGAGACCTCGCAGATACAGAGACAAAGCCAACGCAACGCTGACAGCACGGAGCACCCAAGAAACAACGACCATCCATGCTTCTCGGGGAGAAGAACCCGCTGGCCGGTGAAAAGCGCAACCCTTGCTGAACTAGCCCAGCCACAAAGGAACAAATATCGAGGACGTGAAGCCCGGCTACTTACCTCCAGCATCCCCTTCAGGCTCAGAGGCAGGATTCTGTTCTGCTGATTCACCAGCAGGGCCTGCAGGCACAAGTGTAATCAGACACAGGTGAGGAGAGCTTCCAGCACACGTGGGGGCCTCCTTTTCCCTGAGTGGGGAAAGGTGGGCCAGGGAATGCCACGGCCCAAATACGAAGGTCTGGGCTCTCTCAGCTGAAGAGGGGCAGCGGTAACCTTCCCACTGAAATGTGGCAGCTCTCCGAGTAAAGAAATACTCATGGCTCATCTGTGCAAGCCCTTCAAGGCACAAACAGGCTTGGAAGACCTTGAGAGGGTCTTAAGCAAAATTGCACGCAAGTAAACTATGGGAGCATGAATGTTTCTGCCTCCAAGGAAACAGACACTCACAACTTACCTCTGGGTTGTCCCAGAGGCACAGGCACAAAATCCGGATCCAAACGATCATCCGGAAAGGGAGCACCAAGTTCATCTCCTAGAATCAAGAACACATGAAAGAAGGTCCCATTGGATGGTGTGATCTCCTTCTCCCTCAGTAACTGGATGTTGCTGGGCCGTGGAACGGGATGGGAGAAGGACTCAGGCCACGATTCCCAAAGTTGCAGAGTGGCCAGGATGACCTGTAGGCTGGCACCTGGCAGCGTACACAATACTCTCTCCAGGCCATGTGCCACATCCCTCACGGACCGCATGGAAGAAGATGCAGCTCCTGGGGGCTTTCTTACTGGGAGGCCTCCAATGCACAGGAAGGTCACACTGAAGCACTGGAGGAAAGCACGCCTGTCTCTTCCTCTGGGCTGTGGGCCGGGGCTCTGTGTTGGAAACTGGGATTCATCTACGGGGAGTACCATGAGCCTAGAGCAGAAATGCTCACGCTTCTCCCAGCACACATCTGCCAAGCTCTCCCCAGGACATCTCCCACGACGAAGGCTGTGCTCCAGCCAGCAAGCAGCAGAGCCATGGCCCGGCATGGCTGGAGCCAGCCCTGAGGAGCAGCGCTGCCACGGGCTCTTGCCCGGCTCCTGCGGTGCTGCCCATCGCCCCCTGCCCAACACCACCCCCCATGGAAGGCCAGCCCCAGGGAAGTGTGGCACAGGGCCGTGGGGACACAGCCTGACTTCTTGCCCCCACTGCTGCTCAGTCCGTGTCCCATCTCTGCCCACCCACCTGCTCCCGGTGCTCGCCACGGAGCAGCACAGGTCTCCCGGAAACACATGGCCATCAGTAGGAGGAAGAGGACAAAGCGGGCAGGGGCCATGGCTCCCCACACTCGCACCATGCTTCCAACACCACCGCTGCAGCCACAGTGAGCGTCGCACAGAGCAAAGCCTGCGGCACAGGACAGCGTCGCAGCCAGGCCTTGTGAGCTCACGGCACAGCACCGCACAGCCATTGGACGGGGCATTGTGACCTCACGGCTCCAAGATTCCGGGTGGCGGCTCCCCGCGGGCTGCTGCTCTTGTGATGTGCTGCACCAGGGCTGCGTGGGGCCCGTGCTTACGTCATAGAAACGCAGAATCATAGAGCGGCTTGGGGTGGAAGGGACAGCAAAGAGCTTAGAACCCCAACCCCACTGCCGTGGGCAGGGATGCCACCCACGGGGTCATGCTGCCCAGAGCCCCACCCAGCCTGGCCGTGAACACCTCCAGGGATGGAGCATCCACAGCTTCACTTGGCAAACATTTCTAGGGCTTCAACAGCCCCAGGAGGGAATTATTTCCAGCTCGGTGCACCCATGACACCTCAGGCCATTGGGGAAGAGATGCAATATGAAAATGGGGTCTGGATCAAGGACGCTATTGCACAGGTTATCCATGCGTGTCAAACGTGCTGCAATTAAGCAAGCCAAGCGGATAAAGCCTCTCCAGTATGGAGGATGATGGCTGAAATACAAACACGGGGAAGCTGACCTTCTCACAGACCTGCCAAGTCAAGTGTCACGTGCTTACGTTTTTGTTGATAGATCTGCAGTTTCATCTGTTTTCCTTCAGTTTTCCAGCACCTTGGCTAAGGACATCCCCTTTCCTGCACCAAGTATATTTCCCACACGTAGCTTGCTTCCAAGCCTGCATTTAGTAGCGGAAATTGAAGGCTTGCTGGTTGGCACCTCCCATCACCAAAGTCCCCCAAAGTGAACTCACTGCTGCTGGCAACTGGACGCTTGGTGCCGAGAGGACCGTCACCTATGGGGTCCCACCTGGGTCTCCAGAAGCTGTTGCACTTTTGGAAGCAGAGCATCCAAATACATTGCCTATATACATCCAATACAGTGTCCATACAACACTGCCATTGAATCAGAGCCTGCCACTTTCCCTATGACCAGGCAAAGTGCGTGAAGGCAAGCTGAACTGCTGAACCAGGCACCACATGGGGCTTATGTATTTGTGTCAAAAGACAGCATACATTTTCTCACTCATCTTGTCTGGCTACCTGGTGACAATAAGCCCTGCTTAGTGCTTATTTCAAAAGGGCAGCAGGTCCTCGCTGGCCACGTGCAGGGGTTTCTCAGACACATATGCCAGCGAGGTGTGGGCACAGCCGGTAGAACAGCTCCTGGTGGTAAGTTTTGGGCACAGAGCACTGCAGCGCCCGGAACAAAGCCAGCAGCAGGCAGATGAGAGTGAGGCAGATGTGGGGAAGAAGGGGGTGGAGAATGGGGCAGGTCAAACATGCCCCTACCCCATAGTGGCACGCACACACGCCGTACAGAGGGGACAATCAGGATCAGCTGCACAGCCATGGTCACGCAGGGCAGCGGGAGACCAGGAGAGGGGCACAGCAGGAACGCAGCAGCACAGACTGGGCCTGGGCCCGCTGCTCCAGGGACACCCGTCCCTACAGAGAAGCTTCCCAGGCAGTCTCGGTGCTGACTGACCCTCTGGCATTCAGCGGGCCAAATGGAAGCAAAAATAACAAGAAGAATCAGACTTAGTTTTCAATAAGAAAGATTCTAAAATGGGACTTCACTTCTTAAGTTCTTTACTACGAATAAAAGCGCAAGTCTACCCTAAATATAGCACTATTAAAATGTGTATACTTTTTTTTCTTTTTTTTTTTTTCCAAAAAAAATAAACCTACAACTGCTGATACCTTTTCTCGCATGTCAGGTGGGGCTGGGGCTGCAGCAGCCCTGCCTCTTCCCAGTCATGCCTGCATTGGAAGGGTCCTGGAAAATCTCACAGAATCATAGAATGGCCTGGGTTGAAAAGGACCACAATGACCATCGAGTTTCAACCCCCCGGCTATGTGCCAACCACCAGAGGATCGCCAACCACCAGAGCAGGCTGCCCAGAGCCACTTCCAGCCTGGCCTTGAATGCCTCCAGCGACGGGACATCCACAACCTCCTTGGGCAACCTGTTCCAGTGCGTCACCACCCTCTGGGTGAAAAACTTCCTCCTAATATCTAACCTAAACCACCCCTGTCTCAGTTTAAGACCATCCCTCCTTGTCCTACCACTATCCACCCTCAAAAACAGTCGTTCCCCTTCCAGTTTATACGCTCCCTTCAAGTACTGGAAGGCCACAATGAGGTCCCCCTGGAGCCTTCTCTTCGCCAAGCTAAACAAGCCCAGTTCCCTCAACCTTTCCTCATAGGAGAGGTGCTCCTGCCCTCTGATCATCTTAGTGGCCCTCCTCTGGACCCGCTCCAACAGCTCCACACCCTTCCTCTACTGGGAGCCTGTAGAGCAAATAAGGATACGGATATAAGAAACTATCGCCTTTGAAAAGGAATAATCAGAGATGAACAGGAAGCTTACCCGTGTCCTAGGCTCGCCAAAAGGGCTCCAAGAGGAGTGATCTTCAGAGAGCGATCCTTCCTCCGTGGCAGTCAGCCCTTAAATGGGGTTTAGGAGAGGTGAAGCCTGGCTCCACCCCTTCCGGTCACACAGGTGGAGTTGCAGTTCAACAGGTCTCATACAGGGCCCCAGGCCTGGGTGCAGTACTCCAGATGGGGCCTCACAAGAGCTGAGTAGAGGGGGACAACCACCTCCCTCTCCCTGCTGGCCACCTCTTTCTTAACGCAGCCCAGAACACACTTGGCCTTCCGGGCTGCCAGCACACACTGCTGGCTCACGTCCAGCTTCTAAAATCACACAACGCTGGAATGGTTTGTGTTGCATGGCTCCCTGAAGATCACAGAACCACTGGATTTTTGTACGTTGGAGGTGTCCTTGAAGATCACAGAACAATAGGATGGCTTGTGTTGAAAATGTCCCTGAAGATCACAGCACAGTAGACTATCCTTGGTACACTATCATTGGTAGAGGGCCTCGAGGATTTGGCAGTACCTGAGAGGCATCCCAACCCAGAGGAGATGCTGGTCATAACCTCCACCACCTCTCTGGGCAACCCGTCCCAGGGCTCCCCCACCCTTACCGTAAAGAAGGTCTTCCACATGTTTGCATGGAACTTCCTGTGCTCAAGTTCTAGGCCACTGCTCATTGTCCTCCGCTACGCACCACCGAGAAGAGCCTGGCCTCATCCATTTTCCTCCCACTTCCCTTCAGATATTGATTAACACTCGCTTTGAATCTCTAGTTATAGGGTCTGAGACGATGGAGATCTGACGGCTACTTTTCCATACCAGCCCCCTCGCATGGCAAAATCTTCTGGTTCTTTCTACCAGTTGTGCAAACCCCAGAACTTGCTGGACTCACGGATTCCACGCTACCCCACCTGAGCCGTGATTCGTGTTCACGCGTCCCAGGCTGTCAGACGACGACTGACCCCAGGATTGTTCCTGGGCAGTGGGGCGCAAAGCAGGAGTCAGATACAACTAGGGCATCCCCTAATGTTCCAATTCATTGCCCCTTGCTACCCAGAGGCAAGCAGGGGCAAGGGAAGAGGAGGAGTACCTCCACGTACCGGTCCTCCGCCTTTTGTCTCAGGAGAAGTGGTGCACCGAGAGGCCTGAGAGAAGGGGGAGAGAAGGTGTGGCAGTTGCACCGCCACAGTTGACACAGGCACTCCAGGCTTTAGGTAACAACTGTCCAGGAAGTCAGAACACCAAACCTTCCTTCCAAATGAGCCCAACACAGAGTTTTACTGAGCAGAGAGGGAGGAAGCAGCGTGCAATTTGAGCCTTGCAGGTGGGCATCCTTCTGTGCCAGAAGTTCTTTGTCCTCTTAATAGTGAAGGGAGTGACGTGTGGAATCAAACTCTGGAACCCACGTAAGGTTACAAAGCAGGTACGCTCATTACGGCGCCGGGTGCGGGGGAGGATATCTCCTCCTAACTCGCACACAGAGAAAAGCACTGGTTACATGCTTACAGACATAACATCCACATATTCATTACGTTCCACAAAAATGGGCTGGAATTCTGAGAAACTATTAACGTATTGTCCCACCCTCTTGAGCACGCGTCCTAAAAATGTGGTGGGGGTCTCTGGCGGTCAGTGGATGAAGGCTCGTAGTCTACCTCGCTGTGAACTTCCGACCTTTTAAGGGGGGGTAGCCCGAACCAGCTCCTACTGGCGTTGTGTTGAGCTGAGACATCTGTTTCACCGTCCCATCTTCAACAACAGGAGCCTATTCTACTTTCTCATCGTTGTTTGGCAGTGAGTTTCCGTGGACTCTGCATTCTCCTCTTGAGCTTACGTGTCTGCAAGCATCTTGTCCTTCAGCGTGAATCCACTCCAGTTCTTTCCACAATATGGAAAGGCTGTTCTCATGATTCAGGAGACAGCTAGGGCTGGGGAATGGATGCATGGCACCTTAACTCTGACCAGCAAGGAAATCAGGAGAACGGAATGCAGACACTGCCAACTTCTACCGGCTCAAATCTGCTTCAAGACTCATTGCAAAGTCTCAGCTAGAAAAAGGATCACCTCAGTGTATCCAAGAAAAAGAGCAGCGCTTTTTGGGTTGGTTGGTTGGTTGTTTTATTGTGGGTGGTGTTTGTTTGTTTGTTTGTTTAATATACCACAAGACTATGCAGTTACACTGTCAGTCACCTCAGAGTGTTCCCAAAGGAGCTCATCCACGTCCTGCACACACTCCACCTGAACATCAAGTGGAGCAGGGGGTAGTCCTGCAGATGGAGTAACGCAGGAATTTTGACAGGATGTTGCTGCATGATGGAATCTCTGCATCCACTTATTCATCAAGTATCCAGCAGGAGAGCACAGAGCTCCGGAGGCATCGTTGTATCCAGTTCATCATCTGAAACCTCCGCAACCAAACTGGATGGGACCAGTCCTCTTGTGCCATCTGTCAGCTCTCCCTGAAACCAGACATTCTCATCCACAGCTCCAAAGACGTTAAGGTGTTGTCCAGCGGTCAGAGGAAGCTCGCTTTCTGGCTCCTCATTAGGACCCTCAACAGGATTGTAGCTGTGCCGAGCTAAGAATCTTTGAAATGTTGCTGATGCTTGTCCCAGAGAATGCAGGGTGAAGGACAAAAGCTCTGCTGCTGGTTCTCCGCTCTCACTTTCAGGGCCGTCCCCTGACAGAAAGCAGCACTCAGGACTGTTCCCGTGGACCTCTTTCACGGCTTTGAGTTCAAGCTCCAAGTCTTCCAGATGACTTTGAAGACCTTTGGCCTCTTGGATGGCAGAATGGAATGCACTGGGACGATGGCTGAGATTCTTCTTTGATGGGGCAAGAGTCTCTTCGGCTGCCTCTCCCAGCTCCGTTCTGCCCTCGTCTCCAGTTGGAACTCTCTCCTAGTTGGTATCAGGATGAGCCTGCTCTGCTGCTCTCTCTTCTCTCTTGCACACTCTGTGAGAATGAGTTTCAGAAAGCACTACTCACTGACAGGAAATAAGGGGAAACTTGAAAGACTTGGCAACGTAAGTCCTGGCCGTGTACTGCCAGCAACTGATCTGGCCGCCCAGGATCCTGGCACCACAAATGCTTCGTTGCCAAATGCAGCAATGAAGTGTTCTGGGGAAAAGCCAACTCACACGTATTTTTGGCACATCCATATCACAGCACCACAGGCCAGCACCAGCGCAGACAGCAGCACAGCTGAGAACAGTACCATCGCTGCAATGTGGCGCCTTCGCGCAGATCTGCCAACAGCAGCCTTTGTGCTCGTCCCGGCATTCATCCCTGGGAGAAACGAGACAACGTCCCACGTTACCTTCACCTGCGCTACAGATAACCTCTCAGTGTGCTTCATGGACCCAGGAGATTTTCATCAGTGGGTGCCTCTGCCTCTGGCGCCCAGGCACCAGAGGACAAGAAGGACTGCTTCCACCTCTCGTTGGGTAGGGAGAGGCCGCACAGGCACTGCCCGTGTCTTCCTCTGGGCCGAGGGCTGGGGCTGTGCCCTGGGGTCTGGGCTTTGTCTGTGGGAAGCACTGCAGAGCAGAATCCCTCGCACTTTCCCCAGCGCACGCGTCCCGCGCTCTCCCGCAGGACACCCCCCCCCGGCTGAAGGTCGGGCTCCAGCCAGCACAGGGCACAGCCGGAGCCAGCCCAGGGGAGAAACACTCCTGCAGGCTCCTCCCACACAGGACCCCGCTCATCGCCCTCGGGTGGCTTTGCTCCAAAAGGGCAAAACTCACCACTCTCTGGGAACTGGGAGTGGTGGGAGCTGAGCAGCGTCACAGAGGCCTGCACGTACCTTCTCCGGCACACTGCTGGAACAACTCTCCACACTCCACTGAGGTCAGCCGTGTTCAGAGAGCCATCCCTGGCTTCTTTTACACGTGCCCTGTGCTCACACGCTCAGGTTCGGCTGCTGACCTGGCGTGCAAGAGCAGGCAGCAAGAGCCTGCAGGCACACAGTGGCTCTGGTGAGTGACACTGGATGACCACGGGACAGAAATTACCTGGCATGACAGTTGTTGGCGCTGCCTGCGTTCCTTTGCCCGAGACTGGCAGTGTGGGATGGCTGCCTTCCTGCAGTGCATCCTGCTCACTTTGTTGGTCAGTTCCTTTAGAAAGAAAGCAGGGCAGTAGGATTGGATGTGATGTGCTCTCATCGGGAACTGAGCTACTCCAGTCCCGCGCTCAGGCAAAGCCTGCTGGTCCCAGCCCCACAGATCCACTGCGACCCCCTCCGTTGCCCAAGGGCATTTGGGCCCTCCCAGGAATTGGAGGGTGCCAACCCTCTCACGCCTCTCGAGGAATCAGCTCCTATGCAAGGCCCTCACACCCTGTGCTGTGAGCGTCACCAACCATCACGTTCCACCCATCACAGGCCAGGCATCTGCAGGCTGAAATTCAAGCTCAGACAGAAGCGCCTTCACAATCAGCATCCCACCTTGTTTCCAGCATTAGCAAAGGCATCCCTGCTCGGGATGCTCCTCCTGCCTTGAACTCGCTCTAGCTGCACAGAGGGCTTTGTATGAGCAGAAGCACAGCACTCGCCAGTTGCTGCCATCTGGCTGCCAAAGCACCTCTGACAAGTAATGGTCGTGCTGGGGGAGCAGCTGCCCCCGGGCCTTGGCTGGATGCAGAAGTGGCAGCAGACCATCTCTGGTGCTTGACAGTGCCTGCAAGGCGCTACATGGAACACCACCGCAGCACGGCTCTGAGCGATCCCTTCCTGCTGTGCAGGCTACAGCTTGTCCACACACGTACATCAGACCTCAGCTCCCCAGGTCTCACAGTGAACAGACTCAAGTATACCCACCACGCGCTGCCTTCTCCATTTCCTTCACCAGTTCCTTGAGGAGACGGGATGAGCCCTGGGAGTATTCTCCTCTTTTGGGTTCATCCTTTCCTTTTTCCGGACCTTAACAGAATGCATGAAGTTAAATATCACCTGCATGAGGTTTTGAAGACCAGCAGTGAGTCAGTGAGACAAACTACTCACCGCTGGGATTCCAGCTGGGCTCCAGCGCAGGAGGAAACACATGACCGGGCAAAGCCCTCCCTGGGGGCACTCCTGCAACCAAAGACCCACGAAAAGTTTCAGTCATACGCTACAGCATCACTGAATAGCAGAGCATACGGGGGATCGTGCCATGAAATGGCACTGAAATGGGCAGTGAAAGCTCTCCAAGGAATTACAAAGCCAGGACATACCCATGCGATCTGCCGGAGTTTCAGTCCCAGAGCTCAGAGCGGAACCTGGATCACCTCCTCCAGTCACATCTGCAAACAAACGCAGGACAGAGCAACTCCCATTAAACATCCTTCCAGTCAGAATGACACAGGATGCAATTAAAGCTGGGCATTCCTTCACGACACCATTCTCTCCCTTCCACACAGGAGCACCTCGGAAACAGTTCCTGGGTGCCTGCAGGGGCACCACCATCATACAGAACTAACCCCGTGTGGAACTGCCCAGAGGAGCGCCCGCCTGGAGCTCACCCCAGCTCTAAACTCAACTGCATGGACTGGATTAAACCTAGGCTTTGGTGAGCCGCTGCCTGGAGACACAGCTGTAATCAAGGACAGCGGAGAAACGTTCCCATTGCACGTGCCCATCTCTCTCTCCCTTACTGAGCTGCGGTGATGGAAGGGGCTCAGGTAATGACATGGGGGGAAAGTTCCAAAGCTGCAGAGAGGCCAGGTGACCTGCTGGCTGGTATTCCACAGCTTTCCAAATACTTTCTCCAGGCCGTGGGAGACAATTCTCAGGGACCTCATGGAAGAACATTCGGCCCCCTGGAATTTTCTTACTGGGAGACCTCGCAGATACAGAGACAAAGCCAACGCAACGCTGACAGCACAGAGCACCCAAGAAACAACGACCATCCATGCTTCTCGGGGAGAAGAACCCGCTGGCCGGTGAAAAGCGCAACCCTTGCTGAACTAGCCCAGCCACAAAGGAACAAATATCGAGGACATGAAGCCCGGCTACTTACCTCCAGCATCCCCTTCAGGCTCAGAGGCAGGATTCTGTTCTGCTGATTCACCAGCAGGGCCTGCAGGCACAAGTGTAATCAGACACAGGTGAGGAGAGCTTCCAGCACATGTGGGGGCCTCCTTTTCCCTGAGTGGGGAAAGGTGGGCCAGGGAATGCCACGGCCCAAATACGAAGGTCTGGGCTCTCTCAGCTGAAGAGGGGCAGCGGTAACCTTCCCACTGAAATGTGGCAGCTCTCCGAGTAAAGAAATACTCATGGCTCATCTGTGCAAGCCCTTCAAGGCACAAACAGGCTTGGAAGACCTTGAGAGGGTCTTAAGCAAAATTGCACGCAAGTAAACTATGGGAGCATGAATGTTTCTGCCTCCAAGGAAACAGACACTCACAACTTACCTCTGGGTTGTCCCAGAGGCACAGGCACAAAATCCGGATCCAAACGATCATCCGGAAAGGGAGCACCAAGTTCATCTCCTAGAATCAAGAACACATGAAAGAAGGTCCCATTGGATGGTGTGATCTCCTTCTCCCTCAGTAACTGGATGTTGCTGGGCCGTGGAACGGGATGGGAGAAGGACTCAGGTCACGATTCCCAAAGTTGCAGAGTGGCCAGGATGACCTGTAGGCTGGCACCTGGCAGCGTACACAATACTCTCTCCAGGCCATGTGCCACATCCCTCACAGACCGCATGGAAGAAGATGCAGCTCCTGGGGGCTTTCTTACTGGGAGGCCTCCAATGCACAGGAAGGTCACACTGAAGCACTGGAGGAAAGCACGCCTGTCTCTTCCTCTGGGCTGTGGGCCGGGGCTCTGTGTTGGAAACTGGGATTCATCTATGGGGAGTACCATGAGCCTGGAGCAGAAATGCTCACGCTTCTCCCAGCACACATCTGCCAAGCTCTCCCCAGGACATCTCCCACGACGAAGGCTGTGCTCCAGCCAGCAAGCAGCAGAGCCATGGCCCGGCATGGCTGGAGCCAGCCCTGAGGAGCAGCGCTGCCACGGGCTCTTGCCCGGCTCCTGCGGTGCTGCCCATCGCCCCCTGCCCAACACCACCCCCCATGGAAGGCCAGCCCCAGGGAAGTGTGGCACAGGGCCGTGGGGACACAGCCTGACTTCTTGCCCCCACTGCTGCTCAGTCCGTGTCCCATCTCTGCCCACCCACCTGCTCCCGGTGCTCGCCACGGAGCAGCACAGGTCTCCCGGAAACACATGGCCATCAGTAGGAGGAAGAGGACAAAGCGGGCAGGGGCCATGGCTCCCCACACTCGCACCATGCTTCCAACACCACCGCTGCAGCCACAGTGAGCGTCGCACAGAGCAAAGCCTGCGGCACAGGACAGCGTCGCAGCCAGGCCTTGTGAGCTCACGGCACAGCACCGCACAGCCATTGGACGGGGCATTGTGACCTCACGGCTCCGAGATTCCGGGTGGTGGCTCCCCGCGGGCTGCTGCTCTTGTGATGTGCTGCACCAGGGCTGCGTGGGGCCCGTGCTTACGTCATAGAAACGCAGAATCATAGAGCGGCTTGGGGTGGAAGGGACAGCAAAGAGCTTAGAACCCCAACCCCACTGCCGTGGGCAGGGATGCCACCCACGGGGTCATGCTGCCCAGAGCCCCACCCAGCCTGGCCGTGAACACCTCCAGGGATGGAGCATCCACAGCTTCACTTGGCAAACATTTCTAGGGCTTCAACAGCCCCAGGAGGGAATTATTTCCAGCTCGGTGCACCCATGACACCTCAGGCCATTGGGGAAGAGATGCAATATGGAAATGGGGTCTGGATCAAGGACGCTATTGCACAGGTTATCCATGCGTGTCAAACGTGCTGCAATTAAGCAAGCCAAGCGGATAAAGCCTCTCCAGTATGGAGGATGATGGCTGAAATACAAACACGGGGAAGCTGACCTTCTCACAGACCTGCCAAGTCAAGTGTCACGTGCTTACGTTTTTGTTGATAGATCTGCAGTTTCATCTGTTTTCCTTCAGTTTTCCAGCACCTTGGCTAAGGACATCCCCTTTCCTGCACCAAGTATATTTCCCACACGTAGCTTGCTTCCAAGCCTGCATTTAGTAGCGGAAATTGAAGGCTTGCTGGTTGGCACCTCCCATCACCAAAGTCCCCCAAAGTGAACTCACTGCTGCTGGCAACTGGACGCTTGGTGCCGAGAGGACCGTCACCTATGGGGTCCCACCTGGGTCTCCAGAAGCTGTTGCACTTTTGGAAGCAGAGCATCCAAATACATTGCCTATATACATCCAATACAGTGTCCATACAACACTGCCATTGAATCAGAGCCTGCCACTTTCCCTATGACCAGGCAAAGTGCGTGAAGGCAAGCTGAACTGCTGAACCAGGCACCACATGGGGCTTATGTATTTGTGTCAAAAGACAGCATACATTTTCTCACTCATCTTGTCTGGCTACCTGGTGACAATAAGCCCTGCTTAGTGCTTATTTCAAAAGGGCAGCAGGTCCTCGCTGGCCACGTGCAGGGGTTTCTCAGACACATATGCCAGCGAGGTGTGGGCACAGCCGGTAGAACAGCTCCTGGTGGTAAGTTTTGGGCACAGAGCACTGCAGCGCCCGGAACAAAGCCAGCAGCAGGCAGATGAGAGTGAGGCAGATGTGGGGAAGAAGGGGGTGGAGAATGGGGCAGGTCAAACATGCCCCTACCCCATAGTGGCACGCACACACGCCGTACAGAGGGGACAATCAGGATCAGCTGCACAGCCATGGTCACGCAGGGCAGCGGGAGACCAGGAGAGGGGCACAGCAGGAACGCAGCAGCACAGACTGGGCCTGGGCCCGCTGCTCCAGGGACACCCGTCCCTACAGAGAAGCTTCCCAGGCAGTCTCGGTGCTGACTGACCCTCTGGCATTCAGCGGGCCAAATGGAAGCAAAAATAACAAGAAGAATCAGACTTAGTTTTCAATAAGAAAGATTCTAAAATGGGACTTCACTTCTTAAGTTCTTTACTACGAATAAAAGCGCAAGTCTACCCTAAATATAGCACTATTAAAATGTGTATACTTTTTTTTCTTTTTTTTTTTTTTCCAAAAAAAATAAACCTACAACTGCTGATACCTTTTCTCGCATGTCAGGTGGGGCTGGGGCTGCAGCAGCCCTGCCTCTTCCCAGTCATGCCTGCATTGGAAGGGTCCTGGAAAATCTCACAGAATCATAGAATGGCCTGGGTTGAAAAGGACCACAATGACCATCGAGTTTCAACCCCCCGGCTATGTGCCAACCACCAGAGGATCGCCAACCACCAGAGCAGGCTGCCCAGAGCCACTTCCAGCCTGGCCTTGAATGCCTCCAGCGACGGGACATCCACAACCTCCTTGGGCAACCTGTTCCAGTGCGTCACCACCCTCTGGGTGAAAAACTTCCTCCTAATATCTAACCTAAACCACCCCTGTCTCAGTTTAAGACCATCCCTCCTTGTCCTACCACTATCCACCCTCAAAAACAGTCGTTCCCCTTCCAGTTTATACGCTCCCTTCAAGTACTGGAAGGCCACAATGAGGTCCCCCTGGAGCCTTCTCTTCGCCAAGCTAAACAAGCCCAGTTCCCTCAACCTTTCCTCATAGGAGAGGTGCTCCTGCCCTCTGATCATCTTAGTGGCCCTCCTCTGGACCCGCTCCAACAGCTCCACACCCTTCCTCTACTGGGAGCCTGTAGAGCAAATAAGGATACGGATATAAGAAACTATCGCCTTTGAAAAGGAATAATCAGAGATGAACAGGAAGCTTACCCGTGTCCTAGGCTCGCCAAAAGGGCTCCAAGAGGAGTGATCTTCAGAGAGCGATCCTTCCTCCGTGGCAGTCAGCCCTTAAATGGGGTTTAGGAGAGGTGAAGCCTGGCTCCACCCCTTCCGGTCACACAGGTGGAGTTGCAGTTCAACAGGTCTCATACAGGGCCCCAGGCCTGGGTGCAGTACTCCAGATGGGGCCTCACAAGAGCTGAGTAGAGGGGGACAACCACCTCCCTCTCCCTGCTGGCCACCTCTTTCTTAACGCAGCCCAGAACACACTTGGCCTTCCGGGCTGCCAGCACACACTGCTGGCTCACGTCCAGCTTCTAAAATCACACAACGCTGGAATGGTTTGTGTTGCATGGCTCCCTGAAGATCACAGAACCACTGGATTTTTGTACGTTGGAGGTGTCCTTGAAGATCACAGAACAATAGGATGGCTTGTGTTGAAAATGTCCCTGAAGATCACAGCACAGTAGACTATCCTTGGTACACTATCATTGGTAGAGGGCCTCGAGGATTTGGCAGTACCTGAGAGGCATCCCAACCCAGAGGAGATGCTGGTCATAACCTCCACCACCTCTCTGGGCAACCCGTCCCAGGGCTCCCCCACCCTTACCGTAAAGAAGGTCTTCCACATGTTTGCATGGAACTTCCTGTGCTCAAGTTCTAGGCCACTGCTCATTGTCCTCCGCTACGCACCACCGAGAAGAGCCTGGCCTCATCCATTTTCCTCCCACTTCCCTTCAGATATTGATTAACACTCGCTTTGAATCTCTAGTTATAGGGTCTGAGACGATGGAGATCTGACGGCTACTTTTCCATACCAGCCCCCTCGCATGGCAAAATCTTCTGGTTCTTTCTACCAGTTGTGCAAACCCCAGAACTTGCTGGACTCACGGATTCCACGCTACCCCACCTGAGCCGTGATTCGTGTTCACGCGTCCCAGGCTGTCAGACGACGACTGACCCCAGGATTGTTCCTGGGCAGTGGGGCGCAAAGCAGGAGTCAGATACAACTAGGGCATCCCCTAATGTTCCAATTCATTGCCCCTTGCTACCCAGAGGCAAGCAGGGGCAAGGGAAGAGGAGGAGTACCTCCACGTACCGGTCCTCCGCCTTTTGTCTCAGGAGAAGTGGTGCACCGAGAGGCCTGAGAGAAGGGGGAGAGAAGGTGTGGCAGTTGCACCGCCACAGTTGACACAGGCACTCCAGGCTTTAGGTAACAACTGTCCAGGAAGTCAGAACACCAAACCTTCCTTCCAAATGAGCCCAACACAGAGTTTTACTGAGCAGAGAGGGAGGAAGCAGCGTGCAATTTGAGCCTTGCAGGTGGGCATCCTTCTGTGCCAGAAGTTCTTTGTCCTCTTAATAGTGAAGGGAGTGACGTGTGGAATCAAACTCTGGAACCCACGTAAGGTTACAAAGCAGGTACGCTCATTACGGCGCCGGGTGCGGGGGAGGATATCTCCTCCTAACTCGCACACAGAGAAAAGCACTGGTTACATGCTTACAGACATAACATCCACATATTCATTACGTTCCACAAAAATGGGCTGGAATTCTGAGAAACTATTAACGTATTGTCCCACCCTCTTGAGCACGCGTCCTAAAAATGTGGTGGGGGTCTCTGGCGGTCAGTGGATGAAGGCTCGTAGTCTACCTCGCTGTGAACTTCCGACCTTTTAAGGGGGGGTAGCCCGAACCAGCTCCTACTGGCGTTGTGTTGAGCTGAGACATCTGTTTCACCGTCCCATCTTCAACAACAGGAGCCTATTCTACTTTCTCATCGTTGTTTGGCAGTGAGTTTCCGTGGACTCTGCATTCTCCTCTTGAGCTTACGTGTCTGCAAGCATCTTGTCCTTCAGCGTGAATCCACTCCAGTTCTTTCCACAATATGGAAAGGCTGTTCTCATGATTCAGGAGACAGCTAGGGCTGGGGAATGGATGCATGGCACCTTAACTCTGACCAGCAAGGAAATCAGGAGAACGGAATGCAGACACTGCCAACTTCTACCGGCTCAAATCTGCTTCAAGACTCATTGCAAAGTCTCAGCTAGAAAAAGGATCACCTCAGTGTATCCAAGAAAAAGAGCAGCGCTTTTTGGGTTGGTTGGTTGGTTGTTTTATTGTGGGTGGTGTTTGTTTGTTTGTTTGTTTAATATACCACAAGACTATGCAGTTACACTGTCAGTCACCTCAGAGTGTTCCCAAAGAAGCTCATCCACGTCCTGCACACACTCCACCTGAACATCAAGTGGAGCGGGGGGTAGTCCTGCAGATGGAGTAACGCAGGAATTTTGACAGGATGTTGCTGCATGATGGAATCTCTGCATCCACTTATTCATCAAGTATCCAGCAGGAGAGCACAGAGCTCCGGAGGCATCGTTGTATCCAGTTCATCATCTGAAACCTCCGCAACCAAACTGGATGGGACCAGTCCTCTTGTGCCATCTGTCAGCTCTCCCTGAAACCAGACATTCTCATCCACAGCTCCAAAGACGTTAAGGTGTTGTCCAGCGGTCAGAGGAAGCTCGCTTTCTGGCTCCTCATTAGGACCCTCAACAGGATTGTAGCTGTGCCGAGCTAAGAATCTTTGAAATGTTGCTGATGCTTGTCCCAGAGAATGCAGGGTGAAGGACAAAAGCTCTGCTGCTGGTTCTCCGCTCTCACTTTCAGGGCCGTCCCCTGACAGAAAGCAGCACTCAGGACTGTTCCCGTGGACCTCTTTCACGGCTTTGAGTTCAAGCTCCAAGTCTTCCAGATGACTTTGAAGACCTTTGGCCTCTTGGATGGCAGAATGGAATGCACTGGGACGATGGCTGAGATTCTTCTTTGATGGGGCAAGAGTCTCTTCGGCTGCCTCTCCCAGCTCCGTTCTGCCCTCGTCTCCAGTTGGAACTCTCTCCTAGTTGGTATCAGGATGAGCCTGCTCTGCTGCTCTCTCTTCTCTCTTGCACACTCTGTGAGAATGAGTTTCAGAAAGCACTACTCACTGACAGGAAATAAGGGGAAACTTGAAAGACTTGGCAACGTAAGTCCTGGCCGTGTACTGCCAGCAACTGATCTGGCCGCCCAGGATCCTGGCACCACAAATGCTTCGTTGCCAAATGCAGCAATGAAGTGTTCTGGGGAAAAGCCAACTCACACGTATTTTTGGCACATCCATATCACAGCACCACAGGCCAGCACCAGCGCAGACAGCAGCACAGCTGAGAACAGTACCATCGCTGCAATGTGGCGCCTTCGCGCAGATCTGCCAACAGCAGCCTTTGTGCTCGTCCCGGCATTCATCCCTGGGAGAAACGAGACAACGTCCCACGTTACCTTCACCTGCGCTACAGATAACCTCTCAGTGTGCTTCATGGACCCAGGAGATTTTCATCAGTGGGTGCCTCTGCCTCTGGCGCCCAGGCACCAGAGGACAAGAAGGACTGCTTCCACCTCTCGTTGGGTAGGGAGAGGCCGCACAGGCACTGCCCGTGTCTTCCTCTGGGCCGAGGGCTGGGGCTGTGCCCTGGGGTCTGGGCTTTGTCTGTGGGAAGCACTGCAGAGCAGAATCCCTCGCACTTTCCCCAGCGCACGCGTCCCGCGCTCTCCCGCAGGACACCCCCCCCCGGCTGAAGGTCGGGCTCCAGCCAGCACAGGGCACAGCCGGAGCCAGCCCAGGGGAGAAACACTCCTGCAGGCTCCTCCCACACAGGACCCCGCTCATCGCCCTCGGGTGGCTTTGCTCCAAAAGGGCAAAACTCACCACTCTCTGGGAACTGGGAGTGGTGGGAGCTGAGCAGCGTCACAGAGGCCTGCACGTACCTTCTCCGGCACACTGCTGGAACAACTCTCCACACCCCACTGAGGTCAGCCGTGTTCAGAGAGCCATCCCTGGCTTCTTTTACACGTGCCCTGTGCTCACACGCTCAGGTTCGGCTGCTGACCTGGCGTGCAAGAGCAGGCAGCAAGAGCCTGCAGGCACACAGTGGCTCTGGTGAGTGACACTGGATGACCACGGGACAGAAATTACCTGGCATGACAGTTGCTGGCGCTGCCTGCGTTCCTTTGCCCAAGACTGGCAGTGTGGGATGGCTGCCTTCCTGCAGTGCATCCTGCTCACTTTGTTGGTCAGTTCCTTTAGAAAGAAAGCAGGGCAGTAGGATTGGATGTGATGTGCTCTCATCGGGAACTGAGCTACTCCAGTCCCGCGCTCAGGCAAAGCCTGCTGGTCCCAGCCCCACAGATCCACTGCGACCCCCTCCGTTGCCCAAGGGCATTTGGGCCCTCCCAGGAATTGGAGGGTGCCAACCCTCTCACGCCTCTCGAGGAATCAGCTCCTATGCAAGGCCCTCACACCCTGTGCTGTGAGCGTCACCAACCATCACGTTCCACCCATCACAGGCCAGGCATCTGCAGGCTGAAATTCAAGCTCAGACAGAAGCGCCTTCAGAATCAGCATCCCACCTTGTTTCCAGCATTAGCAAAGGCATCCCTGCTCGGGATGCTCCTCCTGCCTTGAACTCGCTCTAGCTGCACAGAGGGCTTTGTATGAGCAGAAGCACAGCACTCGCCAGTTGCTGCCATCTGGCTGCCAAAGCACCTCTGACAAGTAATGGTCGTGCTGGGGGAGCAGCTGCCCCCGGGCCTTGGCTGGATGCAGAAGTGGCAGCAGACCATCTCTGGTGCTTGACAGTGCCTGCAAGGCGCTACATGGAACACCACCGCAGCACGGCTCTGAGCGATCCCTTCCTGCTGTGCAGGCTACAGCTTGTCCACACACGTACATCAGACCTCAGCTCCCCAGGTCTCACAGTGAACAGACTCAAGTATACCCACCACGCGCTGCCTTCTCCATTTCCTTCACCAGTTCCTTGAGGAGACGGGATGAGCCCTGGGAGTATTCTCCTCTTTTGGGTTCATCCTTTCCTTTTTCCGGACCTTAACAGAATGCATGAAGTTAAATATCACGTGCATGAGGTTTTGAAGACCAGCAGTGAGTCAGTGAGACAAACTACTCACCGCTGGGATTCCAGCTGGGCTCCAGCGCAGGAGGAAACACATGACCGGGCAAAGCCCTCCCTGGGGGCACTCCTGCAACCAAAGACCCACGAAAAGTTTCAGTCATACGCTACAGCATCACTGAATAGCGGAGCATACGGGGGATCGTGCCATGAAATGGCACTGAAATGGGCTGTGAAAGCTCTCCAAGGAATTACAAAGCCAGGACATACCCATGCGATCTGCCGGAGTTTCAGTCCCAGAGCTCAGAGCGGAACCTGGATCACCTCCTCCAGTCACATCTGCAAACAATCGCAGGACAGAGCAACTCCCATTAAACATCCTTCCAGTCAGAATGACACAGGATGCAATTAAAACTGGGCATTCCTTCACGACACCATTCTCTCCCTTCCACACAGGAGCACCTCGGAAACAGTTCCTGGGTGCCTGCAGGGGCACCACCATCATACAGAACTAACCCCGTGTGGAACTGCCCAGAGGAGCACCCGCCTGGAGCTCACCCCAGCTCTAAACTCAACTGCATGGACTGGATTAAACCTAGGCTTTGGTGAGCCGCTGCCTGGAGACACAGCTGTAATCAAGGACAGCAGAGAAACGTTCCCATTGCACGTGCCCATCTCTCTCTCCCTTACTGAGCTGCGGTGATGGAAGGGGCTCAGGTAATGACATGGGGGGAAAGTTCCAAAGCTGCAGAGAGGCCAGGTGACCTGCTGGCTGGTATTCCACAGCTTTCCAAATACTTTCTCCAGGCCGTGGGAGACAATTCTCAGGGACCTCATGGAAGAACATTCGGCCCCCTGGAATTTTCTTACTGGGAGACCTCGCAGATACAGAGACAAAGCCAACGCAACGCTGACAGCACGGAGCACCCAAGAAACAACGACCATCCATGCTTCTCGGGGAGAAGAACCCGCTGGCCGGTGAAAAGCGCAACCCTTGCTGAACTAGCCCAGCCACAAAGGAACAAATATCGAGGACATGAAGCCCGGCTACTTACCTCCAGCATCCCCTTCAGGCTCAGAGGCAGGATTCTGTTCTGCTGATTCACCAGCAGGGCCTGCAGGCACAAGTGTAATCAGACACAGGTGAGGAGAGCTTCCAGCACACGTGGGGGCCTCCTTTTCCCTGAGTGGGGAAAGGTGGGCCAGGGAATGCCACGGCCCAAATACGAAGGTCTGGGCTCTCTCAGCTGAAGAGGGGCAGCGGTAACCTTCCCACTGAAATGTGGCAGCTCTCCGAGTAAAGAAATACTCATGGCTCATCTGTGCAAGCCCTTCAAGGCACAAACAGGCTTGGAAGACCTTGAGAGGGTCTTAAGCAAAATTGCACGCAAGTAAACTATGGGAGCATGAATGTTTCTGCCTCCAAGGAAACAGACACTCACAACTTACCTCTGGGTTGTCCCAGAGGCACAGGCACAAAATCCGGATCCAAACGATCATCCGGAAAGGGAGCACCAAGTTCATCTCCTAGAATCAAGAACACATGAAAGAAGGTCCCATTGGATGGTGTGATCTCCTTCTCCCTCAGTAACTGGATGTTGCTGGGCCGTGGAACGGGATGGGAGAAGGACCCAGGTCACGATTCCCAAAGTTGCAGAGTGGCCAGGATGACCTGTAGGCTGGCACCTGGCAGCGTACACAATACTCTCTCCAGGCCATGTGCCACATCCCTCACGGACCGCATGGAAGAAGATGCAGCTCCTGGGGGCTTTCTTACTGGGAGGCCTCCAATGCACAGGAAGGTCACACTGAAGCACTGGAGGAAAGCACGCCTGTCTCTTCCTCTGGGCTGTGGGCCGAGGCTCTGTGTTGGAAACTGGGATTCATCTACGGGGAGTACCATGAGCCTGGAGCAGAAATGCTCACGCTTCTCCCAGCACACATCTGCCAAGCTCTCCCCAGGACATCTCCCACGATGAAGGCTGTGCTCCAGCCAGCAAGCAGCAGAGCCATGGCCTGGCATGGCTGGAGCCAGCCCTGAGGAGCAGCGCTGCCACGGGCTCTTGCCCGGCTCCTGCAGTGCTGCCCATCGCCCCCTGCCCAACACCACCCCCCATGGAAGGCCGGCCCCAGGGAAGTGTGGCACAGGGCCGTGGGGACACAGCCTGACTTCTTGCCCCCACTGCTGCTCAGTCCGTGTCCCATCTCTGCCCACCCACCTGCTCCCGGTGCTCGCCACGGAGCAGCACAGGTCTCCCGGAAACACATGGCCATCAGTAGGAGGAAGAGGACAAAGCGGGCAGGGGCCATGGCCCCCCACACTCGCACCATGCTTCCAACACCACCGCTGCAGCCACAGTGAGCGTCGCACAGAGCAAAGCCTGCGGCACAGGACAGCGTCGCAGCCAGGCCTTGTGAGCTCACGGCACAGCACCGCACAGCCATTGGACGGGGCATTGTGACCTCAAGGCTCCGAGATTCCGGGTGGCGGCTCCCCGCGGGCTGCTGCTCTTGTGATGTGCTGCACCAGGGCTGCGTGGGGCCCGTGCTTACGTCATAGAAACGCAGAATCATAGAGCGGCTTGGGGTGGAAGGGACAGCAAAGAGCTTAGAACCCCAACCCCACTGCCGTGGGCAGGGATGCCACCCACGGGGTCATGCTACCCAGAGCCCCACCCAGCCTGGCCTTGAACACCTCCAGGGATGGAGCATCCACAGCTTCACTTGGCAAACATTTCTAGGGCTTCAACAGCCCCAGGAGGGAATTATTTTCAGCTCGGTGCACCCATGACACCTCAGGCCATTGGGGAAGAGATGCAATATGGAAATGGGGTCTGGATCAAGGACGCTATTGCACAGGTTATCCATGCATGTCAAATGTGCTGCAATTAAGCAAGCCAAGCGGATAAAGCCTCTCCAGTACGGAGGATGATGGCTGAAATACAAACACGGGGAAGCTGACCTTCTCACAGACCTGCCAAGTCAAGTGTCACGTGCTTACGTTTTTGTTGATAGATCTGCAGTTTCATCTGTTTTCCTTCAGCTTTCCAGCACCTTGGCTAAGGACATCCCCTTTCCTGCACCAAGTATATTTCCCACACGTAGCGTGCTTCCAAGCCTGCATTTAGTAGCGGAAATTGAAGGCTTGCTGCTTGGCACCTCCCATCACCAAAGTCCCCCAAAGTGAACTCACCTGCTGCTGGCAACTGGACACTTGGTGCCGAGAGGACCGTCACCTGTGGGGTCCCACCTGGGTCTCCAGATGCTGTTGCACTTTTGGAAGCAGAGCATCCAAATACACTGTGCTTGCTTTTGGAGACAAACATTTATACTTCAACCAAAGCAGCTCATAGCGCCAGCTGCTAGCATCTCTGAAGCCTCTCAGTGCAGAGCAGTGCAGTGGAGAACAAGGAGTCTCCTCTAAGAGCTGTCCTTGTTTCCGCTGCTTAAAGAGCAAGTGTTTATATTGTCATTCTCATGTGATAAGCAGTGTGGGAGGGAAGCGTATCATCCTCTCACATCAACATCCTGGCTGGATCCATTCCTAATACTTATCTGTTTAACATCACACCTCCTGGGTAATGTGCACAGCCTCACGTGTTTGTCAGGTGTACCTCAGTACGCGGGGTTTGAGACTAATGGGTATACAGACATCCAGCTTTTATGCAAGTAGACTAACTTGGGATGGCATAAAGCAGGCTGGGGAGTGCTGTCCCCTCTTGAAGGCTGGTACAGGTTGAGATGCTGCGCTCAGAGGGGCTGTCTTCCCAGAGCAGCATTCCCAAGCTTAGCTGATACACTGTGACATACTCTGACCCTTCTGCTTGTAGGGAAGCAGACAGTGTGAATGCCTGAATCATTAAATAACTAGCCAAGGTGACATGCTCCATTCTAAAGCCTGGGTCATCGTTGTTTGGCTCAGGTGGTTTGCATGTTGATTTTCTCCTGGCAGAGCTCAGCCTGCTGTGGGCTGTTCCTGCTCAGCCAAGCTAACCCCTGCATCCTGCTGACATAAAAACTGCCTTCCAGTGGGAACAAAAGCTGGACTTACAGCAACTGTGCTATCCAAAGAAGAGCAATGCTCGTATAAAATGGGAAGCAGCAAATACTCCGGAAAAGCAGCTATCTATACTCCACCAGTGGTATTAACTGCGGTGACTGTGCAAATCTCATTGGAAGGTCAGGGTATCAAAGCAGATGGAACAAACTTAGTGCTCCTTTGGAATAATAATTGCTTGTGCTCTGAACATTTATTCATCTAACACGCAGAGGAAACTTTCTTCCTGGTGCAACTCTGTTTGTTTCCACTGGAACAGGTGCACTTATGGTCTTAGCAGTTACTCAAGGAAAGCTGTAGGTTCCAGGGCTGGGCACAAACACGTTGCAGTTAATTCCTCATCCTAAAGCCACGAATCAGCAATGCAGGCAGAGAACTGGGCAACAGCTGCAGGGCCCACGCAGTCTTTGCCATGCAGCTGAACAGCCCTGCTGATTAACCTATAGAGACTGTGCAGAAGAAATAACCAGGAAAGCATCTGTCAGAATATCTCACATTAAGAGCAAGACTTATGTTTCTCGGCATCAATGCTAATGAATACCAAGAGCTTTCTTTAAATCTGCTAATTGCTATTTATCTTCTAAGATGCTTGAAAGGCTCAACAGACCATGCATTGTGTCATACTGCAAGATAGCTCAAGTGGGAAAGCACACAGAAGCATTGAAGAGAGTGATTTCAGAAAGAAAAGAGAGAGTAGGGGGACAGATTTAAGTTATTCTGTACGGCTTGTCAGTGTGAGGACCTAACAGCAGCAGCCAAACATTCAGATGTATGTTCTCGTACAGCATCCCTGGCTTCCCAGGAAGATACTGGTAGCCACATTTGCCATGTTCTTACATCAGCCCAGAAGTCTGTTGTCTCCTCAACAATAAAAGCGTATTTCTGGTATCTTGGAGGAGATCTGGATTTGATCAAGGTGTCTGATCAGGATAAAGCTAATGGACGAAGACACTCACCTCCTCCATCTCCAATGACTGGGCTGGATTTGGAGTGGAAGAGTGTGGTTCAGGATGAATTCCACAACGGCCGACTGCACCTGCACCTCCATGAAGGCAGCTCTTCCGCTGACGCAGTCAGACTCACACTGCTGTGATCTGAAGAAAAAACAGATGAAGTAAAACTGCCAACAGACAGAAGACCGGGAAGGTACCTCTGGCTGTGCAAAATGTGCTGATTTTGGAGGGGAGGGCAGCTTTTGTAGACGTGTGTTTATTTTGAGGTTTCTTTTCAACCCTGTTTACAAGATGTCAAGCATGAGCCCACTCTGGTGCATGTCAGCATGTCCCTGTTTTAATTCTGAATGACACCGGCCCAATACATACCGACTCCCTTTGGAGCCCAGCACACCTTTTACATCTCTGAAAATGATGCAGGGACATTTTCTTCAACGTTCCCTTTAGGATGTTTTGTTTACCAAGGCTTCAACAACGTTTATGGGAAATAAACAGCAGAAAAGTATAGGTTTCTTTCGTTGCTGTTGCACTGGTCAATAAGTAACCCCACTGCATTTATTCTACGTCCTGCTTGCAGAGGCTCATTCTGCACAGCCAGAGGTGCTCTAATAAGAAGGAGCACCAGCAAAGCCCTCACCTAACGAGGCCACGCACTGCTAGTCTCCAGCATCACACCTCAGTACAGCACACACACTGCGCAGAGTCCAGCAATGCCCACTCCTCCCTGCTGAAATACATGGCCACCTCTGCAAAGGCCACGGGCTCCTGCAAGTGCTCCTTTCTGGGCACAGCCAAAGCCCAGGGAAGCAGCTTGGAGAGGAGAGAAACTCCAGTCCCAGCAGCTTCTGTTCCCAGCACACAAATGCTGGCTGAAGGACACTGAAGGACACTCTCCCCCCGCACTCCCATCTCTTGCCCCTTGCCCTCTCCTGGCTGCTTCCCCCAGCCCCTGCCTAAGATGGACATGCAGTGGCCATGTGCTGCTCTGCTGCAGGCTGCAGGCACATGTTAAACTGGAGCCTGCTGGGACAAGAGAAATGGCAGGAGATGTGGGAGGAAATGCAGCAATTCCTGCCCAACCCCCACCCTCGCCAGCCCACCTGCAGGGCATTTCCTGGGGGTAAAAGCAGGCTGGGACTCAGACCAGCAGACCTGCTCTTACCAGCCTTCCTTCCCAGCAAAGCCAGTGTGATGGTGTGCTCCCCCCTCCCCCTTTCTTCCTTTCTCCCACCTTCCTCCCTCAGCCTTGCACAGGAAGACAGTGAGCAACACTCCTAGCTAAACCAGACTAAAGATCACAAAACTGCCTCAAGCTGGGAGGCTGAAAGAACTGACAGCAGGCCTCTGGCTCAACATCTGAGGGCCAATTGAGCATATGCCTAAAAATAAAGTACGGCAATGAGTCAATCATCTTACCACCAAAATAGACAGCAGCACAAGCACCTCTTGAGCTCTCCTGCACAGAGGAACAGCTCTCCCCTTGAGCAGGCATGCCTCTTGAGGTTACACCTGCACAGAGATCCTTTCCACCTTGATGTCAAGACACCTTGTTGATACGGATCCTCAGTAAGTGACTAGTAGTTTGGGTGGGCTTTGTTAGCTCCACTACGGTTATATCTTTGATTGTGCACATAGGATCCCTTAGACACAAACTCTTGAACGCGTCTGGGACAAGGAGTGGATCCAGCTGTGCTGAGGATCCTTACCTCTGTGGTTTGAAGAGTTCAGACAGCAACGGGGTCTGCTCTGATCCTCATGACACAGAAGGAGAGCGTCCTGTAGGTGTGTGTTTAATCCTGCCCTCTATGTGGAAAATAACCAAGTGTATCCAGCCATCTCCAGTCTTGTTAAGTCACTGTCATATCACTACAGCATATCTACATTACATCAATAAATATACATTCCTGCTTCCCTCTTAGGAGTGTATATCGTAGCTGTATCCATCTGTTATAAATTGGTGAAGTCTGCACGATAGCAACTAGGGACATCAACTATGATAAGAGTCACGGAGTGAACTCCAGTCCCAAATTCCTATATGAATAGGCTCATGACAACTGTTCTAACTGAGAAAGAAGAGACCATTAGGGGCCACCAAAGGACGAAAGGGGGAAAAGGTATTATCTGCAAAATGCCAAGTTTGGAAGTTACATATGAAGCAAGGGAGAACATAAATAAATGGATCAGGGAGCAGAAACTAAAGCAAGAAATTTATTGATTTATTTATTTATTTAGTAATAACCTACAGAAATTGATTTTGCTTGGGCTGTGTCAGGCACTCAGAACTATGCCACACACTATGCACAGGAGTGGAGATGGAAACGCATCGTATTGCGTAGCTACAAGTCTGGGAATCTATACTCTTAGTGAGGAATCAGAATCACCACACAACTGAAGCCCAGAATCATCACAGAGTCAAGGAATCTAGAATCATGAAACGATCACAGAATCTGAAATAACAGAACTTATAATCACAGGAGCTGGTATCCTCATAGCATCCTCATAGAATCCTCCAATAATCAATTCATAGAATCCTCAGACTCTAGAATCCTAGACTCTAGTAACCTCATAATAACCCCACAGTACTGAATCACCACATTTTGTTTCCTCACTCCCACAGAGGGAAACTTTCTGTGGAGCATGCTCACAATTGACAGTATCAGTCAGCATCACCCAGCACTCCTTATGGAACAGGTTACCTAGAATATCAAAGCACTGCCAGTTACAAGTGCTCAGAGGTTCTTCCTCAGAAGATGAATTGTTAATACTATCTTTCATTCTAATTTGGATACGGGAAGGGAACTGAGGTCTAGAATCTTTATGAACAGAATCCAACACCACTGTGCTCTTCACAAAACCTTTCCCCTTTGCCACAACACAGGGGAATGGGGAAAGTGAACCTTCATCCTGGTTTTCCACTACCCCTCAGGTCAGTCCCTGGGGACAGTTGGGACCCTTCTGGAGACGCCAGGAGCCCCCAGGACCCTCATCAGGCCCCGGGCATTTTGGTGCCACAAGCCCACTAGCACCCAGGGTGTATCCCCTGGTGTCCCACAGGACGTGACAGCCCAGGCAGGATGCAGCGTGACAGACCCATGTGGCTCCGTGGTGTGAGATTCGTATGTACTTCTCCCTGTCCCTGGCTGAAGTTCTCAGAGGGGTACACAGAGGTAGGAGAGAGCTAAGGACAAGGCCAAGGGGCACTTAGGGTGACAGGACATAGCCACAGCTTGGGGACAGTGGCCAGATGCTGGAGACATTCATATGGCAGGAAGGGACGCACAGGACACAACCACAGCCCAAGGACATGGGGGGCAACAAAAGGGACCTTGCTCAGACCACTGGGACCACAGTGCCGTGGGTGAACACACTGCCACCCACCTAGTGAAAGCTGTGTCCTTGCTGCAGCTATGTCTCCAAAGGGCTTTAGTCAGTGCCAGAACCCACAGATCCCCTATACAGGGCAAAACTACAGAATTCTGCATCAATCAATCGTCAGGAGCTTCCATTCACTGACAACGTCACTGTGAGGCCAAGGTCCCCACAGGCCAGGTGACACAGGGACATCGCTGGGACACTGAGCGATCAGCGGCAGTGCTGTTGATGGCAGCATCAGCTCAAGGGGACACAGCACTGGTAATGCAGTGACAATGAGAATGTCATCAGTGACAACCACAACCCTCGAGTCCATTGGACACAGTGCTGAAGGTCAGTGTCAGTGACACTGCAACAACAACGCCAGGAGCTCCCCACAGCTGCCAGCACTGCCCCCCCCCCCCCCCAAAGACATTCCCACTCTCACAGCTCCCCACGGATGTCAGGCAGCAGGTGACAGGCGGTGATGGTGGCTACGGTGGCAGCCACAGCGCGCAGGTCACGGCGCACCAGGCACAGGCAGTGCGCGGTCGCAGCTGCCCCAGCTTGGGCGTGGCCCAGGGGCCCCCCCAGACCTTCCAGCAGCCGCGCAGCCCCACTGAAACTGCGTCCCAGTGCCTCAGCCATTGCGCCCCGCAGTCGCCCCTCGCCCGCCCCCAGCCGCTGCTGCAGCAGTGAGGGGCCCCCCCTGGACACCCCTGGCAGCGGCATCCGGGCCGCACTGTCCTCTTCCTCCTCCTCCTCGGTCTCCGACGCCTCCCCCGGAACCTTCAGCCCCACTGCGGGAGTCCCGGCTGTGTTCCCCCCCGGCTCCGGCTCTGAGTCGCTCTCCGAGGCCTCGCCCAGCACCAGCGTGGGGGAAAGAGGGACGGCCATGGTCTGCGAGAGGGGAATAAAAGGGAGGAGGGGGAGTCGGGGGGAAAACGGCCCCACCAGGCACGGAGACCCCCGGCTCTTTCTCCCGAGTCTCAGAGGAATACTGCGCACAACAGGCCCGTGCCCCCTCAGCCTCGTGAGACCCCCACTTCCTCACTCCCTTCCCAGCCCCGTGGGGTCCCCAGAACACGTCCAGGCACCCACAGCTCCAGGGGGATGCCGCATATTCCCTTCCCAACCCTACAGGAACCCCCACGCCCCAATAACCCGCCACCGAGCCCCGCAAGGACCCACATTCCCTCAGCCCAGTACCGCCGCCTCGCCAGGTCACGTGACGGTCACCCGGTACGCTACGCGTCGCGTCGAGTGACGTCACGCCTGCGTGCGCCCGCTGCCCGGACTTGCCCTCACTCAGACTGCGCACGCGCAGAGCGGGCAGCCGCGTTCGTCCAATCGTCCCTCCTCCCAAGCTTTAAGTGACAGCCAGGGTAGCCAATTGGCTCTGCGGGGACGAAGGGGAGGACGGCGCTCTCCCGGAAGAAGGATCGGGGAGGGAGCTTGCATGTAACAGGCAGCAGTAGAAGCCAATGAGATGGCCGAACAGGGCAGGGCTGGCCAATAGGAGAGGCGGGGGGCGGGGCGTGCAGGGGGCCGCGCAGGGCCGGAGCCTGCGCCTGCGCCTGCGCCTGCGCCGGGTTTGTCCGGTACGGCTGTGCCGCTCGGTGTGCACCGCTCCTCGGGACAGCGTGTGCCGGGGCCCTCCTCGGGAAATATTTCTTCCTTCTATGGAAACCAACGAGCACCCGGGCCTGCACTCTTGATATAAATACCCGGTGATGACCGACTTATTGCGGGCGACCGGGCGACGAATCCACCGTTGGGACAGCACTGCCGGTGTCAGGCCGTGTAAGGAGTCGCTGTCCTTCTGTTTGTGAGCTCCCTCCAGGCACGTGAAGGCCGCAGTGAGGTCTCCCCAGAGCCTTCTCCAGGCCGCACGAGCCCAACTCCCTCAGCCCTTCCTGTCGGTGAGGCGCTCCGGCCCTCCCAGCACCTTTGCGGGATTACGGCGGCCCGAGTGCAGCACCTCGCGCGTGGCCGTGTTGCACCTCATCTGGTTCACGCGGTGCTGCTTTTCAAGCCTGTCCCGGGCCCCCCTGGAGGGCGCACACAGCGCTGCCATCACTCACCGCTGCGCGAGATGCAGCTTCTGGTCCCTGGAATGCTGTGCAGCATGACATTAGCACAGAGCTCCTGTCAGAGCAGCGCAGATCCCAGCCCGGCCAGGCTGCCTGTGCCTGCTCCTGGGCTCCCAGCACTGACAGTGCCCACCAGGCCCATCTGTGTGGGTCGGGGGGGAGAGAGAGGCAGCAGGCCTTTGGGGTCGGGTCTGGGGGGCTGTGGGGGCCACAGACTATCACTGAGATACGAAATGTCTCTGCAGAGCTGGAAGGTCAGGAGCTGAGGAGAATATGAAGGGCTCCCATCATGCTGCTGAGTGCCCCTCCTCTCCTGGCCGTACGCTGAGGGCAGGTGGAGGCAGGGACAAGGGTCAGGAGCAAGGGCAGAATGATTTTTTGCTTTCTCAGTCTTCCTAGAAAGAAAGAAAGAAAAAAAATCTAAAATCTTTAAGATATGTGTGGGATCTGTTGAGTCACGGCCTGAACCACGGATTGATCACCTGTGGAAAGGACCCAGTCAGCCCTGAGAGCACAGGTGAAAGCAATTCATGTGTGTGAATGGAAGGAGGGGAGCCTGGCTGCAGCTCTCTTAGATCTCATTTAAGGGCTGACTGCTGCTGGGGAGGATCTTTGCCTGGTGAGCCCTCCTTGGTGAAGCTTCTTCCTGTGAATCTGGAATTTTCTGGTACAGGGGAGCAATCTTCTTCCCTTCCTTTATAGCACCTCTCTGTTGTGTGATGACAGAAGGACTAGCACCTCCGTTGTATTGCTTTTCCTATTGTACTGATCTGTCTAATTGCTACAGTGTATCTACTAAAAGCAAAAGAATATCAAGCAAAATGAACTTTATTGCCCTTTTAAGGATACAGTATAGTACACTTCAGAAATACCCTCTCATCTGTAATTATTCTTAAACCCCAGAAATTTTCATACTAGAATTGGTTCTAGCAATTATCTCTTCAAGGCTCTCTCTCAATCTGTTAATTAACTATTTGAATTTTTTTCCTTACATCAAAATCTTTTGTTACTAAACAGGCTGATTGTGTTTTCTGCAGGTGGATTTGCCACAAGGTTTCTTACAATGACTAACAGTAGAAGGAAATGTGCTCTGAAGGGGTGTGCTTGCAAGTCGGCTCAAGAGAAATGAAAATCGTTGTAGCGGGGACCCTGCCTGGGAGCAGAGCATTACCAAATACGTTACTATGCAAAGAATCTCATGTTGAATAATTTAGAAATACCTTTTTGTTAGTGGTCAAGTAAAACATGGCAACAGAGGGTAATCTCAGGAAAAAGAGGGGATAAAAACATCTCTATCAAGCCCAGACTTGATGGGAAAGGAAGAGCTGAACAAGTGTGCGTGTCTGGGGGTGTTCATCTTCTAGACTGCACCCAGAGAAGGAGAATGATTGTGATGCTGCAGTCTCGGAACTCCAGTCAGTACACAAATGGAAGGATTTCTGGGCTGAGATGAATTTATCTCCGCAGCTTCTAATCTTTTGGATTTTGTGTTCTAGTGCAGTGAAGCTTTTGGGCATGATTTATCATCACTATAGCTAACACTGTATGGGAAAAAAACTGACCTTAGATCTTACATCAAAGCTTTTAACAAAGCTTGTTTCCCTGGATTTTACTTGCTTTCCATTGTCTCCACCTCTCTGGTGCCTCTTTAAAATATATGCCTAATCTGAAAGCTGAGTGCAAGAAATATTTGTCTGACTTGTTTGCTCCCATTCCGAATCTTATAAACACTAGTCTCTGTTGTGAAGGAGTCATGTATCATTAAGAGTAAATCTTTCTCGTACAAAAGCAAGAAAACAGAAGCAGTTCAAATGTTGCTTCTTACAGCAGTACAGCATCTCAGAACAGAGAAAAACACGGCTTGCAGAAACTTGATTTCTGTCTTATCAAAACAGATCTTCAGCTAGTCTCAGTTGTCTTAGATCTGACTCCTTCAAAGAAGTGATTATAATTGATAACTCCAGTCTCACCACATCAGAGTTTTCACCTATCAGTTGTGTGCAAGGAGAGTGACAGTACTGGCACACACATCTTGGCGCTGATGGTTCGAGATGGCCATAGAATCATAGAATGGCCCAGGTTGAAAACGACCGCAATGACCATCGAGTTTCAATGCCCCTGCTATGTGCAGGGTCGCCAACCACCAGAGCAGGCTGCCCAGAGCCACTTCCAGCCTGGCCTTGGATGCCCCATCCCTGGATGCATTCACAACCTCCTTGGGCAACCTGTTCCAGTGCATCACCACCCTCTGGGTGAAAAACTTCCTCCTAATATCTAACCTAAGCCAGCCCTGTCTCAGTTTAAGACTATTCCTCCTTATCCTACCACTTTCCACCCTCACAAACAGCCATTCCCCTTCCTGTTTATACGCTTCCTTCAAGTACTGGAAGGCCACAATGAGGTCCCCCTGGAGCCTTCTCTTCTCCAAGCTAAACAAGCCCAGTTCCCTCAACCTTTCCTCACAGGAGAGGTGCTCCTGCCCTCTGATCATCTTAGTGGCCCTCCTCTGGACCTGCTCCAAGAGCTCCATGTCCTTCCTGTACTGGGAGCACCAGGTCTGGACGCAGTACTTCAGATGGGGCCTCTCAAGAGCTGAGTAGAGGGGCACAATCACCTCTCCCTGCTGGCCACTGCCTTTTTTTTTTTTTTTTTTTTTTTTTTTTAAATGCAGCCCAGCACACAGTTGGCCTTCCAGGCTGCAGGTGCACACTGCTGGTTCATGTCCAGCTTCTCATCCACCAGGACCCCCAGGTCCTTCTCCGCAGGGCTGCTCTCACGGAGATCTTCCCCCCTGTTTATAGAAGTACCTGGGATTGCCCCGACCCAAGTGCAGCACCCTGCACTTGGCCTTATTGAACCTCATTAGGTTTTCGTGGGACCACTTCTCCAGCCTGTCCAGGTCCCTCGGGATGGCTTCCCTTCCTTCCAATGTATCGACTGCACCGCTCAGCTTGGTGGACAGAAACCACTCCCCACACCCTTACCTAGAGGCTCATGGTCCTGGCAGACATGGGAAGCCTGACCACCCGTGAAGACTGAGGCAAAGCACTCATTAAGTACCTCAGCTTTTTCTATGTCTGAGGAAGCCAGCTCCCCATTACCTTTCATCGGGGGGAGAACACTCTCCTTGGCCTGTCTTCTCCTGCCTATGTACCTGTAGAACCCCTTCTTGTTGTCTGTCGCATCCCGCACCAAGTTCAGCTCCATCTGCGCCTTGGCTTTCCTAATCCTATCTCTACACACACGGACAACAGCCCTGTATTCCTCCCAGAATACACAACCCTGCTTCCACTTTCTGTACATTTCCCTCTTTTCTCTCAATTTAAGCTGCAGGTCCTTGCACAGCCACGACAGTCGCCTGCCTCCCCTGCTCGACGACTTCTGCTGGGGTATGGAGAGCCCTTGAGCTCTCGGAAGGGTGTCCTTAAAGAGCTGCCAGCTCTGGTCTGTGCCCATGCCCTTAAGGACAGTTTCCCAGGGGATCCCACTCAGCAGTTCCTTGAGCAGACGGAAGTTCGCTTTCCTAAAGCACAGCGTTGTGACTGTGCTTTTTGCCAGGCCCGCATTCTTCAAGCTCACAAACTCCACCAAGGCATGGTCACTGCAGCCCAGGTTGCCTGCAATCTAAACCTCTCCATCTATTACCTGGACCAGAAAGTTGTCCTCAACAGACTCCAGGAATCTCTTGGATTGTCTGCCACCCACCGTGGCACTATCCCAGCAGATATCCGGGTGGTTGAAATCCTCCATCAGGAGGAGAGCCCGCAAGCATGACACCTCCTGCCGCTGAAGCAAGAAGGCCTCGTCCACAGCCTCTTCCTGATCAGGTGGCCTGTAACAGACCGCAGCCGCTAGATGCCCTTTGCTGGACTGATCCGCAGTTTTTACCCACAAGCTCTCAACCTGATCATGGCTGTTCCTCAGACGCAGCTCTTCACAATCTGTCCACTTCCTAACATAAGAGGGCAACTCCACCACTCTCCTAACCTGTCTATCCCTTCTGAAAAGCCTGTAGTCCTCAATCAGGGTATTCCAATCATGCGATTCATCCCACCCTGTTTCCATGATAGCAATTAGGTCATACTTTCCCAATTGCACCACAGTTTCTAGCTCCTCCTGTTTATTTCCCATGCTGCACGCATTGATATAGAGGGACTTCAGCTTAGCCACTGGCCTCATTGCCTTCTCAGAGGAGCCCTCCCTAGTACCTCCAGGATGAGTCTGGGGTTTTCCCTTACCACCTCCCAAGGTGACAGCATTCCCAGGTGCTTCTCATGGCTTCAAGCTGCACCAGGGAAGATTCAGGCTGGACGCTAGGAAATACTCCTTCTCTGAAAGGGTGGTCAGGTACTGGAATGGGCTGCCCAGAGAGGTGGTGGAGTCACTGAGCCTGGTAGTGTTCAAAGAGCGTTTCGATGTTGTGCTGAGGGACATAGTTTAGCGAGAACCATTGGTGAAGGGCGAATGGTTGGACTGGATGCTCCTGTGGGTCTTTTCCAACCTTAGCAATTCTATGATTTTATGATTCTCTGTCACCCAGTATACCACCTTCCCCCATCATACCTAGTTTAAAGCCCTGCTAACCAGCCCTGCCAGCTTATTTCCAAAAATATTTGTGGCCCTTCTAGTCAGTCGGCTCCCATCCACTGTCAGCCTTCTCCCTTTCTCAAGGCTGCATCCCAAGCCATGGTACCCAAAGCCCTGAGCATGACACCATTCACAAAGCCATTCCTTCAACATGTGCACCCTCCTCCTTTTATCCAGATCCCAGTCACCAACTGAGAGGACAGAGGAAAACGCTGCTTGCACGCCAGATCCCTTCAGAAGTCTTCACAGACCCCTGAAGTCCCTTCTGATCACCCGAGGACTTCTTTTGCCTATCTCTTCATTTCCAATGTGGAAAGACAGTAGTGGATAATAATCGGAGGGCTTAACCAGGCGAGTGATGTTCCTAGCAATGCCCCTCACCCGGGCACCAGGCAGGCAGCACACCTCCCTGCGGGACGGATCCAAGCAGCATATCGGGTCCTCGGTTACCCTCAGAAGGGAGTCCCCTATGACAACAGCCCTTCTTTTTTTCCTGACTGACACTGTAGCAGAACGGGGAGCAGACTGACCAGCCTTGGGCAACCTCTCCTGCACAGATGGACTTTCACCAACATCCACATCCCCCAGTCCCTCTAGCTCCAGAGCCTCATACCTGGTATTGTAAGGGCACCTGGGAAGGTGGGACAGGCTGAGGGGCAGTCCGCTTGTTGCCCCGAGCAGGGACTTGTTTCCATCCCTCGCTGTCTTTGAGGTCACCCGTTCCCACCTGACTGCGAGACAGCAGATGATCCCCCACTGCCTGAAAAGCATCTCCCCCACACCCTTCCTGTAGGGACGGCCGAGCGCAGCTCCACCGACCAATCCCCTTCCCACAGTCCCGGATGCTCCTCAGCCCTTCCACTTCCTCCTTCAGCTCTACCACCAGGCTGGGCAGATCCTCCACCCGCTCACAGGCGGTATCCCAGCTGCCCTCCCGTAGCAGCAACAGGGCCGAGCATTCTGCGCAGCCTGAGACCTGAACTGTGGCACGGACACTCGTGCTTTCAGTCTCTGCATGCCTTTTAGCAGCAGCTCGCTGCCGTGTGGTGACCGTGGTTGCACCTCGGTGTGCCCGGAGAGCAACGACCTGTTCAGTGCTAAGTGCTAACCGCCCTCCTACATGGCAAACATGCTTGCTGAGTCGCTCGGGGTTTGCCCTGAAAATCACTCTCTTCACAGCGAGACAGCAACCCGCCTCCCTGGGTAGTCGCGCGAATGGGTACCTTACCGTTTCACCTCGCCCGAACGGCCCCGCGGTTCACACGCCCTGACTCCGCCTCTCCTTCTCAGGGCTTTTTCAAGGCAGGGGGGAAGGTGCGCAGCCGTCGCCCTGGCAACGCCCACTACACGTCCGCAGCTCTCGCGAGAGCTTCCGGGCCGCTCTGTTATCTCGGGGTTCCCCGGATAAAAGAGGCGGCCGAAACGCCGCCGTCGGCTGGGTCCGTAGGTGCGGTTTTGGCCGGGACAGCTCCGAAGCAGCGAACCTCGGTGACCGAGCAGTCGGCAATCAAGCCTTGGCCATCATGAGCTCATTGTTGCCCTGACTCTTTCCCTGCCCTTGCTACCTCAGCAATGTTGAGTCTGGTGCTTTCTGGGGGGCTGACTGTTGCACAAAGTAATAGAGGTGAATGCTGGTACTCGACATTCTGTGTGTGGGTGTTGGAAATGATCAGTATATGCTTTTGCATGAAGTGCACGTGTGACATGCTAAGGATGAGCTCAGTGATGTGTAAAGCACTCTGGATCTCAGCTGAATCCCACAGCTGCACATGCGCAGCATTTCAGTCAAGAAAGAACTGAGCGTTCTTTGAGGAGTTCTCCAGTCCTATTACTCTGCCATAAAATCTGTGGGCATACAAATAGAATAGATCTGCATTTCTGGAGATAAGCCCTTCCCTCCATACTATCTACATCAATCCATAGCTTTCTTGAAGACTTAGGAGCCTAGGAAGACGTTAATTTTTATTATAATATACACATTATATATTTATTTCCTTGAGTAATATCTTAGGGTTAGAATGCCCTTTTGCTATGTCTCCCACATAGGAGAGGACTGGTTCAGTTGGTATCCCAGCAGCAGGTCACAGATGCACACGCCCAGTGCTACCAAAAGCACTGACTTTTTTCCTGCCGCCAACAGTGTTCTGCATGGTGTACATCACAGAAAATGTGGGGTTCTTTTCCAGCAGACCTTATTAGCATTCTGCAGAGGTAAGTACAGCATCATCTCCTCTGTGTGCTTTAGCTTCTGTCTCCCAGGAGTATTTTGAAAGGCATACTAGCTTGCTAAAAAACAGGTTGAAGCCTTCAATGAGCATCTAGAGTTTCAATTCCTTCATTAAATCCAGCAAAAATCTGTTGTCATCCAGTGACTAACTGGCTGTGCAAGTCCAAAAAGAAGTCGTGGATGTCTCAGTTTCCCCACTGGCTCCCTCCTCCTGTTATGCATGGGGCTTTTGCATGTGAATAGGAGCCACAGCTGCACACTCAGTGAAAATTTTAAATGAGTTTGGAGAAGTTATTTCCAAAGGTGTCTGTATGTTTGAGATTTCAAAGATTGAGGGTAGGAATCTTGTAGGATAAAGTCCAAGTTCTCAATAAGACACATACATAGATCAAGGTATTCGTAAATTTAGAGTCTTGTTCAGCAGAAAATATACAACACTGGGACTTTATAAGGTTCCTTAAGAATAGTTGCTAGTAAAACAGAATTTCCAGTGCAAGCAAAGTATCTTTAGTTAGTTCTTTAATTTAGCAACTCTCTGTTTCAAGAAATAGGGGCTTTATCTCCAGATTCCCCAAAATCTGAAAGATTATTCAATTACAATTTAAAGAAACAGCAACAATGAGTAGGTGAAATTAGAAGACTCTGTGGAAAAGAGAGTGTGAGAGTCAGTGAGAGAGAGCACTTCATCACTAAGTGGGGAGAATTATTGCTCTCAAGTTTTGTGGTGAGTGGGCTCAAGGTCCCTTGTCTCAGGTGAGTATCTGCCTGCTTCCCCACCTTTCTTCTAAACCAGTCAGTGTGCTGTTTCAAAAACACGTCAGCTGCACTAGATGTACCTGAATCTCCCTGTCTTCATGAGGGTCACACTGAAGTCTTGTTTAGGGGAGTGCCACTGCCCTCAGTCTTCACTATTCACTGTTAGCAGCCAGAATTCAGCTGCTTGATATGTAATAGAAATGGCCTTTTAAGACAACTTCAGGAACTCTCTTTCCCCATCTGCTTTTTTTCCTGTCCTCATTTTGTCACCCAAAACTTGTCAGACCCTCACTTTCCTCTCACAGATGAAGAGAAATGGGAAATCAAGGTCTTTGCCTTCTGAGTCGTTCAGAAGGCTTCTCCCATTGACTTTAACTGGCTCTACACCCTGCCAGAGGGTAAAAATGAGAGGGATTTCTCTTTGCTGCTGGTGTTGTGGATTGGTTGTGTGGACTGTTGTGTGCTGGTCCAGGACTGTAGTGGAGTAGAGACCAGCAGCAGATTTGAGTCACACCATTCTACATCTGCTTTGTGCATGTACAGATGGTGAATTACAGCCTGAGGGACCATGAAGGATTGTTCTCTGCACTAGCAGTTAGTGATGTTCTGGGGCACAGCTGGCTGTCCCTTCAACTGCACTGCTACAGTTTATGTTTATTTACCTTTTATTACTGACATCTAGGCTAAGTTGTTGGAAGTATATTAGGAAAAATTTCTTCTCTGAGAGAATGGTCAGGCACTGAAATGGGCTGCCCAGGGAGGTGATTGAGTCATCATCCCTGAAGGTGTTCATGAAACGTTTAGACATTATACTGAGGAACACATTTTTGTGGGAAATATTGGTGATAAGTGGATGGTTGGACTGGATGATGGTGGCCTTTTCCAACCTTGGTGACACTATGGACACCTGGAAGGGTTCCCCAGAAATGGTTTTGTCTGAATTGGCTTTAATGCACCAATCATCAAATCAAACAAACAACAAAGTGCTCTGATCAGTGCTAAAGTAATTTTCAAGGTTGCTGTTCCCTTTACCACTAAGGGGCTTTTTGGTGTACAAATGACTGATGCAGAAGGTCCATACAGCTGCTGTTCCAGCAAATGCAAGCAGAAATTTTCTGCTCGTTTATTAATTTCAAAGGGTTCTATTCAAATTGCCAACTCTTGCATCAAAAATTCATGCACAGTAGTGTCTATGTCAGAGAGCCAGCTAAGTAAGACTTCCAGGTCCCAGCTCCCTGTGAGAGCAGCAGATGAACTAAGGCATAATGCACAAGTTAGATGCCAGAGTAGATGGCTGAAGGATAACCTGAAGCCTCTTCTGCCACCAGTAGTTGTTTCTTTTTTTTATTTGATATGAAAATTGAGGCCTTGAAGAATAAAATGAGAAGTCCATTTTCATCACCAGGTTTGGGGCAGCCCTGCATGAACACTCCTACAAGAAGCTGGCAGGGGCCCAGCAGAGCCACAGTCACTACTGCTGTCTTCTGGTGTATGGCCAAAGTCCTAAATCTCTCCTATATATATATGTATATAAATTTATATATTTATATATATATATATAATACTATATATAAAATATATGTAAAGTTTTATATAAATATATATATTATGTATATAAAAATTATTTTTATTTATTTATTTATTTTTGGTCAAGGTATTTTTCCTTTAAAATTGATTGAGAATTTGTTTGGCTCCCAGGAAGCAGTTGAGGCCATTTTCTCACAGATGGCAAATGCCAACTCTTTTAAGAACAACACTTGCAATGTTGTGGTTGTCTCGTGTAAGAGAAATATTTTCATAACAGGTCCTTTTGCTGCTGTGCTTGTGAAAAAGGTCACAGATAATTCTGTTCAAATTAATGGTTCATATATAAACCTTTTGTATGAGGACAAAAGTACAAAAAACTTCATGTCCCCATCTGGGTCAGCTTCTCCCCGAACAGAGGGATTCCAGAATCAAGCAGAGACTGGAATTTTAAAGCTGATATCACCAATCTTATCACGTGCCCCTGGTGATTTAACAAATAAAAGAAACTGCCTATTTTTAATCTAACTCTCAGCAAGCCAGTCCAAAACGTCCTGAATTTACTACCACATCTTGAAAAAATGTGCTTTTGTTAATCTCTGTTAATCCACAGGAGAGGTACTTGAAAATAATCACTATAACTAAGCTGCAAGTCTTGAAATAACAGTTCTTTCAGCTTTGATATCACCGACAATTGGTGACCGGTGTTACAGAAATCAAAAAGGAGAAGGAAAACCTGATGCTTTTACCAAGTCCATGTATTATATTATTTCCCTTATTCAGACAGCTCTCTAGCAACATTTCCTTCAAAAGTTTAAGATGACTCTGTTCAACTGTGTAGAATCAAGCCCAAGCAAGCCAAATATAGAAAAGCTGCAACTTATGCTGACCCTAGTTCACCATGGATGCTAATTAGTACCTGAAAGACTGAAGAAAAACAGTATCTGAGTATCCCTGTTTTCTCCTCATTCTGATAGATAGGAGGGGAAAAGCTGTTTTTGCTATAGGAACATCTGAGCCAAGCTAATTAAGCTTTCAGTGCTGAATTCAACCTGCAGATAGGAAACACATATTTAGCACAGTTTCAGTGAAAAGGAGCTGATTCTTCTGACCACCTTGACTCAGCGAGCAGAGGGAGCCTGTTAGTATTCTACTTTCCCCACTGGTTCTTATGGGTTTTTTTTTGCCCCAGAAATAGAGAATCAAATGAGATGAGGTATGCTTGTGACATGATGCATTCATTCTCTTGACTTTCCCATGAAAGTAGCTCTGTAGTAGAACTGTAGCCTGTGGGACTGCCCATTTAATTTCCAGTAAACAGTGAGAAACATTTGCAGATTTATCTCTTTCCTCTTAGGACTCTGACATATTATGGGCACCACCAGACAATATTGGCCTTTATAAATGAGGTACAAACACATGGACAAACTTTTTGAGCAGCAAGAGGTCAAACAAGATATCACAGTGACATCCCATGGTACAAAACTAAGCCAACTGCTTCCTCCAGTAGATAAATTGGCCAACATGGATCCACGAATTGTTCCTACCATTACGAAGACACAAAGGAAGACATCTCAGCTTGCTCACCGCAGTGTCATTCACTCTGGATGGCAGCCAGGTTCTCCACCAGTCTGTGCCTTGTTTGGGTCTGTGTGCCCTCAGTCAGCTTAAGTTCTTCTGTAGCCTTCAAGACCTCTAAATATCTCTTCAGTTTCTCACTGTGTACAGATTCAATTAATCTGGAATTTGGTGGTGCTGTGGAAAAGAATGGTCCTGCAAAGGACCTGTATCCTGCAAGTATCATTTATTAGGTACCAAATGTTCTACTATCATTATACCAAAAACTCAGGAATTCTGATTTCCTTTTTATTGCTTTCTCAGCCGTGATATGATTGACAGTGTATCTCCCTGCCTGCCAGACAGGATGCCAGTCTGTCAGAATTATTTCCTTCTTTATTTGTTTACTACATAAAGACCACTGATGTAATATCCATTTGTGCATCTTCGATGATCCAGGGCAAAAAAAAAAAAAAGCACACAAGTCCCCTGGGAGTATCAACAGAGCTGTCTGAATGAAAGGGGCATTTATTGCCTTTTGCTTCTCTTGCAAGCTGATTGGTATGGGAAAACTGTGTTTGCAGGTGTCAGACTGACCTGTGAGAAAGCAATTCTCTTCTGGATAATTTTGGCAGAACAACCTGACCTTCAAGAAACTATGACTAAAATGGGTCCTTTAATTTCTTGTCACCCCTTACAGTATGCATTCTGTGGCTGAATCGTAAGATGGAGTGGAGTCCAGAGATTCACTTCTGAAAACTGCTCTCATATAATATCAGTACCAGCACTTAAGAAATCTCCAGGTGAACTTGCTTAAAGGTGGCGTTCATGATAGTAGAAATCTGGAGCTGTTTAAAAGCTGACTCTATGATAATGTCCAGGGCTGAGATTAGGTTTGAACACAGCTCAAGGAACTGACAGAAATCCAGGGCCAAAGAGTAAAATGCTGCTTCCCTGCCTGCCACGAATTTATGGCGAGCTACAGTGACAAAGACTTGTGAAGATGCTATAGAACAGATCATCTGAGATTATCGACTGGAAGGGAAAGGGACAGGGAGGAGGAAAATGATGTGATCTCTGTTCAGAGGCTGCTAAAGCTTTTGAAAAGTGCATGTTATGGGCAGCCAGTGCAACTCACCAATTTTGGCTCACCAATACTTGCTGAAATGCAATTCAAGCAGAAGACTTGCAAGAGAAAGACTGATCCTTTAAAGCAAAGGTATCTCAGAGATAGCTGGTGATCCTGCATGGAACTGTATGTTTTTCCCAGTGTGGTTTTTATTTAAAATATTCCTCTGTAAAGTCAGAGGAAAAAAAGGCTTTTTGTTAATAGATGTTTGATTCCTAAATTGCCTTTCCTTTTAAAGTAGATATGTGGAAATAATAACTGTGTGTGGCAGAGGAAAAACCCTTCAGTTCCCAGCTATACTGGGAGAGGGAAGCGCACAAGGCACACTCAGTCAGTAGGGGTGAGAGGAGTTGCCACAATCCCAGCAAACAACAACAACAAAAAAAAAAAAGAAAATATCTATACAGTTTTAAAACAAACAGATAAACAATCTACAATGAATGGAAGAATTTGTCTATGTTGTTGGAAATACTTCTAATTTCCTTTCTGTGAGTAAGACCAATGACAAATACGAAGTATCTGGGTTTAGGCATTGATCACAGCTACACACAGTGAAGTCTGGAGAAGTTGATGTCTACGTCTTACATCCGCTTGAAGTTGGAATCTATTTACACTGTTCCATCTAGTGAAAAATAGAAGGTTTAGGTGTATAATAATGCTTATCTTTTTATCTATTTGTGGACTCTGTTGCTTCCACTACCGTACCTGAAGACCGGGAATCCTCAGTCTGTAATGAAGCCCTCATCTGTAGCGGTGTAGCTCCTCAAAAGTTCGAGTTGTTGTGAGTTCCTCTCTCAGACTTCTTGATATTTAATCTCAATTGCTTGACTCATTTTGATGCAGAATATCTTCTCTTTGTGCTGTCATTGGAAAAATCTGGGAAGAAAACTCTCCAACTCCACTGTGATGTTAGCAGTGGCATTCCTTCATTCTTGCAATACATACTGGGCAACTTCACAAATCAAGCGCATGCTCCCAGAGTTCAGGTTCTGCATTGAAACAGTTAAGACATACATATGCAATACATTGGCATACATAGTCTTGTCAAAGAACTCATTAATATATGCTAATATCCCTCTGAGCATGAGCAGTCGTGTCTATAGTGGTTGTACCGCCACCTGCCTCTTCCCCTTTATTTCTCCTTCAGTTTCATCACAGTGTCCTTTCGACAACCTTTTTGCTGTTTCTACCCACTTTGGCTTGTTATGCCATAATGAGCAACTTTCTATCTTGATGTGCTACAATTCAAAACAATTCACATGAAACCCAAGAACAAGTCCCTGCATCTGGTGGAAAGCAGATAAAAGCAGCCCATTGTGACTTCAGGGCTTCAATGAAGTGGGGATCATTCAGAAAAAAACAAGATTGTTCACATTCCAAGAAAAGCTAAACTAGAAAAATTTAGAACTATCATATATTAATTCCTTTTTGCTAAACTAATATACTGGTCCTTACACTGATATCTTGATCCCTATTGCTAAGCCAACCTCTATCAGTGCTACAAAACATCGATAGATATGCAGATGTTGGAAACATTTTGGAAATGTTAAATACTATTCAGTTTTCCCATCTCATCTTCCTAGGTTCTTTTTAAAAAGCTGTAAGAATTGTCAGATTTTGTCCATCAAGCTATATTCAGCCATCATTATTGAATTTTTGATATTACTTGCTACGGTTAATGTTCTCCAAAGTGCTGCATGCATTTAGAATGGCGTATGAGCAGTAAGCCTTTTCCCTGGTGTCTGGGTCCGTGGGTCCCTCTGACCCATCAGTCTCAGTTCTAGGCTGAACCAGGCTGGAACCTTGACATACATACACACAGTTCCTGAGAAACATACTGGATTAAAGTGATTTGACCACCCAAGAAATTACAACCAAATGACTTGCTTTCTAATCTCTAGGTTTGCTACATGGTGGTCAGAGTAATGAAATAATTGCAGTAGCCAAAGACAACTGGAATAATTTAGATCCTTATGGGGAGGATGGAGCCCTTAGTATGGGTTTGATGCTGGTTCACAGTGGACTCCTCGCAGCTCAGAAAACACCACATTCTCGGGCATGCACTGTTCCCAGCAGCGACTAACTCTGTGCACACAGTTCTGTCAGAGCAAATGAGAAGAAGGACATGATTGCTTTTGTTGCAGCAGAAGAGACTGAAGAGGATTTAAGAGAATACTTCACATTACAGTACATAGAAGCTTTGGCTCAACACTATCTTAACTGACTTGTAGCAACTCATCAAACCCTGATGTCATAGCTATGCTGCAGAGCTCTACAGATACATCATGGCTGAGTCAAACTTCCCTGCAGATACTTCTATGAAAACTTCCTCTGCTCACAATCAAAACATCGTTATCTGACAGAGTTACATAGGGCAAGTGTACTCTCAATTGTAGCTCTGCAGTGTGGCCTCTCATGCGCAAGCAAATCCATGCGCTAAGTACCTCACACAGTAAAGATAACTGTATATAGTTTACTGTTATAGAGAGTTGTTAACGCTTTTCCCAAATGCTCTGTATTTGTAGTGCTATTAAAAAATTACTATTCTTGTTAAGACAACATTTAGGTGAGGGTCTTTGGATTTGCTTATGTTGTTTGGTCTTATGTTCCTATGGAAACAATTATAATGTACCCCTAACTTCTCAGTCATGACCTCGTATAGCAGGCAGAAAATTCTGAGATTCCAGAGACCTCTGACTCAGAAACATAGGTTTGATCCCATGCAGATGTAGTTTCAATATGGTAAGTGGGGAAAGCAAAAAACCTTTTCTTTGTCTGCAGCACTTTCAAAATGGCATAACCTAGACAACAGAAGGAGCAAGATCACAGTGATTTTAGTGCTGTATTAGTAAGCTTTCCCACAAAGAATATCTTAATAAAGACCTTCAGAAAGAATCCTCTAGACAACATGTTCTTTGCTGTGTATTCAGTGTAGAGGAACGTGTGTGAGTATGAACTGAGCTCCACTGACTTAATGACATGAAATCCCTGGTTTCCCTCTGAAATGTCATAGTGAGGGGAACTGTGAGCCTCCTTCCAACTCTCAGCAGACTGTACCTGCCATCACAGTAAGTGAGTTTCCTTGGTTTGTTACCTTCATAGACAAACAAACAAACAAAAAAGAAAAAACAAAAAACAAACAACAACAACAACCAAAGTGGTAAAGGGCAAATATCTGATCTCTCTGGCTGCAGGAGGCTCTTTTCAGGCAACACAGCAGTACCCTTTTGGGGCAGAGTGAGGAAGCTTGCAGTGACCCCACACTTTAAAAACTCACTTTAAAAATGTCACCTGTCAGGATCCTGTTGCCTCCCCACCTCAGCCCATCTCAGAGAGATGTTCACATCTTAATATGTGCTACAATTTTACTTTTCTCTAGGAGGAGGAAATGCATATCTAATGAACAGTAGGATTTCTTGGGGTGCTGTGTCTGGTCACCAGCTGTTAGAGAGAAGGAGACACAGCAACAGGGCATTGTGGCTACAGAAAGAATAGCTTATTGGACCTCTGGCCAACAAGCCAGAGGCATTGGTCTGGTTCCTACGCAGAAAGAAAAAGAAAAAAAGACAAGGAACAGTATGCTGCTTGGTACTCTTTACAATCCTGAAAAACAGTTCTTTCTCCGCCTTTGCTGATAAGCACCCCCTGAGCAACTTCTACTGCACCTGAATTGGATTTTTCACAGTATTGCATGTAAAGAAATCTTGATTCCAGAAATCAAGAGGGTTTGCCTTTCAAGTTAAATCATGAAAACATACCTTTTTATTCTGAAGGGAAGAGTGACCATTTCTACTTCAGTTAAGTGTGGGGAAAGTGTAGTTTTTGAGAAGTGAACTTGATAGAGCTGGATCAGAAGTGCAGCTGTCTATGCCAGTACAGCTGTCTGCTTCAAGTGTGAGAAGAAAGCAGTGTGTGGACTGTGGGAGTGGGGAAGAAGGAGATACCATCTGACCTTGCCCTTTCCCCACCACTGCAGTCACCATGCTTCTTCATGAGGAATCCTAGCAAACCAGTGCAGATACATTTCAAATCTAAATTTCAAGTCAGCAATGTCCTTTGGCCAATAGATGTAAGAGACTGTTTCTGGCAGATGAACAAGGGCAGGCAATTCTTGGAGAAGTCTAAGACAGCCGGCAACTTTGTCTCAAAGCTTGCTGTTGAACAACTTCAACACATGGACAAGTCCAAGAAATCTTCTGTTTGAAGACTTGCAGGCCAAGGACAACCAGAGATAAGCAGCCTCCAGAGGTAAGAAGCTGCTATATGGCCGATGAGCCACCTTTTGTGGGCACATCTCAAGGGAGAAAACCATCCAGAGAACCTGCATGCCCACAGGTGCTGCACATGACTCTAACCTAAGTCCATGCTGGAAGCGGCTGTCTCCATGCACAGTGAACATCAGTATTTGTACGAATGCTTTAATGGCTCCTGACAGCAAACCTGGCTGCCAAAGCGCTGTTAGGCCAAGTACACTGTATCATAAAGTACAACACTTTCTCACCTGATTGTATCTGTAAAGCATAGAAAAAGACAAACCATATCTTCCTCCTGAAACTATGTTAACAGCCAGTCAAGGTAAGATGCAACATCTCTCATCATTTCATTAACCCACAGACAACATTTAAAAGCATAGCACTCACCCACAGCTATCCTTGTGGTCTCCAGACATCACAGGATGTCTACAACCTCATTAGCTATGTACTGCATTTGGAGACTTGGAAAAAACTGACCCCTACAGGGGCACCTGTTCTAGTACAGTCCCTGCAATTAATAAAGGCAAGACGGGCCCAGGATTGACATGGGGACAGACCAAACTCTGGTGAGGGACAGGCAGGACAGCACTCATACAGCTTGCTCACACCTCACAGGAGATGCCAGCATATGCCACTCTCCAAAAGATAACACATCCCAGCAGAGGGTACCCCACTCACTGCCACACTGCTGACTTAAAACCGTGCTCACACAGCAGCGACATCACATACTGCACAAACAGCCATGCTAATGGCCAGTCTGCTCACAGAAGAAGGCAAGTCACATTGGGTTTCTCTCGGGAGATGCACTCACCACTGGATGCATACACTGTGTCATTAAAAATATATATATACATACATATATATATATACATGTAAAAAAAAGTTTACCTTTGACTTGGATTCTGCTTTTGGGGTCCCATCAGCCTTATTGTTCATTTTAGTTGCAGGAGTTAATTTGACATCCGCAAGACCCATCATTTCAGGACTTGCTGCCATCCCTAGGAAGTTACAAGAAGCTATGATGCTGCTTTCCAATCCAGACCCATGAAGTCACCCAATGCCCAACACTCACCACTGCCTTACCTGCAGAATTGTTAGCCATATTCCCACCCATGGGATAAGGTGGGCCCTGGGGGTTGATCATGCCAGCCATGCTGTTAATTCCCTGTCCGTAAGGAGGTCCAGTGCCCATCATTCCCCCTTGGTTCATGTTGGGATAACCAGCAGGCCTAGAAATGGCAACGAAGAAACAGACATTTACTCCATATACAAAGCACTCACACTGCGCCTTCTGACAAAACAGGTGGACAAGAAGCAGCCTTCTACTACAGAAGGGGACATTCAGCAAGTGAACAAACATCAGGTGCTCTTTGAAAGCTTACCCACTGCAGAACCTAAGCCTCACTCAGAAGCAAAGGAGATGCAACCCCTTAGGAAAGACAGACTTCAGCACTCAACACCTGACCTCTCATCTTCATCCCCAAACTGAACTTGGTTTCAGGTCTTACATCACCTTCACAGGAAAGAACTCATCTACAAATACTGCAGCACTGTGCACTTCAGCAACAGTACAGCATTTCTACCGATGCGCAGCACAGTGCCCCCCATATTTAACGGCTTTTCTCTCTTTACTTTTTGATATCCACACAAGGTGCATTACTGCACGTGTCAGAAAACCCCACACACAACTGTCCCACAGACACAGTCATCAAAAGGACGCGCTTTCATGCCTTGATCGGTGTTTGGGAATTGACCTCTTAGCAGTCATCAGACAGAAGTCTGCAAAAATAAGCTTTAAGACAGGATAAAGAGCACAACGCCTAGTCAGACCACAAATGCATGTAAATCTAACAGCCTCACTGGGGGAACCTAATTTATAAGCAAGCCTGTGGCTCTCATGGCATTCTGGTACGCCACAGAACAACTGCTCTGAAACGGGCAATTAAAGCAAAATAAAACACACTAAACAGCTGTAAATTTCAGCACTGAATTCCAGCTGCTTTTCCCAGAGCTGCCCATCAAAGCCCTAAAAGGAAGAAGTTCAAGACAGTGGAAAAGCAATGCCTTGGTCCACACAAATGCGGCTGGACAGACGGATGCTATTTGCTACATTTAGGGGCTTTACCACACACACAGCAGCTTTAAAATCACCCACGCCACAGCGTAGACCAGAAAGCCAGAACAACTTAAGGAAACACCAAGTTAAACAGATTTCATCCATCAACACTACAAATTCCCTACGCAGGTCGCTAACAATACCTTAAATTACACCACTTATTCAAGCTTTAAAAAACAAAAAAGAAAATAAAGCAGTTCAGATAGAGCAAGAAGACTTCAACAAGGTAAATCTCTAAGGAAGCATGTGTTCACTATCGCCCCAACTTTGGGTTACTGCATGCATGGCTTTCAAACCCGGATACAACATAGGGAATGCACTGAACATGTTCAGACCAAGGGGATTTTCATGCCTCACCTGTTCTGGATGGAGTTGGCAGCCGCATGCATGGCGGCAGCAGCCGCTTCTTGTGCTTTGCGATTCATGCTCCCTGGTGGGGGGCACATCCCTGTCCCCACCTGAGGAGGCATATTTGCCATGTTAGGTCCGTAAGGTCTGTTCCCCATGGCTGCGTGGCTCATCCTCCCGGGAGGAAGCCCGCTGTATGGAGGCACACCACTCTGCCCATGCATCTGGCTCCCTGCTGCCATCGGGTTCATGCTCCCTCCCATCCCAGGACTGGGGTAGTTGGCATTGGACAGAGCATTGTAGTTTGGCTGCCTGGGATAACCTCCTAAAAGAGATGAAACAAGGGGAAGGCAACATTATTCAACTGCTTCGTTCATGAATCACCATACAAATCTTCTATCAGCAAATATTTAAAGATCGCTAACAGAGATGAGGGGGAGTCTTAACACCTCTACAAAAAGTCAAAGCTCTTGGATAGAAGCCATGTAACATGTGTTTTGACACAGCCAAGAAACAACATCGATTCTAAAGCTGACTGATACTCTCCCAAACCTCAGCCAACCACACGGAGCTGAACGGTCCAGGACAGGATGTAAATAAACTCACTTAACCCTTTCCAAAACATACAACACACAATTTCCTTCCCCTCTGAACTTAACTGCCTTTTCTCCAACACACTGGAGGTGCCGCCTGTATCTCTCTCAGAGGGAAGGAGAGATCCTACATTTACAAGTACAACTAGCACTCAAATAACATCTTTCGTGAATCTCAGCATAATACTCAAAGCACGGGGTGATCCACCCCATAAGGCGTGCACTGTTTTCCATCACCCACAGATTAGGAGGAGACAACTCAAAACACAGCCTCCAGAGACAACGTGCTGCCACTGACAGAGGCTTTTCCCATTCACTGTGCTCGCTTCCCCCTCGAGAACCTGCCCAAGCCTCACCTTGAGGTCCGTACTGCCCGGCCTGGGGTCCGTAGCTTCCCATGGAGTTCTGCTGGTATGGCCCCATTCCAGCGTGCATCTGTCCTCCAGAAGACTGACGGGGAGATAAGGCTGAGCCAGGCTGGGGAGAGCTGTACTGGGGCATCTGAGGATTCCTCTGCAAGTAACCTGGTCACCCAGGGAGAGGAGCAGACAGTGAGCAAAGGACCCAGAGGTGCCACTGGACACGCGTGTCTTAAGCAACAACAGTGCCCAGGAGCCACTAACAGAACCATGCCAGCACCAACTGAGGCACTTTTTACAGTCGTTGCTAGTAGGGTGCCAGCGTTACCCACTGAGATAACAGAACCCCTCCAGCAACAGCCAAGGCACATTTTCAGTCGTTGCTAGAAGTCCTAGCCACTAAGAACATATTCAATTTCCTGTTTTAACCAAGGAAAAAAAAAAAAAGAACTTAGCATTACAGGAACTGACAGTAAATTGGCAAATTCTGGGGACTTTTTGTCATTTTCAGAGCGTGTGTTTGCCTGCTTGCTTTCTCTGGGTGACATCTACGTACTGTCAGACTGACATTATACATTCATTTTCCCCTATTCTCATATGAGCAAATGCCACCCAATATTATTATGACCACCCCTCGTTTTGAAGCTTAAGGTCACAGAACTCGGGCAACTAACGTCTGCAGAAAAGACTTGCAAAAGCCAGAGGAAACATCTTACAAGCCAAACAATGAGCTTGCATCAAACATTCAGAGGCCAAAGGACCACTCACAGCTGAACGTGGTGCCAGGAGCCAAAACACTTGCAGTTTACAGTGCTAGCACAGCCTTTAGATGCTGTCTCACCACAGAATTCATGTTATCAGGATAGGTAATTTTTCGCTACACTTCTAGCTTTACAAACAGATTTGTACCATTAGAACTTCTTTAACCCAAAACACACACCTCGATCTTGCGCTATGCTTGACTGGTTCATGGAAGGATGCATGATACTGTCCGACTGGCCACTGGGTGGTCGTGGTGGCATCTGATTGCCTGCACCACAAAAAGGAGAGTGGTTAATCACAACAATTGCTCACCACAAAATCAAGGATGCAATAGTGTTAAAAACCAGAACTACCAACAGTTCCACAAGGGCGTTTTAGCCACAGTGAAGAAAAACAACAGCAAGATCAGCCACACTAACCCAGCAAAACGACACCGCTGGTTTGTCAGCTATCCCACCCATTGGACTGCATTCCGTACATGTTACAGGCATTCCAAAAGGGAAAAAAAAAAAAAAAAAAAAAAAAAAAAAGGAGATCTCAAGCTCTTAATAGCCACATAATACTGACACTAGCCAATTTCTTCCCACTGATAATTTTAATTGTCTCTCTACATGCATGAGAGAGTTGAACCAAAGGATCACTAGCTGCCAAGCAGTGTTACCTGTTACTGGTAGGTTAAGCAATGGCAGACCAAAGCTCACTAGGCCCTCGCCCACCCTCTGCAAGTCTTTCAGAGCAATCAACCCTAGCTCAGAAGTGCTCTGCATTGAGCCCTGAAAGGCATTTTAGATCAGGTTCCTCTCAACAGAATTCAGCTGATCAGCACAAACAGAGCCAACCTCACTGAAAAAAACGTGCAGAAAGACTGAGCACACCAAAAAGTCACTGGGACACCCTGGCCTCATTTACACTGCCTGGACAATGCCTTGTTTAGCAGCAGTTCCAGGAACACTCTCCTAACTCCCTGCAACACACAAGGACCTCAGACACAAGACACTGCAAACGTATCAGCCTTCAGAATCAAGACCACACCTTACAAAGCAGAAAACTGGGGTTACAGAAGGTAAAAACAACCTAAGAAATACCCAACAACCTCATCACACTTGTTGAACAGAGAGCAACATTCAGAAGGACAAAGGGGAGCACTGGCAATCAGCTGCACCACTTGCAGTTGTCTGCTGCAATAGGGCAATCTTGTCTATTTTACAGTAGAACTGCTCTACAGTGTTTCTAAGAAATGTTGGAAAATACTACATTTGAGCTGGAAATGCCAGTCACTTGATGGGAGAACTTTGTGCATAGTATGAGCCAACACAGCTCACTGGAGGCACACTGCCAAGGGCCCACGCTCCTGCAGACCCCAACTACCATCCACTCCACTTCACCTGCTGCGCTCCAAAACCCTGACCAAAAACTGCTATACCAAAAACTGCTTAACAACACCAACAGAATACCCACTGGACAGTAGATTCAGACAGGAACAGCCCAAGGGATGAACGTCTTTCAGCTCACCCCATCCTCTCACAATTGGGTACTGTGTAGAGGACAGCGGGTCCTTCTTTACTAGAGGGTCAATCTCCAAGTACTCATAGGCTGGACAAGAGCCAAAGGTGAGCGGGAGGAAGGACATGTGCAGATCGCCTCCGCACTAACACCTCTCCATATGCCTACAGCACTCAGAACTTCAAGTGATGCCTGTGCCATAGAGCAGGGATGGGGTCCAAACCAAAAAGTTGGATCTTTAAGCTGTCCCTTAACCTGTTATTCAACCTCACTTCGTACACATGCACCAGCTGTACTCATCTCCTTTCCCAAACTGCTTGAGACAACTAAAGACTAATTGAATAGATTCAAAATGGAGCAACATGAACTTACACAACCCTTGACCACATGCAGTTTTCTTCCACTGCCAAGCACCTCTCAGCTCTTACTCTCCGAGCTGCTGAAGTTTGCTTTCAGTGTACAAAGCAAGGACAACTTTCTCCTGGCATAAGAAACAGCCCTGAGAAGAAGGATTTGGGGGTCTCAGTTGATGAGAGCGAGACCAGCAGGGCAAGGCAGGTGGTTCTGCCCCTCTACCCTTCTCCTGTGAGACCCCATCCAGAGTACTGCATCCAGTTCTGAGGTCTCCAACACAAGGACAAAGAGCTGTTGGAGTGGGTCCAGAGGACGGTCATGAGGGTGATCAGAGGGCTGGAGCACCTCTCCTACCGGGACGGGCTCCCAGAGAGCTGGGACTCTGAAGCCTGGAGAAGGCCTCAGGGGGATCTTATAGCAGCCTACCAGTACCTTGCAGGAAAGCTGGGGAAGGACTTTTTATCGGAGCATGTAGCAATAGGATGAGGGGAAACAGCTTTAAACTCTCTTTAAAGCATGCAGATCAGATATTAGATATATTACATTAGATGTTATACATATAGATAGATAGATAGTATATATTAGATAGATTAGATATTAGAGAGAAATTCTTTACTGTGAGGGTGGTGAGACACCGGAACAGGCTGAAGATGTTTCCTCCGTGGAGGCATTCAAGGCCAGGCCGGATGGGGCTGTGAGCAACCTGACCTGTGGGAGGTGTCCCTGCATGCAGCACGGGGATGGAACGAGAGGGTCTTAAAGGTGCCTTCCAATTCAAACCATTCTATGACTATGATAAGAAACAAGGAACGCCCAGAAAGATGAGCACAGCTGTCGCATGAGCTGCGCAGTGCACTTCTGTGCTTTATGAAAGCTTTTTCAGCATGGGGCATTGCTTCTTCTATCCCCCTGCATGCAGGATGAGACCAGAGATGAGAAGGAACACAGAGTTCGAATTCTACACTGAAGTTGCTGGCTTTGGCCCCATACCTTTTTCTTAGAAGCTCAACTGAGGAGCCCGAGGGCTCTCAGGCTCTGCATCAAGCTGCTGCATTGCGGTCGCGCTGTGCAACCCTTTCTGAACATAAATGCAGCCCACTCAGCGGCTCCCGACACCCCCACGTCCACGGGACACACAGTGCCACGTTCGGGACCCACCGACGCGGCTGCCGCAGTGAGAGCTCCGCGCGGGACGGGGCGTTCTGTAGCCGTAGCGTTCTGTAGCCGTAGCAGTACCGGCGCTTCACCACGAACTCGTCGGCGACCACTTCCATCGGGCGGGCGGGAGGCGCGGGCATCCACGGCGTCTGCGAGGGCGGGTACGGCCGGGGGCGGGAGACGGCCGACGAAGGGGACAAAACGGGACGGAGCGGGAGGGCCGAGGCACCGCCGCACGAGAAGCCCGCAGCGCCCCCTGCCGGCCGCGCCGAAACAGCGGGAGAGCGGGGCGAGCGCGGTCCGGGCAAGCTGCGGGGACTGCCGGCAGCGCTCGGGCACCCGACGTGGGTCGGCGCGGTCGGCTCCGCCGAGCGGCAGCACCTCGTCGCACACGACAGCCTCGGGCCACGTCCGGTTCATTAGAAAACGTTCCGTTCGGATTCCCTCTCCCGCCCCCCCGCAGTCCGTCCCAACCCGCGGCCACAGCCGCTCGCTACGTCCAAGGCAAGCAGTTGCAGTGCAGCACCAGGCCCAGCAGCCAGTAGGACGCGAAGTAGCCCAGGACGCCCCGCCCGACGGCGGTCATGGAGCGGTAGCTCAGCAGCAACCTGAGCAGGGGGTGTCCCCCCGCGGGGCCCTTCCCGCAGGAGCCGGGCGCTGCGCACAGCACGCACCTCTCGCGGACGCGCCCCGCGCTCTGCCCGTCGGCCCCCTCCTTCCAGAGCCAGGCCTCGTGTCCTTGGAGCAGGTGGGCGGAGAACCAGTACAGCATGGGGCTGGAGGAGCCGAGGAACCGGGTCAGCACCTGCAAGCAACAGGCAGAGAATCGCCGCCGGCCGGGCTCTGAGCAACCCGACCGGATGGATACCACGCGAGGAGCAACCGGCTGCCTCCATCGCGCCGCCGGTATCGGGAACGGCACACAGCCCCACCTCGCGGTGCTGCAATGCATTACACGTGGAACGAAACGCCTCTCAGCTCAGCGGCGCTGTTTATCGAGGCGTTCCTGCACGTGGCCGAGGGCTCCACGGGTTTCGGGCAAACGCGGTGACCGCCACTGCAGTCCCCGTCACAGTCGGGGAACTCTGACAGCAGCCGCCGGGGAGGATCTGAATCTCACTTTCCAATTATTCTTTTCCCACAACCCCCAACAGTCAGTGCCACTAAAAAGCACCTAGAAGCACTTTCAAGGGACCGGGACAGGCTTTGGATCGCCACACTGCCATCCCCAGCACAGCCCATCCTCCGGCGAACAGCGCTCGGTGAGCTGACATGAGAACGCCACACGCGATTCAGTCCCAGCCGTCTCACCACAGTGAGTGCCTCGCAGCCTCTCTGGGAGCTCTCCAGCAGATGAGGCTTTGGAAAGTTGTGGAAGCGGCATCACAAGAGGAAAGGCAAAGCCTTGGGTTTGCACAGCCCTGTGCCGGCCCTGCAGCTGTCACAGCCTCAGGCTGTGACCACCACCAAACCGCCTCAGCCACCACCCCGCATCTCCCATAAGAAATCACTTCTGGGTGCTGCCATGAACATCTTACCTGAACGTGCATGCAGAAGAACCCCAGCGCCAGCAGGGCTGTAGCATGGACCACATACACGAAGACAGCAGGGCAGCAAAACCCGGCTCTGGGTTTACCATCTTGTTTCTTCTTTCTTCTCTCTAGTCCCAGGGTCAGGCAGTGCCGCGGGTTTGCAACAACAAAGGTCCAGGTGGCCCATGAGCCCAAAAGTGCAACAGGCAAAGCAAGCAAGAAATTCGGTACTTGTCTGAGCTCAAAATACCTCAGAAAGCCCACATTCCAGTAAACATCTTGAATATAAGAATAGACCACAGGGAACCGTTGGGAGCACCAAGGGGGTTTAACCCCATTGGGGGACACCAGGCGATAGCCTTTGTCCAAAGCCAGCTGCTGCAGCGGCTCAGGAACAGCCAGCTCCAGGCCAGGGCCACAGAACCTCAAGTAGGCATAATACTGAAATAAAGCAAAAGGCAGACAAATCCCAGCACATGTCAGAAGCATGGAAGATGCCACACTGAGGAGCTGCCTCTGTAACAGAGAGAGCTTCCTTACTGAGCCTGAGCCCACCTGGAGCTGGAGGGCAAAGGATTTACTGCGGGAGTAGAGAAAGAAACCAGCATTCACAAGCCCATTGGCACGCACGCCAGTGGCAAGGGAGAAGAGCAGCGTGCTGAGCCAGCTCTGCCCCTTCTCCAGTTGCCACATGGCACTGAAGGCCAGGAAGGCAAACATGCTCTCCGAGTAAGCAGCCGCCATGAACACATTGGCAGGGCTGATACAAAAGAGAAGGGCAGCGAGGAAGGCTGTCCTGCGGCACCTCAGCACAGCACAGCCCAGCTTGTACAGGGCAGCGGCTGCCAGCACAGAAAAGAGAGAATTAAGGAGGACGGCCGACAGCAGCAGGCGGCTCCGCAAACGCAGCAGCTGCCGCAGGGGCCACAGAGCACCATCAGCCACAGCTCGCAAGCTCAGAGGGTAAAGCGGGAAGAAGGCGCAGTTGTGCTCATACAGGTAACCCCGCTCTGCAATGAAGAGGAAGTGCTCTGCATCCCAGTGCGCCAGGCCCCCCAGCAGCCGCTCCAGCAGCAGGTCGTACGTGCCAGGCTCGGGCAGACGAGGCGGGGAGAAGGCATCCGCTGCATGATCCGGGATCAGCAGGTCGAACACAGCCTGGAAGGAGGAGAGAGAACTGAAGGACAGCAGACATCCTCTTGCATCCTATTGGGAGCACCGGGCTGGAAGAGCATTTCTGGGATTCAAAGAAGGGGATGAGCAGCACAGAAGACAGCCTAACGGGATTTCCAGCAAGGATGGCTATAAAACTGTGAAAACAGACACACAGTGGTTTGGGGCATTTATAGCAGAACTGAATGCAATTCTGACAATATCCAGCATGAATTCCCATGGAATTGGGCAGGGAAAGGCAGCTCAGCTCCCTGCTCAGGCACATCTAACTGTGTATGCTCACACCAGGTGCCTCTGCAGCGCTGGTAAGCTGCCTTTGCTACTGAATTTGGTGTTCCTGACCCATCTGACGTACAAGGGAGAGGAGACAAAACCAGAGAAAAGATATTCCCAGAGAAAACTGAAGACAAACAAAATGGTGTTTTTCTTAAAAAACAAACCCTCCAAAGGGTACTTTTTGCAGCTTACTATGGGGAGATTGGGATGAGTCCCTGGCCAGGAATTCAGCAGTGACAGAGACAAGAGAAGAGGCCATACCAAACAAATTGGGACTAAAAGATTCACAAGCTGACATTTTGGGAAAAAAAAAAAAAAAAAAAGCACACGTGTGGACTAATTTGCAGTACGCAGCCTTTTGTCTCTGCTGAGGGTCCCACTCAGCCCCACCCAACAGTCATCAGGCTGCTGGATATGTGCCCCAGGCTGCTCTGGCTTCAGGAACTACAGCTGGGCTCTGCTGCCTTGGCACACACAGGCAGAACAGAGTGGACCAATAGCATCCTTCTGCACTCAGAGAAGGATGTCTCTGCAAGTGAGACTTGGGAGGAATGTGCAGCAGGAGGTTACTGTTCCTGCTCTGTGGATAAACAGACGTTCCAGCCTCGCAGGCTGCCAAACCCACCTCTTGCAACAGCAGCATTAAACATGATAAGTTATGCAGAAACGTATGTAATTTTACTTCACAGCATCCTGCCTCCCCGGATGCAGCTGGTCTCCTGGTTCTCCAAAGGAGAAGGGGATTTCCCAACCACGCAGAACCAGCCTGTGGTGCACCAGGCAGTACCGAAGAGAGAAGTCTTGGAGCAGAGAACAACAGATGCTGCAGCACCTGCGGTTCAGGAACAGAAGACTTGCCTGCAGCAGGAGTGTCACAGCTCTGCAGCACATTGCAGTGTGCACAACCACTTGCAAATAAGGATCCTGCCTGCTCGCCAGCTCCATCCCAAGCTTGAAAGCTGCCTCGGTCACTGATGCTGGGGAAATTCACCTCCGGTTTTGGAAACCTGAATTGATCAACAGAGAGCAGAGGCACCAAAAGATATTTCTGGATTCAGACATGCTTGTATATTATGCATCTTTATTTGCTCCCAGGGAGTTCAGAGGGCTGCAAATCTCTACGAAAAGGAAAGCCACACATGAAAGAGATCAAGGAACCAGGAGAGGCAGAGATGTCACAGAAAAAATCTTTGATACTGTTCCTATTAAAAAAGAAAAACTTCCCTGACTTCTCAACCTTGGTTAGGATGCAGAGGAGGAGAGATTACAACACACCCTCAGCCCATTTCTGACTAGGCCAATGTAAATACCTACAGCAGAGCTGCACTGGCCTCTTTTACTGGCTGTCTCAGCAGAAACACCACTGGCTCCAGCTACAACTCAGCCAAGCAATTACACACACATTCGAGTTCCAATGCATTCAATGACACTTAATCCTTTTTTGGACTAGAGACACAAGTAAAACATGGAATCTCAACATAACATCCGTGTAAGCCCTTTGCCAATGGGCTGCAGCTTGGCCAGGCACTACCAGGCGCCTTCTGCTCTTGCCTGCTCTCTGCCCAGCGTTTGTTCCTGGAAAGCAGAAAACTGCAGTACTGAAGGCTGCCCTGCCTGCACAGTGCAGCCCTGCAGGTTCCTCCGGGGCAAAGCTAATGCTCCTCAGACACGCCAGCTTCCCTCCATCACATACAGCACCTCTGGGACATGACACTTGCGTAACGCCGCTCTCTCCACCTGCACTCTTCCCTGCTTTGGCAGGACTCCTGCTCTCCAGAGGGAGGGCATCTGCCTGCCAAGCAAACCACACGTGCTACGGTGGCTGCCTTCCATCTCTTCCCTCAAATCCTACCTGTGAGATTTAAAGCACTTTGCAGAGTCACACTGCTTTCTTTTCTGTGTATTCTGGATTGACATTCTGCAACCAGGTATGAAAACTGCCAGCCCAGAGCCACACAGGCAGGCAGTATCTGTTCTGCAGCTTTTTAAGATAACACATTTCTTCCGTTAGTTCCCAGCCACCAACGGCTTTTCAGTTTGACAAACAGAAGACCCACTGCTCTCTCCGGGCTCCAGCACCACACCCTGCACGACTTCCCACCTTTCTAATCCAGCCTGCAACAGCGCATGAAGATCCCCAAAATGTTCACCAACTGACCTAACCATTCTCAGAGGTTTTCCTATTGCCAGTTTACTAACAGAGAAAAATCAGACAGGTTAAAAGCTGCACGCAAGAGCAGAAACCAAGGCAATGGCAAAACAAAAAGCAACACCCAAATGCATTCACTTATAGTCCCAGCCCTGAACCACACAGTTCTGCTTCTTCCTCTTTTGCCACATAGTAAAGTTTTGGTTCTGCTCATATTCTCCTCTTGCTCCATAGCATTCACAGGTACAGAGCTGTGAGTGGGAGGCACGCTATCCCGAATCACAAAGCTGCAACGTTATTTTAAGAGGGGATACTTCAGCCCAGCTGCAAATTCTATCAAAACACGTTCGCAGCTGCAAATCCTATTAAAGATCACAGCCAAAAATCGCCTAAGTACTTCTTTTTCTTAAAGGAGAGAGAAGCTTAGCCCGAACGTGCCACGAAAGCAGGGCTTTGCAGCACCACACCCGTCCCGCTGCAGCAGCATGCCTCGTCACAGAGCTGCAGCTCGCACGGCTCTTCCCCACACGGCGCTGCTTCAGAGAGCACCCTGCACGGCCAGAAAAGGCAGCAGCGCGCTACACGCACACCAGCAGGAAATAATGCCAGGTCTTAAGTAAAGACACGTTTCTGTCCTCTTTCGCGTTCCTACACAGCGCTCTGCACTCCGGTACCAACTGCACTCGGCGTGCTCCGGAAGTTGCGCAGTGGGAGGACGCGACCCGTCCGGAGCAGACACGCGGCCGCGAGCAGCAGCGCAGCGCGACGCCCACGCGGGGGCAGCAGCACTCCCACTGAGCAGTTCTCCCTCCGCGTAGCGCGGCCGCCCGCTGCCGGCGGGGCTGTGGGGCCTGAGTCGGGGGCACGGAGCAGCGGGCTCCGCCTCGCACCGCTCTGACAAGACTCGGGAGCCGCTCCAGGCGCGAAGAAGGCCCTCAGCCCTCGTGGGAGCGAACGGGCGCTGCTTCGGGCGCCGCAGTGCGCGGCCGTTCGTTCCGTTTCGCCTCTCGGGAACGGAGCGGCGGGGCACGGCCGGAGGGAGGATCGGGGCCGCGGTCCCTCCGGGGGCTGCGAGCGGGAGCGGCGCCGTGTCGGGGGGAGGGGCGGTCTCAGGGCAGCCCCCAGCCCTTCTCCCACCCCGCCCCTCCTCTCCCCTCCCCCACCTGACCGCTCGGCGCGCCGCTGCCGCTCCGGCCCCAAGCAGCCCTGACAGACGCGAATCCATGCGTCCCCGCGCCGGGTACTTCCGGAGACGTCACATCCGGCCCCCCGCGCGCGCTTCCGGAGCGAGACGTGTCACGTGGTGGGGAAGGAGGGCCGGGCGGTCGTATCGCTGCGCCGTGTGTCCGAGCGCCGCTCCCGCCGAGCACCGCTGGTGCGCAAATAACTCTCCCGGGCTCGGCCGCTTCCGCTCGGTGCGCTGCTGCCGTGGCAGTGGGCGATTTCTCAGCCCGAGGTGGAGGACGGGGGCCGATGGACGCGGCCTGTGAGCTGACGCCACGGCTGGCGCGGAGGGCGCAGCAGCGCCGGGCCCGTTATGCGGCGGCACCCGCAGCAGCCCGACCGCGGCGCACGTCACGGCATTAACGGCTTAAAAGAGGCGCGCGGGGCTCCCTAAGCGCCCCATCCACACGATGTCGGAGGCGGCGGGTTGTGCCTTCCCCTCACCGCCGGGCGCTGCCGTAGCCACGCAGCGGGCAGCACGGAGGGCCCGGGGCCGCCCCGCGGGAAAGCTGTGGGTGCGAATCGCGGCAGAGCTGTGGAGCAGCCGTGGCTCTCAGTTCCGAATTAACGGCTGCAAACGCTGCACGTGCTCCCCTCGCTGGTTTCTCATTTATGCCGTTTTTCTTTAACCGCGGCAGAAGCACAGGAGGAACACGCAGAATCACTCCCTCACAGCATGTTTGTGTAACCACCACCACAACGGGTAGTTTGCAGCACATGCGAAGTCCTCCACTCCCAAGTGGAGTAAATTCACCGAAACAACACAGAGGCTGTGCAGAAGCTGCTAACAGTTACCTTCTTCAGCCCCGCTGTTGAAGTGCTGAAATCTTCTGTAGTTTTTAATTCAAGCAGATTGAACAAAGCTCCTGGAATACAGAACTCAATTATCCGAGAAGCGGGTTTCAAACCAACAGTTAAGTCACAGATCAGCAAAGGCCAACAGAACTCTCAACACACTGCTTGTTTTTCCATTCACTACATTTAAAGTCAAGGAAGCCCAGCATCATTCCTTTCCTCTTAAGAATTCAATTTTAAGGACTCTCCCAGACAAGCCAGAGGAGAGTGCTCGCAATTCCAGCTGGTAAACGTTTCAGAAGAAAGTCTGTTTGATTCAGTCATGATTCGTCCCAGAAATCTGAATTTCAGGATTACAGTTAGGGGCTGAGGGAACTGCGAGCTTCATAGGAGAGGGCTGGGGGGAAATAAGAGGCAGTCTTTTGAACAAAAGACAGAAAATCCTCTCCTTTCTCTTTGACACTTTCACTTAAGTGAGGTCAGTGCAGTTCTAGTTAGCGTGCTGCTATTGTCATTTGAGGATAAAGCTTCAGGCTGAATAAAATATCCATTTACTAACCATGAAAATGTGCAGACTGTCACATGAAGAGCCTGAACTGGCCGTGTGCTGAAGGGCATCAGACCTCTGTCCGCTGGAAAACCCCATCCTTGGAAGATGATTGAGTCCACATCACAATTCCAAGAAAGAGTGAAAAATGCAAGAGGAGTGAAAACTGTCAATTTCAGAGAGCTGACAGGGAAACGCCTCCCTTCCGAGCAAGGCCCTTCTCCACCCTGAGAGCTGCATGTCCATCCTTCCATGCCAGAGCTTCACCTCACACGGCAAATCTGCCCTCCTGGAGCATAAGTGACACAAGCCCAGCAGAGAAGGAAAGCCAGAGCACACAGCATTGGCAGCTCAGGGCAAGGTGCTGCTCTGTTACCTGGTTGTGCTGCCAAACAAGATGCTGTCCCAGAGCCTTGAGGCCTCCTTGCTGCGTGGTAACAAAGCTGACCTTGCAACAGCACACCTACAGGGCCTGACAGCACTAAGGTCAGCCCTGCACTCTGCTAATAAAGAAAACCCTTACAAACATCTTACCAAGATTTAATGTACATTTATTCTTAACACGTGGAACATATAGTATAAAGATTTCATACTGAATAAATGATATTCATTAAGCCAAAAAAGGAAAAAAGGGAGGAATTTACATCAAGTTTTTAGCTACATCGTCTGAAATACAAATATGCAGAAGTCATCACTGAAAAATCTCAATTGTGTTTCTTCATCAGGAACTTCAACTGAACCTAGAACTTTTTCACACCTCGATTAGAAAGAAAACAAAAACAGGAAAAATAAACTATAAGTTGATTGGCTGCTGAGACAGCAATGACTTTATACACAGAGACCTGTACAGCATCCTCCAGGGAGGGATGTCTGGCAAGAGATTAAATAATTGTGTCTCGCTTTTGCAGGTCATCAACTCGTTAACTCGTCATACTAGAAAGGGGTGGGGAAAGGGGAACAAAACTGCAAGGAATCTTAGGGTATGTGCAATGTACAACGTCATAGATATATACACACGTGGCAGCATTCAGGCTGCAGCTAAAGGTTAAAACCAGTTCTAAGAGGTGATCTCAGGGTTATTCATACAATCAAGGAGGAAGAGAGAAAGAGGTCAGGGTGTTGTAGGTTCACACATGATACTTTGGGGGAAAAGCCTTTTTTCTCCTCAACATTAACTAAAAACATTTTTAAAAACTACAGCTTGCTGCTGATCCAGCGTTTTTTTTTTTTTTTTTCCATGTGAGACAGTATTACAGTATGTTTACAGTTTAAGGTGTACAGTACATGAAGTTCTACACGCTACTGCACAGGCCTCCCTTGGACAAGGTCTGTTCACAACTGGTAACTTCTTGGTTCCTGCAAGATTGTGAATGTACAACGATAAACCACAGAGTTCAGCAGTCACTTTTGTCCTTCAGAGTTTACCATTAAAAACAGTTATGAAAGTGGAGCCTGTCAATGTGATAACACGGCAAGTCGTTTTCCCCAAACTCACTGTAAACGACAGTAACTTTGGTTAAAATAAAAAAAAAAAAAGTCTTCTATGTAGACAGAACTTTGTCTCCTTTAATAAGGGATTCGGGACAAATCTGAAGGGCAGGGGAAGGGGAAAGGGAATGGGGACATCTTTCCCCAAGGGAGAAGCAGGACAGCGCAGGGCAGACAGTGGATTCTGAGGTGGTTTTGCATAAATAAAGGGCAACAGTCAGTTTCTAAGTTCTCCACTCACGCACACGCACACAGGGTCTAGGATCCCACAGCTGTCATGACTGGCCAATTAAAAATAGTACATCACAAATAACTTGTGAAACCAAAGAGTTCATCAAAGGCGACACGGAGATGTCCAACAGCCGCGATTCGTACAATGTGAACTCCGAGTGGTTCTCGTCCACCTTGGCCAGGGCGAGCAGCGCCCGAGCAGCCCGGCGCATCATGTCCACGCTCGTCGACTCAAAGGGTGCGTTCTGCATGTGCATCAGGCCAGCCTGGCTCTGCTGGAACTGCGTGGCGGCCAGGCTGTCCTCCAAGAAGCCCAGCAAGTTGCCAATGCTCCCCTTCTGCACAGCAATTGCTCTCGCTGCCAGGCTGTCCCCCTGTGCCAAGTTGGCCAGTAGGACCACAGCCATCTCTCGACACACCGGGTTCTTTCTGTCACTAAGGAAACGCACCAGGGTGCTGTACAGCTTCTCCAAGCGACTGAAAGGGGGAGTTGCAAGAATCAAATCCACGTTGTTGTCCTGGATGCTGAGTTTGCTGAGTGTTTCCAAAACCAGTCTCTGAGGGGAGAGGACCGCATTCGGCCCCAGCGTTGGAAAGGGGTCCTGGGCCTCTGCTGATGGACATACTGCCCAGTGAAGGAGTCCATCCAGGATAGGCAAACAGATGCTTTCTGGGTAAGGGGACAGGTCCAGCTGGCCAGAAATGTTGGCCAGCGTGACCAGTGTATTTTCACGCAGCACCTCCAGGCAGTCCCACCACCACTCAACCTTGTTGCAGCTCACCCCTTGGTCCTGCTCCTCCTCCTTCTCATAGGTCAGGGGTGCCTGCTTGCGCTCCGGGTGCTTGTGGTGTAAGAGAATCAGTTTCCCTAGAATCAGCAGCAGCCCGGGATGCTTGGACATTTCAAAGTCATTGCCTGGCACAAACGATAAACTCCTGATGATGTTGGAGACACAGATGCAGCGCTTCGCCAGAGAGTCCTGCCAGTCTTGGATGGTGCAGAGGGGCGTCTCGTCTTTACTGTGAGGTTCGTCCTCCAGAATTTTTATATTTCTGTGACTCTGTGCTGGACTAATGCCAAATGGAAACTTACTTTCCTTCTCTGTTTCTGAAGCTTTGGCCTCTTCCTCCTCCCCTGATAATGAGCTTGGACGTGCTGAAAGCATGTCGTCCATGGTGGCAGTTATTCTCTTCTCTGAGGAGCTGTCAGATGGAAGAGCCTCTCCTTCCCTAGTGCTTGGATTGCTCTCAGCTGCTGCGCGTTTCCTTGAGACAGAATTGCAGGATGCTCGTTTGTGAATCATAGGTAGCTCCATCTTGCTCTCAAAGTGGGTCTGAATGTGCTCAGTAGTGTCACCGCCACCAATCCGCCAGTGCAGCAGGCCACTCTCAAACTCCTGCACTCGTCCCAGCTTGTCTGAATAATCTACCACAAACGGGTCATTCTTCTGCACAATCTTGATCGGAAGCTTGTCAAATTTACTAACTAATTTCTCCTCGCTGCACTCTAGAGGTGCTTTGTCCTTGCTCGAAAATGCAGCCTCCTCCTCTTCCTCATCATCTTCTTCCTCCTCATTGTTCAGGCTCCGTAGTTCCTCATCCTCCTCCCCTTCCTCATGAGAAGAAGCTGAAGATCTGCAGAACCTCTGGGGATCTAATAGTGTTCTTTGCCCTGGGTCTCCCACTTCATATTCCTTCAGGATTCCAAAGATCTCGATCAAGCAGCGCCGGAAATACTCCACCAGGAGTTCCAGCAGGCCTGGCAACTATGGGGAAGGAGAAAAATGGGAGGAGAAGGAAGGAAGAACAGTGATCATAAAGCATCTTGGGCCACTATGAACAACTGGAAAAATACTGCATAAAGGGCAGAGATCTTAAGTAGTGTGATTCATTAATGACATCTGTTCATGCTGGCAATAAACTGTTAGCAAAAGAGCTTTCTGTCATCTGAGAACAGAAACAGGGAAAACAGACCCTGAATGCCAGGATCCAACACCAGCACAGTCCACACACTCATACCTGCGCAAACACAGACACTCTTGGTTTCATCTCCTCTCTGATTAACACATAGAAAGGAGTGGGGCAATGCTTAGCAGACAGCCTTTGCAGTATTACGGAACAGCTCTGACAACAGCCATGCAGGCACAAGGTAACTCATGGAGATAGGCTGGCCCTCAGACTAGCACCCAAGCCACGCTGCACACTGACCCACGGGGAAAGACAGAGCTAGAGGCGAATGCCATAGCATCAGGCTAGGCAAGCAGAGTTCAACCCTTCACAGCATTCTGCTGCAAAGCCCCTCTTGGCCTCCCCACCGTGATTCTCTTTCTGCATTTGAGGCAGTATGTCCCACCAGAGAGAGCCTGTACATTTGTACACCAACAAAATGGAAATCCGTGGGTCAGTGAGCACTCAGTGCAGCTCCCCAGACCCAGCACAGTTCCCCAGACCCAGCGCGCTCTTCAGACCTGACACACTCCACAGGTAGAGGGACACCTGGAAGTATGGCTCTACAAGGGCACAAGCTGCTACTTACTATCACACTGACAAAAAACTGTACACACTTAGTTCTTCAAAGACCTGTATCAGAGAACATCTGCACCCACCTGGCTGAGGTTGAAGGTCATTATGCTGTTGTCATCATAGAGCAGGATGTTTATGGTATCTAAGGCCCACGTACTTTCAGCTAGCAGCCCAGACTTCAGAGACATCATCACTCTCCAAGCTTCAGGAGTTCCTGGAACATAAACACATGATACTTCCAGCTCCTGGAGTTTAAAAACAAAAATGAGATACTTGATACTGCTTTCTGGTCCCACAAAGAGCGCACAATATTTAACATGTTGTGCAGACTTTATGCAAAAGCAATCTCTGCACAGACAATGCCCAGCACAAACATTATATCTGATATTGCAACTAACTTGGGAGAGTTCTTACAAAGCTGGCAAAGCCCTTCTATTTGGCAGCACTGTACCAAAGAGAAATGGTAACACCCAGCCTCTTGATGAACACAAGCAGAAAAGCAGGAGTTTCCTCTTACCAATATCTTTTGCTGTCAGCCGCCTCCTTTGCTTTAATACAGGTTGAGTAGCTTCTACTGATCCTGGTGGGAAGGTGATGTCTCTTCGTATCATGGGAGGCTGTACAGCTGCTGGTGTGATGTGTGAGGCAGGGACTGGAGGTCCTGCCTTCTGCATTTTCATCCCCGAGTGCAGAAACGGAGATTTACTGGGAGAAGTGCGATTCTCCAGAGGTCTGGGCAGAGGTGCTGGGCTGGATACCTGAGGAATGTGATTTTGCATGCTAGGAGGGGTCTGATAGTTAGACTGAGGTGGCCTAGTCATCGGGGGAACAGGGGCAGAGGGGCCGTACGGAGGCTGCCGATTCCCATGGGAAGGCCATGGTCCCTCATGGTTTACCCTCTGTTCTGAATGCAGTATATCATCTGTTCGAGTCACTCCGTGATAAGCAGGCCCCTGGGGTGCAGAGCCAGTGCTCTGCCGATTTGGATAGCTGTACCCTATTTCGTTGCGCCCTTGCCACATGGCGCCTTGCTGGGGGCCCTCTGGAGCAGACTGGATGGGACCCCCCATCATCTGAGGAGGCATGTTTTGCTGAGCATTGGAGCCTGGGGGAGCCGAGACCCTGTCTCTGCCAAATTGGAATGGGAACTGGTTCTGCGGCCCTCCGGCAGATCGGCGATCAGCAGCAGGGTATGTGCTCCCATACTGGTTATACAGGTCCTGCTGTGGAGAAGGCTGTGCAGCCTGCTGCTGGCTCGGTTGCTGAGTCTGTGCTGGAGGCAGCTGCTGCTGTGTCTGCCCCTGCCCAGCGCTGTATGGGACGTTGTACATCTCCCCTTCATGCCGCTTGGCAGGTGGGCCATAGCTGCCGTCCATCGGTCGCTTGTAATTCTAGATGGAAAACAAAGGCATTGACAACATAAGATTATCAAACTAGAAACAGGTAACCCAGACACAGTAGAAACATGCAGAGCCAGAGGACAACACTCCACAGCATGGCCTGCAAGAGGGCAAGACTGCTCTCAGAGTTAGCCATATCCAATGCGATTTGGATCAAGGTTTCAGTTTCACAAGCCAAGACCAACTCCTTGCAGCTGGCTGCATACTTTCCTTGTGTGGATTCTACAAGAATTCTTTAAGGGCAGAAATCCGCCTGCAGAAAGGACTTTCCTGTAGAAAAGACTCAGCTCTGCTGTACATTCACCACAAATCATACTGTGTAAAGGATCTTCTTTCCTTCCAAGTCCAGGAATTTCATTAGACCCTCTCTCTATTTTCTTAGAAAGCACAGGTTTTTGCTCACGTATCAAACAAAACGTGTTGAAAACTGTTGTACTTCTTGCTTCTTCCTTTCCTGTAGATTTCAATACACATCACTGAAAGGAGCAAGAACTATTTTTCCCCATACTGCTTTGAGGTGCAGGAGAAAACACTCAATTGCTGAGACAAAATTAAAATCCAAGACCTCTCTACCCCCAAGGGTCTGTGCTCTAGTTGTTAGACAGTCAACTCAGAAGCCCTGCTGTCATGACTGGCTTCAGACGGAGCTCTAGGGCTTCAAAGATGACAAGTACCAGAGAAACTCAAACTCTTGGCGCACAGCCCTGTGGCTCTGGTTGCAGAGCCAAACTGCAGAGCAGTTGAAATTATTCTTAGCACAGATCTGAGAGTGCCCTCTCCATACACTCCTCAACTAGAGGGCTCAAAATTATCATGAAAACATTATGCATCTTGGCACTGATACAAAGAGCAAGTCATATATAAGGATTATAGAAAGAGATATACGTTCATTCAAACTCTGCTCTGAAAGAAAGCTGACGTTTTTGAGAAGACACAGAAGGCAGTGGGGCAATGGGAGTGTGGAGGCAGTTCTGAAGCCTTCGCCTGCAGGCTTGGTAAGGCAGACACAAAATGATCCACCTGAAATGCCTCCCCAGAATGATGAAAGATGTCTTCTGAACAAGCTCATGTCATCACTCAGACCCAAAGTGTTACAGAAACAGGATGGGATTCAGAAAGTTCCAGAGGAGCGAAGAAGCCCAGGAATGCTTCCTGACCTTCTGCTCCTGGCCCAGAACATGCTGGTTTGGCAACTACATCAGTCGTTTTCTCCAAATGTTGTGTTTTTCTAACACAACACTGGAAATGCTAGTTAAAACTTCTGGTGCCTATATGGAAACTGTGAAGAAGGCCTCCTGTAAAACATACTTAATTCTGTTCAACACCTATACATAGAGCAAACACACATTCCAGAGTTTTCATCACCCCTCTTTTTACACTTGGCACAGACATAACTCCTTGTTCTGATACTTTCTGATAACCAACCTGCTGTTGCTGTTGATACATGGTAGTTTGCTGGCTAGGGAAGGGGCTGCCCGAGGACGTGCCTTGAGTGGAGAACTGATTGCCATAGGAATCATGTCTGGAGAAGAAACACAAGCATCACTTTTCTCATTAGATACATTTCTCTATCACAGCACTTCTCCCAACTGGAAAGAGCTCCTTGCAGCAACACCCCACACAAACCTTTGCTGCTGCTGCTGCTGCTGAGGGTAGCGGCTGGGAGAGTACATCCCCGATTCCGAGGTGGAAGGCATGATGTTTGGCTGTGGAGTTCCAGCTGCTAAGTTGCCCTCTGGTCCCATGCCTGGTTCCGTCCTACATAGAAACAAGTGACAAATTCTGTGACACTCCCCTTACTGCTCAAATGAAAAGCAAAAAGCAACAATCAGACGAGTCAAAGCAACAGTGAGAAATAAATTAGTTCAGTTCAAACAAGCAAGTCAGGAAAATCAGTGTGGCTAAAGCACCTACCTCACTCTGTCGTAAGGACCACCATAGGGATAGTGTGGCCGCTGTCCCATGGCCATGTTACCCATCCCTGGACCTGCAGCACGATTATAAGGGTCACCCATACCACTGTTGGGGCCCTGCCCTGAGGACATGAAGGGATCGCTTCCTGGAGCTAAAAGAATGAAAGAAGGATCAGTAAACACATCTATCGCTGCATCAGAAAGAAACATCCCTTCTTTCACAAAAGAAGGACAAGTAGTTCTCCTACAGCACATTCCACCATTCATCCAGATACACTAATAGTGCTCATGGAGAAAAGGGAGATGGGTACACACACACTTCCTCACCTTTCCTCATACTACTATAAGGATCCTTATTTGGCTCATAAGACATGCGACCCATCATGTCAGAGGTATTCATGCTGGGCTGGTACCCTGGATTCGGAGTCATGGAGTTCCGCTTCTGGAACGTGGGATCACTGCCATCTGTAAAGGCATCTTGAAGGCCCACTGAGTTACTCCTGATTTAAAAACAAAACAAACCCACAGATTTTTAGAGGCCCACAGTGGTTCTCAAGATTCTTCCCCCCACATATTCTCTCTCAGATATTGCTGTCCCCTAGAAGGACCACAATCATGCTTCTCCAAAAGAGGCAAGAACTGCCCTTCTACAATACTATCCTTACCAAATCCCAAAAGCAGTGGTTATTCACACACAGACACGGGGTCAACAACATCACTGTGAGCTATTAACAAAGTAGCAAAGCCAAGGAGTCTATCAAAACAGGTACTTAAGCCTCCAGCCAGCTGTGGGAGCAACCTTTGGCAACCTCACAATCACAACTTACATCCCGTATGGTCAAACACAGTGCAACATTTGCATACCTGATGCCTGGCAAAGGAGGCATCTGACTGTGTGGTGTAGATGCTGGAGTTGGAGGCTTCAGGTCTCCTCCTTCTGCCATGGAGCTGCTGGTGGACTGAGGCGTCTGAGGCCCCTGCATCGAGCCTGAACCCGCTGCAAGAACACAAACGTGGCGTGAGCAGCTTTGCACCCTACGGATGTAACCCAGAACCTCCCTAAGTACCAGCCTCTATAACAGCCTCTATAACAATCAGTCTTTGAAGAAAGAGATGGATGAAACATGGCCAAAACAGTACAAGGAGTGCAATGCCTCCAAGGACATACCGGACCAGACTTCCCAGAAGAACCCTGTAGAGTAAGGTGAAGCTGAAAGGATGCGTTCATTTTTATTACAACTTAATCACCTTCCTTGTTACACACAGTGCCATTGCTGTAGCACTCTGCTGAGCTGCCCAAGCTATCTAGTCTCAGAGGTCAGTGCTCTACAGTGGACCACGTGGTAGGGAATGTGTTTCTTCCTGCCAAATGACAACCTCTGACCCACTGTCCTCACATCCTAATTCTGCCCAGAAGGAAGGGGGGTTTTAAGCCCTCTTCCAAAAGCTTTACAATCTTTCCAATTGATGGAAACTCTGGGACTCCTACTGCAGTCACTGGGTAACACTGAACAAGGCTCCTCTGTCTGCTCTGCCCTTTGAGTGGGGTTAATTCATGCAGGTGAATTCAGGCACCACTCCCAAGAATTCCTGGAACAAGGAATGCCAGAGATGCAGGATCTTTCACTGAACAACAAAACCTGTCCAGCAAGTTCCCTGACACTGCACAGGTTGCTTTACACCACACTAAGCCTTCATCAAAAATCCAAGGCCATCACGTTCGATCCAGCTGTGCCAGGAGCTGTGAAGCTCTGCCCCTAGATCGCTGCGACAGTGTCAGGTCCCAGGTTTATATGCTCTTCGCAGCTGGCAGGAGCTGAACTCTTAATTAACGTTTCCATTAGTAACCATCCCCAGCACCCGATATCCCTCAGCTTCAGCCCTGCTGGTTGATGAGTCATTTCAGCTATTCATTAAAATCCTCCGAGGTCATGTCCAGGGCATGTTTGTTTACACCCCACCTTCCTGGCACCCTGTCCTTCTCTCTGCGACTCCCTCCCAGCCCGGGGAGCTCTCGGCAGAAGGAAGGGCAGAGACAGCTCAGCAGGGAGTTTCATTCATGAACCCTTCCTGCAGCTCTCCTTCCCTTCTCAGCAGCAGTTTGGTTCCACTTGCTTCCCCCAGGAATTTGCTGTTTGTCTATGTGCTTATAAATGCTGGCAGCGGCAGGAAGAGGCCTCGAGACATTCCCCCGCGTCGCTGCCATTTGGTGTTTGTCCCCACCCCCTGCCATCCCTCCCACTCACAAATTTACACACAGTTGGAGCCAGGCGAGTTCCATGCTCTGGGAATTAAAACCCAACAGTAGGCTGATTACAGCTCCCCAGGGACGCACTGCAGTTTGCAAGCAGGAACCCAAGACGGTCTGCAGCAAACGTGTGCAGTCTGCCCACAAGGCAATCCGTAGCCCACTTCAGAGGCCTTCCCATAAACTGTTTTGCTTTTTGAGGGTGAAGAGGGCACAATGCATGGAAAGTATCTTCAGCACTAAGAGCTCTTCTCTGACCATTGCCCGGCAAGGCTTTCACATCCCCTAGGGCCACACGCAGTGGCTGATGCAGAACCATGCAGTGTGACCTCTATCACTGATAAAGCACTGAAAAGTTAATTTTGACAGAGCAGGCTGAAATTACACATAAGCCAATGTCAACAGGTTACTGAGTCCTGAGTCTATAAGGAGAGCAAATCACATAGGTCTGTACGAGATGAGAGTCCTCTCCCTGCCCCCCCCTCCCCCATCCAGTGGGATTCCAGAACACTCCACTGTTGCCCACTCAGTTTTCCAATAGGGAAGTTATGCTCCAGAAGGGTGATTCTTTGACAAACAAGCTCACAAGCCTTAGAGATGCTACTAAAATGAGCCTCAGCTACCCTGGAACAGCTGTGCCTGCTGGGATTCTACAGTTCTGAAGTCTGGAGCTAGTGCTGTGAGCACCCTTTGTGCTGTGTCCTATGCCCTCACTCCTGCTAATGCAGGGGAGCAAGAGAGAGGAAGAAAACGAAAATGAAAGAGGAACACAAACATGCTGAGAGATAAGGCTAAAAGTATCACAGCAACCAACCATGATTCAGTGCTGCTTCTGGATATTCCCAGCTGCAGGAGTCTGGAGTAAGACAAGCAGAGAAAGCAGTTTAAGTAGGAAATAGAGAACAGTCCTCACGTAGCAGCAGTCACACTGATGGAGCACGTCAACAGAGCTGCACAAACCTGTGGTTTGTGACAGCAACCCTGCCAATTTCAACCACCGATGTGCTGAAGCACGAGATCAGTTGTAGCACAGCCCTAGAAGATAAACTTGAGACCTTCACATACCACCACATTTGCTAAAACAAAAGTAAACCTGATGTACCATCTAATCAATTATGACAGGCACCTACTGCTACAAGAAGTTTTAAGTAGTTTTCCAAACTTCTCAACTCTCTCCAAATAAACTCCAAATGCTCTCAGCTTCTTTGTTCCACTGCATGCAAGAAAGATGTTTTGGAAAGAAAGAGAGGAGGGATTCACGATTGAGTTTGAACAACATTAGACAGAAGTTTTTTTTAATCATGAAACAAGTCATTTTCTCTTCACCAAGGTGAATCTATGCTGGAACAGGTTTCCTGACACGTAGAAAGAGATTATTCTGTTCTTTAAGAAAAACTCTAACTGAGAGAACAGATAAATGTAGTTGTTAACACTATATTTGGACACGAACACTCTCAGTCAAGGGCTTAGCAAGGCTGAGAGACAACTGCAGTACAATCAAATAAAGAGTTCATTATTTCATCCTCAGGAGCTAGGCACAGATGACACCAAGTTGCAGCAACAAGAAGGCTTTTTTGTGTTATTGTTTTTTTCCCCAAACATTACAGGAACTTCGAAGTGTCACAGTTCTTCTTTCACCTACACAAACAAGCTCCTGACCAGAAACAGCACCTAAAGTTTTACCTTATAAGACAAGCTGGAAAGCTGACAAGCTCAGCTGCATTTCAAGCAGCAAACTCAGTGCAGATTAGACAGAAACTATCAGACCTTCCAAAGACTGAAGAGTACAGCATGCACTGCTAGCCTGGCTGCTTTGTTTGTTTGGTTTTTTTTTCTTTTTTTTTTTTTCCCTTCTTAGTTTATTTTAACAAATCTGAATTGAACTCTATGATTAAGCCTTCAGAAACCGGAGCACTCCATCAAATTTGAAACAACACCATGAAGATTAATGAATTACAAACTTCTTAGAAGTTTATTTTAAAAGGCTTCAGTTCTAGAAGCCTTTAACTCATAATAGGCTTAACAGGCTTACAAAGCTCTCCAGACATGAAGTCTCAAAGTACTCACTTGCTAAAGACAAAAAGAATTAGCTCACGAGGAAGGTGAGTGCAAATGTACACCGACCATTTGTTCCTAGAAGGAAGAACCTACATAGTCAGAACAAGCACAACTTTTCTAGAAAGTTCCAAAAGATCAAGCAGTAACAACAGGAGATGTTGTTAGAATGGGCAGAGAACATCTTGACAGTCTACTGTCCAGGCTCCTCTCTCTCAAATTCTCATCAGGCATACATGGACCAGTAAGCATTGAGGCGTACATACACAAGTATATATACGCCATACTTAGTTACAGAAGTTACACACAAGAGCATAACTATCCCAAAAGTCTTGACTGTTTAATTTCCAGTATGATATATATATGAAATTCACAGTATCATTCACATCCATATTACCAAACTATTTAATCTACAAACCACAGGACCCCTAATTAAAGACAGACAGGGGGCTCTGGGGAAGTCTGCAGCCAGTCTGACCCACACCACGTGCAGTTGTGCATGCTGGGCTAGAGGGTCCTCTGGTTCACACATTCATTGCACACCTTAACTAGTGTCAACACTCACCTGGAGATGGAGGTTGTATCTTAGTCTGAGACTTCTTTGAATCAGCAGCTGCAAAGATATCTGGAGGGGGGTCTTCACCTCGCTCAATCTTGCACTCAAAGGCATAGAGACACTGGATGTACTGCTTCTTCAAAGAACTAGCTGCACTGCTGGACGTGCCCACATTGAGATTTGTGGCTAACTCACGCCATTTCTTGTTTTTGTTGACCTGCACAACCAAACAAGAGACTCTAAACTCAAAATCCCACTTACATCTCCTCCAAGAAAGAATCACTTCCCAGCTAAAACAAAGGATGCAATAAGGGCTAAGCACAGCAGATACAGTTGTGTTCAAGAACTAGTAAAACCTCTTCCTCACCTATAGAAAAATGTTCAAAGAGGTACAGATAACACCACACAGCAAATAAAATCAGCCATGAGGTCAGTTAACAGTCAGATGTAAAGACAAAGACAGTGTCACCAATCTTTGGCATGGACAAAGAAAGGAAAAAAACACTTGCATTGAATCTCAAGACACACTGCTCCCAACCAGACAATGAGAAAGCAGACATACAGCTAGCTAAAAGGATCCTGGGTTTTATAAGAGTTATTAAAAAAATAAATAAAAATAAACACAGTTAAATGGAAAGTCAAGGTTTCTATCTAGCTGCAAAGCCTACACTGAATTCGGTTGCCAACTGATGTGTGACTGCCAGACATTGGGAAGCCCTGAGCACAAACGTTCAGTCACCACACCAGCTGCTCTACACTCACCTGAGTCAATCCTCCAATCTCCTTCACTGAGATGTAGAGCCGGTAAAGGTCCAAAGGTTTTCTGCCAACTGCTGGGAGGTTTGTCATGCCCATTGCCTTCTCTTCAGTAAAGGCTAGGTAACGATCTACCCAGATCTTCCTCTCAGGCTCACCACCCAGCTCATAGAGTTTGGTGATCTTCTCATTGGTTGTAGTAGAGGAACTGGACTTCTAGGAAAAGGAAACATATCAGGACTGAGCAGCACAAAACCACCTAGCTCACATCCAAGATGGCTTCAATCAGCAGTCAGCACATGAGGTTTTGCTGTCATATTGACATCAGCTTTGTACTAGACAAACACATGTCAGTCTAAAAGACAAGTATCACTCAAAGGTATCAAGAAAACAGTCAGTACTTACAGGAGAAGCATTTTTAGAAAAAAAAGGTTTTACAGATGCTACAGAAATCAACCAAACCTCAAGGAGACATTGCAGAACCACCTCTTTGAGAGACCCTCTGTGGGCTCAATTGCTAAATATATCAGGAAACACTTCAGCCAACTGCAAATGTCATTCCCTCCCAAAACTACGCAGTCCTTACTTTTCTGAGACCACTTCTGATTCAAGCAACAGCCTCATTAGCTATGTACTGCATTTGGAGACTTGGAAAAAACTGACCCCTACAGGGGCACCTGTTCTAGTACAGTCCCTGCAATTAATAAAGGCAAGACGGGCCCAGGATTGACATGGGGACAGACCAAACTCTGGTGAGGGACAGGCAGGACAGCACTCATACAGCTTGCTCACACCTCACAGGAGATGCCAGCATATGCCACTCTCCAAAAGATAACACATCCCAGCAGAGGGTACCCCACTCACTGCCACACTGCTGACTTAAAACCGTGCTCACACAGCAGCGACATCACATACTGCACAAACAGCCATGCTAATGGCCAATCTGCTCACAGAAGAAGGCAAGTCACATTGGGTTTCTCTCGGGAGATGCACTCACCACTGGATGCATACACTGTGTCATTAAAAATACATATATACATACATATATATATACATGTAAAAAAAAGTTTACCTTTGACTTGGATTCTGCTTTTGGGGTCCCATCAGCCTTATTGTTCATTTTAGTTGCAGGAGTTAATTTGACATCCGCAAGACCCATCATTTCAGGACTTGCTGCCATCCCTAGGAAGTTACAAGAAGCTATGACGCTGCTTTCCAATCCAGACCCATGAAGTCACCCAATGCCCAGCACTCACCACTGCCTTACCTGCAGAATTGTTAGCCATATTCCCACCCATGGGATAAGGTGGGCCCTGGGGGTTGATCATGCCAGCCATGCTGTTAATTCCCTGTCCGTAAGGAGGTCCAGTGCCCATCATTCCCCCTTGGTTCATGTTGGGATAACCAGCAGGCCTAGAAATGGCAACGAAGAAACAGACATTTACTCCATATACAAAGCACTCACACTGCGCCTTCTGACAAAACAGGTGGACAAGAAGCAGCCTTCTACTACAGAAGGGGACATTCAGCAAGTGAACAAACATCAGGTGTTCTTTGAAAGCTTACCCACTGCAGAACCTAAGCCTCACTCAGAAGCAAAGGAGATGCAACCCCTTAGGAAAGACAGACTTCAGCACTCAACACCTGACCTCTCATCTTCATCCCCAAACTGAACTTGGTTTCAGGTCTTACATCACCTTCACAGGAAAGAACTCATCTACAAATACTGCAGCACTGTGCACTTCAGCAACAGTACAGCATTTCTACCGATGCGCAGCACAGTGCCCCCCATATTTAACGGCTTTTCTCTCTTTACTTTTTGATATCCACACAAGGTGCATTACTGCACGTGTCAGAAAACCCCACACACAACTGTCCCACAGACACAGTCATCAAAAGGACGCGCTTTCATGCCTTGATCGGTGTTTGGGAATTGACCTCTTAGCAGTCATCAGACAGAAGACTGCAAAAATAAGCTTTAAGACAGAATGAAGAGCACAACGCCTAGTCAGACCACAAATGCATGTAAATCTAACAGCCTCACTGGGGGAACCTAATTTATAAGCAAGCCTGTGGCTCTCATGGCATTCTGGTACGCCACAGAACAACTGCTCTGAAACGGGCAATTAAAGCAAAATAAAACACACTAAACAGCTGTAAATTTCAGCACTGAATTCCAGCTGCTTTTCCCAGAGCTGCCCATCAAAGCCCTAAAAGGAAGAAGTTCAAGACAGTGGAAAAGCAATGCCTTGGTCCACACAAATGCGGCTGGACAGACGGATGCTGTTTGCTACATTTAGGGGCTTTACCACACACACAGCAGCTTTAAAATCACCCACGCCACAGCGTAGACCAGAAAGCCAGAACAACTTAAGGAAACACCAAGTTAAACAGATTTCATCCATCAACACTACAAATTCCCTACGCAGGTCACTAACAATACCTTAAATTACACCACTTATTCAAGCTTTAAAAAACAAAAAAGAAAATAAAGCAGTTCAGATAGAGCAAGAAGACTTCAACAAGGTAAATCTCTAAGGAAGCACGTGTTCACTATCGCCCCAACTTTGGGTTACTGCACGCATGGCTTTCAAACCCGGATACAACATAGGGAATGCACTGAACATGTTCAGACCAAGGGGATTTTCATGCCTCACCTGTTCTGGATGGAGTTGGCAGCCGCATGCATGGCGGCAGCAGCCGCTTCTTGTGCTTTGCGATTCATGCTCCCTGGTGGGGGGCACATCCCTGTCCCCACCTGAGGAGGCATATTTGCCATGTTAGGTCCGTAAGGTCTGTTCCCCATGGCTGCGTGGCTCATCCTCCCGGGAGGAAGCCCGCTGTATGGAGGCACACCACTCTGCCCATGCATCTGGCTCCCTGCTGCCATCGGGTTCATGCTCCCTCCCATCCCAGGACTGGGGTAGTTGGCATTGGACAGAGCATTGTAGTTTGGCTGCCTGGGATAACCTCCTAAAAGAGATGAAACAAGGGGAAGGCAACATTATTCAACTGCTTCGTTCATGAATCACCATACAAATCTTCTATCAGCAAATATTTAAAGATCGCTAACAGAGATGAGGGGGAGTCTTAACACCTCTACAAAAAGTCAAAGCTCTTGGATAGAAGCCATGTAACATGTGTTTTGACACAGCCAAGAAACAACATCGATTCTAAAGCTGACTGATACTCTCCCAAACCTCAGCCAACCACACGGAGCTGAACGGTCCAGGACAGGATGTAAATAAACTCACTTAACCCTTTCCAAAACATACAACACACAATTTCCTTCCCCTCTGAACTTAACTGCCTTTTCTCCAACACACTGGAGGTGCCGCCTGTATCTCTCTCAGAGGGAAGGAGAGATCCTACATTTACAAGTACAACTAGCACTCAAATAACATCTTTCGTGAATCTCAGCATAATACTCAAAGCACGGGGTGATCCACCCCATAAGGCGTGCACTGTTTTCCATCACCCACAGATTAGGAGGAGACAACTCAAAACACAGCCTCCAGAGACAACGTGCTGCCACTGACAGAGGCTTTTCCCATTCACTGTGCTCGCTTCCCCCTCGAGAACCTGCCCAAGCCTCACCTTGAGGTCCGTACTGCCCGGCCTGGGGTCCGTAGCTTCCCATGGAGTTCTGCTGGTATGGCCCCATTCCAGCGTGCATCTGTCCTCCAGAAGACTGACGGGGAGATAAGGCTGAGCCAGGCTGGGGAGAGCTGTACTGGGGCATCTGAGGATTCCTCTGCAAGTAACCTGGTCACCCAGGGAGAGGAGCAGACAGTGAGCAAAGGACCCAGAGGTGCCACTGGACACGCGTGTCTTAAGCAACAACAGTGCCCAGGAGCCACTAACAGAACCATGCCAGCACCAACTGAGGCACTTTTTACAGTCGTTGCTAGTAGGGTGCCAGCGTTACCCACTGAGATAACAGAACCCCTCCAGCAATAGCCAAGGCACATTTTCAGTCGTTGCTAGAAGTCCTAGCCACTAAGAACATATTCAATTTCCTGTTTTAACCAAGGAAAAAAAAAAAAAGAACTTAGCATTACAGGAACTGACAGTAAATTGGCAAATTCTGGGGACTTTTTATCATTTTCAGAGCGTGTTTGCCTGCTTGCTTTCTCTGGGTGACATCTACGTACTGTCAGACTGACATTATACATTCATTTTCCCCTATTCTCATATGAGCAAATGCCACCCAATATTATTATGACCACCCCTCGTTTTGAAGCTTAAGGTCACAGAACTCGGGCAACTAACGTCTGCAGAAAAGACTTGCAAAAGCCAGAGGAAACATCTTACAAGCCAAACAATGAGCTTGCATCAAACATTCAGAGGCCAAAGGACCACTCACAGCTGAACGTGGTGCCAGGAGCCAAAACACTTGCAGTTTACAGTGCTAGCACAGCCTTTAGATGCTGTCTCACCACAGAATTCATGTTATCAGGATAGGTAATTTTTCACTACACTTCTAGCTTTACAAACAGATTTGTACCATTAGAACTTCTTTAACCCAAAACACACACCTCGATCTTGCGCTATGCTTGACTGGTTCATGGAAGGATGCATGATACTGTCCGACTGGCCACTGGGTGGTCGTGGTGGCATCTGATTGCCTGCACCACAAAAAGGAGAGTGGTTAATCACAACAATTGCTCACCACAAAATCAAGGATGCAATAGTGTTAAAAAACAGAACTACCAACAGTTCCACAAGGGCGTTTAAGCCACAGTGAAGAAAAACAACAGCAAGATCAGCCACACTAACCCAGCAAAATGACACCGCTGGTTTGTCAGCTATCCCACCCATTGGACTGCATTCTGTACGTGTTGCCACATAATACTGACACTAGCCAATTTCTCCCCACTGACCATTTTAATTCTCTCTCTATATGCATGAGAGAGTTGAGCCAAAGGATCACTAGCTGCCAAGCAGTGTTACCTGGTACTGCAGCAGGTGAAAGTGGACCAGAGCGGGACTGAGCAACACTAGCTGGAGAACCAACAGGGGATGGGGAAGGTCCTCTGATGCCTGGCAGGTGAGGAGAGGTATGTGGAGAGAAAGGAGACTGAGCTGGATTACTCTGCTCTCCTTGACTGCTGGAAATCCCTGATGTGCTTACTCCAGGACTCAGGGCTCCTTCTGTACCCATGGGTAGATCATCTATTGAACCAGACAGGTCCTGCAATACACAAAGAAACAGATCAGCCATCAGCAAATAAAGAGACGTGAGACTACTCTCTCATATACCACTCTCTCATATACCACCCAGAAAGTGAACTTCTCCCTTAGGCATACTACAAATTGAAATCAATCAACTTGGCTCATGTCATTGTCAGTAATAAAGGTTACTGAAGACTGAGGTAACTGCTGAATGTGTTGTGTCCTGCTGCCTGCCTCTAAGCCCAGTAGTTCCCTAGGTGGCTTGATGAATGTCTGCTGATGGTCCAAACACCTACCTCATTCTCCTACTTGCTTCTTTTTAATTCAATTAAGAGACAAGAAACTAAAAAATGCATCAACAGTACATGTAAAGCTGCACATGGGGAAGGTACTCAGTGCAACTATGACTTGGAACAGAAACATGGCTCAGTCCCTGAGCAACAGAAAACTCCTGCCTCACCATAATTAATTCATAAACCTCATGTGATCTAGGAAACTACTCACTTGAGATGAATAAAAAGAAACTAAAGAAATATTTCAAAGAAAACTGTAAAACATTCTTCAGGGTTTCCACTTCCCTTTCTTCAAAGATAGCAAAATCTAGCATGTACAATATTGACATTCAAAGTTTAGGAGTTTTTTGTTTTGTTTCTTTTTTTTTTTTTTTTCCAGAGAATACACTTCATGTTGCATGTATCAAGCATGTAAAAGCAAAGTACCAAAAACCAGCATGGCTTCACCAAGGGCAGATCATGCATGACCAATCTGGTGGCCTTCTATGATGGAGTGACGGCATTGGATGGGTGGTGGATGTCATCTATGTGGACTTCTGTAAGGCCTCTGATGTGGTCCCTCACCACATCCTTCTCTCTCAATTGGAGAGGTGTGGATTTGAAGGATGGACTGTTCAATGGATTAGGAATAGGCTGGCTGGACGCAGCCAAAGGGTTGTTATCAATGGTTCTGTGTCAGGGTGGAGGCCGGTCACAAGCGGTATCCCTCAGGGGTTGGTCTTGGGACTGTGCTCTTCAACATCTCCATCAATGACAGATGATGGCATTGAGCACAGCCTCAGCAAGTTTGCAGATGACACCAAGCTGAGTGGTGCAGTCGATAGATTGGAAGGAAGGGAAGCCATCCCGAGGGACCTGGACAGGCTGGAGAAGTGGTCCCATGAAAACCTAATGAGGTTCAATAAGGCCAAGTGCAGGGTGCTGCACTTGGGTCGGGGCAATCCCAGGTACTTCTATAAACAGGGGGGAAGATCTCCTTGAGAGCAGCCCTGCGGAGAAGGACCTGGGGGTCCTGGTGGATGAGAAGCTGGACATGAACCAGCAGTGTGCACCTGCAGCCTGGAAGGCCAACTGTGTGCTGGGCTGCATTTAAAAAAAAAAAAAAAAAAAAAAAAAAAAAAAAAAGGCAGTGGCCAGCAGGGAGAGGTGATTGTGCCCCTCTACTCAGCTCTTGAGAGGCCCCATCTGAAGTACTGCGTCCAGACCTGGTGCTCCCAGTACAGGAAGGACATGGAGCTCTTGGAGCAGGTCCAGAGGAGGGCCACTAAGATGATCAGAGGGCAGGAGCACCTCTCCTGTGAGGAAAGGTTGAGGGAACTGGGCTTGTTTAGCTTGGCGAAGAGAAGGCTCCAGGGGGACCTCATTGTGGCCTTCCAGTACTTGAAGGGAGTGTATAAACTGGAAGGGGAACGACTGTTTGTGAGGGTGGAAAGTGATAGGACAAGGGGGAACGGTTTTAAACTGAGACAGGGGAGGTTTAGCTTAGATATTAGGAGGAAGTTTTTCACCCAGAGGGTGGTGATGCACTGAACAGGTTGCCCAAGGAGGCTGTGGATGCCCCATCCCTGCAGGCATTCATGGCCAGGCTGGAAGTGGCTCTGGGCAGCCTGCTCTGGTGGTTGGCGACCCTGCACATAGCAGGGGGTTGGAATGAGATGAGCACTGTGGTCCTTTTCAACCCAGGCCATTCTATGATTCTATGAAAAACTTTAAAAAAATCTTCTATTGCAACAACACTCACTGCAAAGCAACAGTGCAAACATCACTTGACAAGCCTCAAAAATAGGGAGAGTCCCAAGTATACTACAAACATAACTGCACTGGCTGCTTGATACACAGCTGCACTGGCTACTCAGGGTCAGCCTGGGGTAAGTGAGCAAGGAATGGTCCACAATAGAGTAAGACAAACAGTCTGTTGTGGCACATTTGAACACTGCGAAGTTACAGCTACTCCAGCAGCTTGAGATTCAGAACATCATAGTAGGTTAAGCAATGGCAGACCAAAGCTCACTAGGCCCTCGCCCACCCTTTGCAAGTCTTTCAGAGCAATCAACCCTAGCTCAGAAGTGCTCTGCATTGAGCCCTGAAAGGCATTTTAGATCAGGTTCCTCTCAACAGAATTCAGCTGATCAGCACAAACAGAGCCAACCTCACTGAAAAAAACGTGCAGAAAGACTGAGCACACCAAAAAGTCACTGGGACACCCTGGCCTCATTTACACTGCCTGGACAATGCCTTGTTTAGCAGCAGTTCCAGGAACACTCTCCTAACTCCCTGCAACACACAAGGACCTCAGACACAAGACACTGCAAACGTATCAGCCTTCAGAAGCAAGACCACACCTTACAAAGCAGAAAACTGGGGTTACAGAAGGTAAAAACAACCTAAGAAATACCCAACAACCTCATCACACTTGTTGAACAGAGAGCAACATTCAGAAGGACAAAGGGGAGCACTGGCAATCAGCTCCACCACTTGCAGTTGTCTGCTGCAATAGGGCAATCTTGTCTATTTTACAGTAGAACTGCTCTACAGTGTTTCTAAGAAATGTTGGAAAATGCTACATTTGAGCTGTTAATGCCAGTCACTTGATGGGAGAACTTTGTGCATAGTATGTCCTTCCTCTCCCTCCATCACTGCGTCTGTTTGAGAGAGAATTTCCTGTATGGCAGTCTCAGAGGTACATTTGCTTATTTATGATATTACCTCTCTGAAAGCAAACAAACACCATTTACTTTCTTTTATTTCAATGAAAGGTAAAAAAAAAAAAAATTAAAAATTAAAAATTAAAAAAAACAAAAACAAAACAAACAAACAAAAAAAAAAAACAGAAAAAGCCTAAGAATAGTGCCTAAGAGATTTTGCACTTTCCAACTTTTCACTACCTTCCTAACCACCTAGCACCACAGGCACTGCTCACTTCTGCAGCTATGTGGCTTTTTACCTGCACAGCTTCAAGAAACTGAGGGGCAGTAAGGAGAACGGTTTCAACATTCTACATTAACAGGCATCAACCAACACAGCCAAGTGCAGAACATTTTTCTCCTGTCTGCAATCCCTACCTAAGAGTGAGATTACTCAGCCTGAAGAGGTGTAAGGTGCACATCTTGGTTGCTCCATAGTCAGTGAGGGACCAGAACATCCAGAAGCCAATTCAGTCCAACCTAAAATTGGTTTTAGCAACCACTGACATTTCCTTTACTTAAAGGCACTTTTAGGCTAAATAAGCAAACGTATGCAAACACTTTTCACCATCACTGAGATGGAACTGGAGGCCAAAACCCACTGCAGCTTTCAAATCCACAGTACTTCCGAGCAGTTATATCTTCAGACCAGAGGGACAGAGTCTACAGTGACCTAAATGAGAGACTTGCAGGCTCAGAGGAAAAGCACACCACAACGTACATCTGAGTTGGCAAAGAAGACGAAAGAACAGGTACAGGGAGCTATGCAAGGTGAAGCATGGAGCTTTCCTTCCATTATCACGAATTGGGTGACATGCTTCTCCCAGAGAAGGAAGAGTTGGCCTGCAGGACTAGAGGAGGCGACTGCTCCGTGCTACGAGTGATGTTCACCCATGACCTGGGCAGAATAAGAAGATGCACTTTGACAAAGCCAGGCATGACAATATCTGCAATACATAAAATGAAGCAATGGGAAAAACAGGTGGAATACTAACTCCTAAGCAACCAGATAGCAATCTTCGAAGCTGATGTCTTCAACCTTGCCTATGCATCAAAGCTTAACCTAAGGACTGCAAATCATATAAAAACATTCAGTTTTAATTAAGTGGGTTAATACAGGGTTGCTTCAGACATGCAAGCAGAGGCCTCTCTACATTGCTGGCATACCATCCTGGACCTTGCATACACAAAAGGTTGGCCTTCCAGCTGCAAGGATTTGGGTCAGATGCTCAAATCATCAGTTTACATTAGCTAAAAATGAAATTATATGTAAACTTTTCTTGGATGTTAGGACACGCATGAATGGAAAGAAAGCAGTGCCTTGCAAAATATTAACTCATTAAGTGAATTTCAGCTTTTGAGATGTTTAAATTTTAGGAATTGTAATAATAAAGCCATTTTCCAGCAAAGCAGCGCTCTACCGGCACAGCTGCATCTTCTAAGTGTTATTCAGCAGTGCTGAGTTTCTCAGAAGTGCAATTCCTGCATGTGGAAGGAGAGAAGCAGAGACTGCAATGCTTATGCGCAAGCAGCTCAGCAGTAGAAGCTGTTTTCCACCTACCAAGTCATTTTCTCAGGATGCCAAACATCAAGGCACTGAGTGGTTTTCTAACTAAACGTAAAGACACCCTCCAGCCCTGATATCCCATTTACTCAAGTGCACCACAAAGAAATCTCCCAGTCTCCCTGCAGACCACAGGCTGTTAGAGCACAGACAGTTAGAGAGCAAAGAAACCTTAAAAAGGGAAAACCTCATTGAAATAATGGAGACTTGCTGCTGTCAGTGGGTTCTGGATCGAGCCAAAAGAGGAGAGACTCAGCAAGGTTTCCTTTGCCTCCCTAAGAGCATCAGGAAGGGACCTGAAAGACGCAGCACCATGAAGAGGGCTCTCCTTTCCCCTCCTCCTGCAAGCGCAGCCACAGGAGCCCAGACAGGAGCTGAAGCTCAGCAGCAGTAACTCTGCCAACTTGAAGGAAACGTCAGGGGCTGGAGAATTTCCTCACGTGTTTCCAATGTGGTTTTTATGCATTTTATTGCTCATCTGCCATGCAGATCAAAAACGCTGGAGGGATTCCAACCCTTTCACACACAATCTCATACTCCAAGCTGGCTGCAGCCCCAAAGCTTGAGTTTCTTCACTTGAAATACTGCCCAGTGTTATTTTGGGATGTGACCTGATAGCGGAAGCCCACAGGGACCCTGAGACGATAACAGTTCCAGCTGCGATTGGCTGCCCATTTCTCCCCGATGCCAGCATGGCTTTGTCAGCGCTGCTGACAAAGAGGGACTCAGCAGCTCACACCTTCTTCTCACACCACAACAAAACCATGCCTGAAATCACGCAATCTGGTACCCAAAGGAGGGGGCAGAGGAGTTCAGCTATCGCGGGGAGAGGGCTGCAAGTCCTGGCACAACCAGCTCAAGGGAGCTGCTTAGGTTATGCTGGATACTGTGAGATTTCTTTTACATGAAAGGGAGAACCACCACCGCACTATCTGATACGAGCTCATTTGTTAAGCAAACATAAAGCTGAAACAATGAGAAATACTTAAGATCAACGTAAACAAAGGCCCAGAGGAGGACAGCTTCAAGGCTCCCTGGCCCATCCCTCCAAACTGTTAAAGGAGGAAGACTGTCCAGAACGCAAACTGATCTTCCCACTGACGGCTGTGAGCCTCCTACAGTGCTCCCCCACAGCCTCCAGTAAGTGCATATGAAAGCGTGGGGGAAGAGGGAAGGAGTGCAGGCAGATTGACATGACTGTAGGCACTGTCAGATCACTAGATAGCATTCAAGGAAATCATGAGCTGGTGACAAGCATGTGGTGGAGCCTACAAAATTTGTAAAACCAGTTGCTTCCATGAAGATGCTTACAAGCAAGACCAGAGAACAATGGCTAAATTTATTCCCCAGCTCCTTCTGAATGAGGAAAAGCTGCTTCTTCGCTTGTGACTAATTGAAATACCTACTTTCTGTTACAATTTCATTCTCTCTGCAGTTTAGTTTCCACTCATGAAACATGTATCAACACTTAAAATCACACGCCTGTCCTCTCCTTCCCCCTTACTTCATACCCAAAATACCTCAATCTTTTCTGTCCCAAAAATGACACAGCTGAATGGCAAGCCAGAATCTCCCTGCTATTTTGGGAGAAATTGACAGACTTGTTCCCCCTTTTAGAGTACAGCCAAATTAATCGTGCATCTTACGCCCCACAGAGCACTGCACGTCCAGGAGGCCACACTGTGCTTTGTCAACACCAGACTTGGAGGTCTGCATCACATCCCTCAGGTACACAGGAGAAACAGGGTAGAGACCAAACAATACACATCTTTAAGCTGTCAGTTTATCCATTATTGATTTGAGTTTATATATGTGCACAAACTACATATACACTTACTGCCTTTCCCAAGCTGCTTAAGACAACTAAGGACTAATTGAATAGATTCAAAATAGAGCAACATGAACTTACACAATCCTTGACCACATGCAGCTTTCCCCCACTGCCAAGCACCTCTCAGCTCTTACTCTCTGAGCTACTGAAGGGTTTACTTTCAGTGGAAAAGACAAAGATAACTTTCACCTGCCATAAGAAATGGAGGATAACCAGAAAGATGAGCACTGCTGTCGTGTGAGCTGCACAGTGCACTTCTGTGCTTTATGAAAGCTTTTTCAGCGTGGGGCACTGCCTCTTCTATCCCCCTGCAAGCAGGATGAGACCAGCGACAAGAAGGAACACAGAGTTCTAATTCTACACTGAAATCACTGGCTTTGGCCCCACACCTCTTTCTTAGAAGTTCAAACTCTGACCTGAGCAGTCAGAGGGTTCTCAGGCTCTGCATCAAGCCACTGCGGAGAAAAGCTAAGTCCTCAGTTACAAAACTGAGTGCACATAAAAACATTATGGTTCTATTACATGCCACTTCCTTGTCTAAGGAGGCCTTAAATAAATGAAAAGAATTAGACTTTCACTACTGCAGGAAAAATCAACAGCCCAGTAAAACAAGGAACAGGAGGGTAACACTACCAAGGCTTCAGCCTCGACTTGATCGAGTCCATATTCCCTTTCCTTAGTTTAAGCTCCTCTCTGGTGTCACTGCTAACAATAACAAACCTAAGATGGGACTAGAACATGCAAGAGAGATTGGTGCGGTTTCCTCGCTCAAAAAAGAAGTTGAGAAGCTCCTTCTTCCCGGCTGCCTTTAGACAAACTGGTAGAAGCTGCTGGCTCTAGCTGCACTGCAGGAAGAAGCGTTTGCAAAGGAAGCTGTCAGGAGGAGGGGCTCAGCGTCACACAAGAAATTTTACCCTGACTGCAAAAATAAGCTGCTGTTCTAATCCAGCTCAGCACACCTAGGTGAGTCGGGCCACTTGGCAGAAAGCAGGTCCAAAACCAAAAAGGAAGACAGACGAAGTACTGCTGGCTTCGCTTCATTCCTGCAATGGGAGACCTGCAGAACAGCATCATTGCTACCGCAGCAGCCATTGATTTTTCAGAGGTCGATACTCCACTCCCACAGATCTGCTCGGCAGGAGCTTTAATCACATCTAGTGCTCCTACTCCGGGCCTGCCCTCCTCCTCTTCCCCCTCCAAATAAAATTTCTAAAAAGGAGGGAGGAAGGAAGGGGGCTTTCCTCCCCCTCCAAACACTGAACAGATTAACAAATTTCACATTCTCTCTCTTTGGAGAGGAGAGACTCAAAGCTGTAGCTGCAGCACGAAGTACAGAAGGAGTAACATGATTCATCCACAGAACAAGATGTCGCTGAAGGGAAAACCCACTGCAGGGAAGCCAGGGAGCGCTGGGTGCTGAGCTCCTCTGCAAGATCCTGGGAAACACAGCAGAAAGCTCTCTGCAGGACAGCTCCCATTTAACCCATGGAAGGCAGCTCAGCTTCTAAAATTACTTCCAGGTCTCTTGCTACAACAAATATTCAAAGCAACAGTGGTAAGTGCAGAAGTTTGGCTTGGCAGAGCCATGTCACTTCGGCTCTTGCAGAGGCTGGCCAGGCCACCCAGCAGCAGCATGAGTAGAGAGGGGTGAATCTTAAAGCTTCAACAGTAACCTCAACCCTGAACCAGCTGCAGGGAAGAGACATGCATGACCACAGGCACAGTGAGCAGCAGCATCACAGCTGTATCAGAAGACATCCTCAGCAACACCAACTTTTTTGGGAAGGTGCTGGGGATACAAGGGGCAGCAAGAGCTGCCAGTTGGCCACATCAAGCAGAAGGGCTACCCAACACCAGCCCTTGAGAAGGAGAAAGCAAGTGAGAAACCTGCATGGCTCTCAGATGACAGATCACAACCTTGTTATCTGCAGAGCCTTTGTTTTTCTTCCAGGGGCTCCAATGGCGTCTTCTGCTTCAAATTGAAGACGAAGCCCAGAGCATATAACAAGCTTAATTGTCTAAGAGGCAGCAGCTATCCTCTGACTGCAGCCTTAAGGATATTCCAACCCCACAGAGTGCTCACACTGGAAGGTAATTTACAGTCTCTGATGACTTCAAATTAAACTCCAAAGTATTCACAGGCATCTCCGCATACAATGCCACCAGTGCCATCATGCCAATCACAGGAGCTTGGCTGGGCAAAGAAGGCAGCAGAGGCAGGAGTTTGGCTGCCATATCTATGGGGAGATAGTGAGAGGGCAGCTCCAGGGGCCACGGCCAACCCCCCAAACCAGCGAGCAGGGCAGAGCCAGAGAAAGCGCCTTCATGGGTTGCAGCACCGCCCCAGGAACCACTGACCTAGGAAGGACAGGGGAACTGAAGGCAAACTGCAGAAGAAACGAGGAAAATCTGCTCAGAGCAGCAAGTGTGCAAGGGAGGTCAGCACAGCCCTGGCAACCTGCACTGCACGCTCACTACCACTACAGGGTCAGGGGTTGCCAGAGTAGTCAATTCCTAGAGATGGCATCTCCTGTCAGTTCAGCAAATTTGGCCTTCTTTTCCTCAGTCAGACTTGATTTGAAACCACAATAAAACCATTAGACAACTCCTCCTCTGATCACCATGCAGGCCTTCCTTGAAATCTCAGCGCCAACATCGTAGCACAAGAACAGTGACACGAGCCCAACCCAGCAGCACTGCCACCACTGCAGCAGAGGGGCAGGCACAGTCCTGGGTCCATGCCATGCCCACATCCACATGGAAGCAGTTTTCTCCACTGCATTTATGATTGTGTGCATCTCCAAGACAAGTCAATCCCAAACAACAAAATGGTATCAGCAGGAAAATGAATCCTGTGAACTTCAGGCTCAGGTACAACAGCACTCACACGGAGCACAGTGATGTCAGCAGAAGTTAAATGCCTTCATTTATCCCTGTAGCCACTCCTCATAGTGCACAAGGTCGGCTCAGCACGGCCCATCTCTCCCTGCATGGTTTGGGACCTCCAGTGCGGTTCCACTGCGATGCCAAGGACAGAGGGATGTGACTGCTGCTCCCAGTGGCAGGCTAACTGAGGCTCCTATTTAAGAGGTCTCCAATAACACCAACTCAGCAACAAAAATGAATGAAGTGAAAGCCTCGTTTCCCTGCCCTACAAGAAACATGTTGAAAGTATGTTTGAAAGCAGAGGCTCATCTTGCAAGGTGCGTGCTGCAGCAGTGATAGTGCAACACGCTACATTTCCAGGCTGCAGCACCATAAGGGATGCATGTGATTGAGAGCATGGACTCTTCAGGATCCAACATCAGAACTGCTCATCCTACAGCAATTTCCTGATTAATGCCCCCCCTCATCACTCCAGCTGGGCCAGAGCCTGCCTGCACTGGGAACACAGGGTGCTCAAATGCTAAGTTAGCTGTGGCTGCCATCCTGCCCTCCACGAGACCACAGCTCTGCAGTTCAGCCTGCAACTGAAATCACTCCTAAGAAATAAAAAGGCTCTGGGCAGGGGAATCTGCGCAAGGAGCACAGGCAGGAAGCAGAGCTGAGCTGCTGACGACGAGAATAGAAACAGGAAACGAGCCCGGCACTGAGCACAGCACAATCTGCTGCCAGCACCAGCTCCTGCGAAGCTGAGCCACCCCAGCAGCACCATGGGGTTTCTGAAGGCACCCCCACCTGAAGGCAGAGTGCTTGGGGCAGCCTGGAGCTGGCCCAGCTGCTGCATGCAGGCAGGGAGCTCCTCTGAGGTGCTTGGGTGAGTTTGGCTCAGACCCAGAGGGGCTGAGAGCAATTGCCAATGGACAAAGAGTGGAGCAGCCCTGAGAGGGGCTCGCCTGCAGTAGCTGGATGATCGTGGTACCTCTGTGAGCAGCACTCAGCACTCTCCACACCTGTAAAGGCTGTGGGAAAACTAGTTTTTAAAAAGCAAGGCCTTCTTAAGAAAGGACACAAAAATGATTGCCAAAACTATACGCACCAAGAAAAGCCTAGTGAAGCCCTGGTCAGGACAAAAAACATTTGAACTCCCCAGATCACCATAACTTAGGATAGAAACCTTCCTACCAGCAGAAGCTGGAACATACCAATCCTACAAACATGGTGCTCCAGGTCCTGTGCTCCTTGGGGCAAGCCCCCAGGTGCCCCATATGTCCACTGATGCCCAGCCACCAGGGCCTGCAGCTGCCCTGCAGACATCACTAATCCCCCTCTCCTGCAGCAAGGAATACACTCAGAACATCAAACACAGCCCAAACATAAGCAGGAAGTCCCAGAGGGGAAAAGAAAGTGACTGAAGCCACCAAGAGATTCAACTATAAGTTTCTTCTCCCCTTCCCCAAAAGAAATGTTTTCTTAAAAATTCCTTGAGCCCCGCCATCCATAGCAGCTCTGAGGTAGTTTCTCACTGTACGTCAGGCTGCTGCCATTATTATTTTCAGGTCAGGGGATGCAGCTGACAGAGCTCAACTTTATCCCACTTCAGGTATCCACAGAGTGAGAGCTGAAATTACCTCCTTGTGAAACCCACAAACCCCTGCTACCCTTGCCAATGTCTCCACATTCAGAAAAGACTTCAGAGGAAGAAATCAAACAAAAAATACCCTACAACTGTGATACCTCTCCTCTCCCCACAAAATCTAACACTGTCAAACCCACACTACAAAGATCCAAGACCAGAGTGCACGTGCATGAGTTAAACATAGATCAGGAATTTGTTTGCAGACAGTTGAATTCCTTCCTCCCATCAACAAGACACATTTCAGTCCTGAAGCCAGTAATGAACAAAGCTGAAATGCAGCTAAATGAGCAACAGTTCCCCAGCGGTGAAAAATACTGAGATAGAAATAATTCCCACTCCACAACAAGATGGAAGAAAGACACTCAGGAAAGGAATGGGGATTCTCCCTCAAGCTACACAGTATATCAACCACATAAACTAAAGACATCCCACCTACCCCACATCTACTTCAGAGACACCAGAAACTTACACTCGATGGCGCATAAGACAAAGACAAAGGCAACGTAACAGACTTGCTGCTTGTTCCATAACAAGATACAAAATTACTCTGAACAGCCCCAAAATTCCATAGATTTTTGCAGCGGAACTGACTTCAATTCAAACCCAAACTGACGTCCTAGCACCCTATTGGCTTCCCCTATACCCATGCTGCCAGAGCACCTTCCAAGTCTAAGCAGATGGTAATTAATAGCTGGAAATATTCGACTTCCACTGACTCAATATCCAAGTTGCAAAGGTAGAGGCTCCAAATAAACTGCATACAACTTGCCAAGAATTCTTTGCTGAAAAGACTAAGAAACCTCTTGGGAGAATAAGACTTATACTATGGATTACTATTCCTCTATTACGCTCAGACACAAAAGACTACACTTCGCTTCTCCCATACACAATAGAAATCTAAGTTTAGTTGGGCTGCAGTCCTGACAAGAAATTCCCAAGGGAAGCAGCAAATTCTTCAGAGAAATTCTTCATCCTGACTGCTGTAGGAAAAGAGTACCAGCCAGGACACTCTTGCAGATGCATTATTCTTTAAAAGGCATCAGTGATTTCAAGCTAGCAGCAGTCCTTTCCCCCAGCACAACAAGTATAACCTTCAGAAAGAGAACAACAAACCCAGAAATATTTAGGCTAGGACAGAAATGAAAGACCAGGTATTTTGCTACTTAAAGATGTTCAGACAAAGCACCAGAGACGTCAGTAGTTTGACTCTCACGCTGTTCAAAGGAACATCATCAAGAAGCTTTAGTTAGTGACACAAAACTCATTGGAAGGAAAAGTATCTTGAAGACCCCCATGCAGGGAGACCAATGTGACATTTCTCATTGTTAGGCAGGTCCTAACAAAGCCAGCAACATCTGACAGCAGTTCAACAACTTGAAAGTGTCACCAAACCAACGCTTCCATCTATAGGACATCATGAAATGTCAACTATGTCAGCCAAAGATATATTCCTGCCTTTGTCTCTTGAAATTTCAGCATTAATACTGATGTACAGTATTAAATGGATGACAGCCAAAGACTCGTAAAGGCACTTGGTACATAAATTTAACACTTCACAAATACATACCAAAAGCAGCAACCTACTGGAGTTGATCTGTTTAATTAAAGGTGACGCGTCGTATGATTTGCCCAGATTCCAAGATACCCAGTGAGCGGTTCCCCACAGTGCCCACTGAGGCTTGGAAGAGGACTTAACTCCACAAAAAATTAAAAACCCACAAACTATGATGCTCTAAGTCATACACAAGGGCAAAATAGGAGTCTAAGAATCCTCCCAAGTAGGATAAAGCTTTCTAAAACAGACAGAATGAGCAAAATGTAAGGAAGATAAAAGAAATTGCTAACACCCTTTCATGTAGCACCTCTGCTTCTAAGTACCTCCAGGCCAAGTTTCCTGCAAGACATCCATCACTGAAACCAAGAACTGGTTTCCATACACCTCAGAGGTCCTTTTTAAGCCGTTCCACAACATCACTATCCAATGCATTCTCAGTTACAGATGGGAGCGCTGGTCCTGCCCTACAAGATCCTAACTGGAGGACAAAGAACTGTGACACACACACACACACACACACACACCATTTAATGTTTTTTTGCTTACTGAAGAAGAAAAAGCCCAAAAGCATGTGAGGGTTGGGTAAGCTGAACACTGCTTCATTTCCTAAATGCTCATGATTTGGTGATAAAGATATGAAAACATAGTGACTGTTAAGTCTGTTTAATATAGAAAATAAACTTAATAGATGGCAGATTCTAAAAGCTGGAGCAAATTTTTGTGCCCTGGATTTCTCTTCAGAAAATCTGAGTATCTGTTTAGAAATTCATTAGCGTTAAAAACTTTTCAACTGGGTAAGTTCCCCCACAGCAGAGACGGTATCTTTTCTTAAACTGCTTGGGAAAAAGGAAAGCTTGAAAGGGGACAAACAGATTGTACCACAGGGTATAAAACAAACTCCCACTTGGTGCTGAGGAGCCACTTCTGCTAAGCAGAGCAGCTAATTCCTATAATCTGAGTCAGAGGGCGCTGATTGGTAGGATTCATGAAGGCTCTATCAACAATGCTACTGAACAGGACTTCCCACCGTTCAGAGCTAGAGCAATTTCTTCAATTACTTCAGTGGCTTCACTTTTCCTACATTCTTCGCCAGAAGATGGGTCACATGGAAGAACTTGCGGAGAGGCAGAGTGGAAAGAAACGTTATTTAAAAGGATTTTCCCCAGGCCTCAGAACAAATTAAGTCTTCGTAATCAAGATTCAATTTTTTATTTTTATTTTTTCTTAAAAGGAAAAACAACCCACAGCTACTACCATTAGGGGGTCAGAACTAGAACCACTTTGTATTTTGGGTGACAATTTGTACCCACAAAGGAAAGGAATTATTTCAATGGGCTCACAATTCTCATTGCTGAGTGCAAAAATAACTTTGCTATGTACACAGCTCACTCTCCTTTGACCAATCCAGCAGCAGCTTAAAAAACAGACTTAGCCAGTGGTTAAATAAATATAAAAAAAAAAGAAAAAAAAAAAAAAAACCTCACTCACTTTCTACTGGTTAGAAGTGAAAGTAACCAGCAAAATCAGAATTCAGCATCTCAACACTGTTCATCCAAGTCAGATGCACAGAGCAACTTGTGCAAACTAATCTAAACATCTGACCCTCCTCCATTTCCTTTATAAAAAGTCTGAAGCCAAAGTTAAACTCTTCTGGCCCAAATCTGCTGGAAAACTAGGCACTCATCTTATACCCAGCTGTACACTGTGCATAAGCAAGCAGATTTAGATGGGGAATTACATTTCCTTTTCCATTCTGCTAGGGAAAGAGCTGATCTTCCTCACTTCAGGTACTAATAAACTTGACTTTCTTATCAACCATTTGGTCAGATTGGAGCAAAAAACCTTAAATCAGCAGCATGAGGTTCCAGTGACAGAACGGGAACAGTTCCATAGCCAACAAACGACCCACACAACAGTGGGCTAAAGAAACAACAGAATAAAATAAAATGAGACACACTTCCTGAAGGTCAGAGCCTACTCTAACAGCAATCAGGTACTTCAGACACTATGAACAGAAACCTCAAGAAATCTTTTGGCTAGAACATGCAGACCAGAGTACTTAGGGGTAAACTTTACTCTCAGATCCATTACTTTTGTAAATTACATTTAATCTCCAGTGGGAAGCCAGAAGCTAATGACTTAGTAAAAAGCACAGGCAGTCTCCATCATTCCCATTTCCTTGTGGAATACCACCACTGCTAATTTATCCTGCTGTGCTTCTGATTGCTCTCGCCCCATTCACTTCTAGAACAGCTCACCACTCACCGGCAGGCTAGAAGGTCTGGACTGAATATTCAAGTTCATATCCTCTTGCCCTTTACTGGAAGCCATTGAGGGAGCAGATGATGTCTGGGAGCCAAACGATTCTTGAGATAACTCCTGAAAAATTAAAAAAATACCCCCCAAAAAATCACAAATGGGAATAAAATAAAGGCTCAGCTGGAGTCACTCCAGTGTATTTTCACATTGTTGAAGAATTATGTACCCTCATTAACGTTTGCTTAAATCAGGAAATAGGACAGAAAAGAGTTGAAGCCAGCACGCCTACTGCTCCGTAGACTGCTATGGTGAGCACTGAGTGTAGAACTCCAATTCACAACAAAACAGTAATTCTTTGCCTTTTTCTTGTTACTGATAGGTCCTGAAGAAAAGAGACTGTCCTGGAAGATTGCCCACTCAGCTTCTTGATTTTCTAACATCACACAACAGCTCGAAGTACCTCCTTCTACAAATGCTGCAAGTCAATTAAAATTCCCTACTTCTAAAAAGCTACTTTTGATGCACTGCAATGTTTGCTGAAAGGTCTCACCTAGCCTTTCATGTCTATTAGAATATTATTAAATGTTGCTGGAAATAAACACAGAAAAAAAAATATCTGTTTCTTGATTTTATCCTCAATTCCACATGCCTCATGTTTTACCTCTCTTCCTTAAAGCAAAGCTTTACATTTAAGAGCAAACTCTCCCATCTATGTGTCACTCTGAAAATTGTCTTTACTGGTTCCATCTCCACTTGTGTTGCCTTCTGTAAACGCCTGTGAAAAAACTCCACTCAAGCAGCAAGGAACCCACGGAGCTTTCCCATGCTCATTTCCTCTGTATGATCAATACACCTCCTGAAGTCTTGGGATGAGATATAAAAGCACCAGGAAATAGGGTTGTTTTTTTTGAAGACTCAGAAGTGCTCTGCTATTGTGCTAAATTAAGTGGCTCTGTAGACCACCTGGAGATCTTCCACAGACCACAGTGTGAAAACCATGCCAGTATGAAATCTTTTAGACCGGTACTGCCGATTTACATGCAACTGGTCTTTAGAACTGCAGCATTACTGCAGCTCGGCCTGTTAACAACATAACATCTCTGTAAGAGATGCAGATCTACACACAGTGGAGAACCAGCACATCTGTTATAGCAATCATTCCAGCCAGCTTCTCAAGGCATAGTTCTACTGACTTAAACCCACCAAGAAAACCATTTGCCCAAGTTTCTTAAAAATTGCTTAGAGAAGGAAGCAAAGCAGGAGACGGCCTACCTGAGGAGGGGGGAAGCGTTGCTGGGAATATGCAGACTGCTGCTGCTGCGGCTGTGACTGAGGGTATGAAGATGACTGCTGAGAAAGAGCCGAGGAAGCTGTCTGCTGAGTTTGCTGCTGCTGCTGGTAGGGTGACTGTGACTGCTGCTGTGAGTAGGGAGGCTGATTCTGTTGATGCTGCTGGGCTGTGGACTGCTGCTGAGGATATGGAGTTGGGGACTGCTGATGGGGCGGCTGGGACTGCTGCTGCGAATACGCAGGCTGCGATGTCTGAAGCTGTGGAGCTTGAGACTGAGGCTGTTGCTGCTGCTGATAAGAAGGCTGAGAGTGAGGGGTCTGGGATGGAGTCTGCTGAGAATATGGAGGCTGCTGCTGCTGGGGATGAGGGCTTTGCTGGTTGTAATATGGAGTCTGGCTTTGCTGCCCATATGCGTTGGGACCCTGCTGTCCGTAAGGTGGAATCTACAGAAGAGGAAGGTAGAATCATACCAGTTAAGGAGTGATTTTACATACACACAGTCATATTATACTCAAGAAGAAACAATTCAGAGACCTGTGTAGAGCAGTTAACTGGGAAGGTACATGAAATGTCACTACCTATGTAAGGAAACCTCCCAGACAGTATCAAAAGTCACTTGTGCATGACATTATTCTCAGCAGTAAGAAAATTTTAATAGGCACCATTACTAAATTTTTAGGGATCCCTATCTGACCATGCTTTGATGACATTAACATCAAAAGGAAAGAAGGCTTGCTCCACAAAAAGGCAGCCTTTTGTATCTTGTTAACAGTCCAGCAGGAAGCACTCAGTTCATGCAGTGAGCCAGAACTAACCTGGAAGTCATTTCCACTGTAAGAAACAGTACTGTTAACGGAATACAGTGCTGAGAATATCTCAGCCACCTCACTATTTTTCCCCTTGGTTCTGACTCACTGCTCTGCTGCTGCCTCTTGTGGAAGGAAGGATTCCACAGATCCTCATGCATCGATCACGCCTGGATCCAGGTGTGGTTTCCCATGCAGCCTAAAGAAATGCCATTTCACTTAACCAACCAATTCCAACCTGATGGAAGGTGGTTCCTTCAAAACACACAGTACTTTCTTGCTCTCCTGTCTGCCCTGCTGCAAACAGAGACTTACAGAAGCTTGGGTGCTCTACCTGCTGCGCATACGAGATGCTGCCCATTGTACTTTGTGTCCTGCTTTGCATTCCCATGGGATATCTCTGGGGAGTCTGTGGCCCATAGGGCTGTCCTGGATAGCCGTGTCCTTGCTGTGGCCCTGCCTGAGGTCCCTGCTGCTGTGTGTAGGGGTTGTTTCCTCCATACGGCTGAGGCCTCATCTTCCCCATCTGATCCATTGGGCTTGAAGGCTGCAAAGCAAATTGTGACACACGATATACACCCAGCTGCATACAGGAATTGTTCACAACTTCAGAAAAAAAAACAGAAGAAAATTTCACCAGGTTGATGCAAAGCAGCAAAAGCCATCTGCCTCTTTGTGGGTGCTGCAACCCACAGTTCTGTTCTGAAGTACAGCATGGTTTTCAACGCCCTTTCAAACAACAGACATTTCACAAAGAACAAGCCCAATGAGAAGCAGTCATTTTACGTTGACATATCTCCTACGGCCAGAGGAGAGGAAAGAAGGTGGGAAGGGCCATTAAGAAAGATGAATTATCAATGTAAGTGGCTTTTCCCCACAGTAGGCAGTAGTTTAATACCCAGATACTTCACAACAAGGTAAATTCACCCTGAAAATTTCAATATTCACAAGAAACACCTCTTCTTTCACAAATAACAAGGTCTCTGAAAACACTACAGGCTGTTAATCTACACCTATGCATTTCAATTAATCCATATCGGTGTAATGCCAGCACTACTGATGTTCACAGACTGAAGTTCTACTTTTTATTATTATTATTATTATCATGTGCTTTGTGTCTGCTGCCTTTTGCAGAATACAGGACTCTAAATCTAATTTCTTTAGATGCATGAAAAAGTACTGGTCAGCCTTGAATGTCAAGTCCATAAGTTTTAGAGCAGACATCACGAGACACATGAGTAAATGCAACTTGAGTATGTCTGCCTCATCTGCACTACCTCTGCCTGCAGCTGAGATATAGGAAGTCAACCAAATTTGCTGAGAACACTGTAAGCCCCAAAACACAGCGCTGCTACCTAGGCAGTAGTATTACTACACTAAAGCAAGACCTGCCATCAGCCTGCTTTGGCATAGCGACCTCTAAATGAATCCCAGCCACAGTCTTTAAACTCCATCACTCAGACTGAATAAGGAATTTCACTGATCTCCTGATGACCTAAGTAATACCAATTGGATGTTTTCCACGGCATCACCATGACAATGGACTCTCTATTACATCGTTGCTTCCTGCAACTAGCCCTAGGCTGGTATTTGCACAGATCCACCCTCTCTTGCTGAGGTCAGGTGCTTGAGGAGTGGCACTACAGGCCTGCACAAGCAAACATCGCACAAAGCCAGCTCCTGCTGGAAACATAAAGAGTCCCAGACGCTAGAACAGTATTTCAGTTATGTTTGCAGAATCCACCCTCCCAGGAAAAAGTTCATGCAGTATGCTACACTTCAGAAAATCCTACCTCAACAGCCAGCACAGCTTGAAGCCCCAACACACAGACCCTGACAACATTTGTTTGACCAGCTGTCTGCTACTTCCAGCCTGCCAGGCAAGCCCAGCTCCGAGCCCGCGCCAAAGAGAAGCAAGCAGGGGCACCACGGGGAGCCTGCAGCACTCTTGTAGGGCAGCAGGAGCTGGAATTTAGCAGAGGGAATTTAGTGGGGATGCAGGCAAAGCACCCCACAGTCAGTACAGTGGTGCTATCACCCAGTCAAACCAGGCTCCCTTAGAGCCACTTGCACAAATATGGCAGAAATCAATTAGGAACCAGACCTGAGTTCCTTCCAGTTCAGCCCCAGACAGCCCTGCAGCACTATGCTTGCCATCTTACAGAAGCCACTCCAGGACGACTGTGTACAGCACACCAGTATGATTCTACCAAGCCAGTTTTACAGAGATGTGACCCACCACACTCCTTTGTACTTCCCCCTCCATTTCAGTACATATATTGATACCAAAACAGCTCTGAAGAAGTTTGTATTTAATATTCAAGCTACCACAGCTGCTAGAGCTGAGGAGCAGCATGGGCAGAAGCTGCAGCGCCTCGGCAGATGGAGCCCCAGGAGCCCAGGATCACCTGTGTCACTGCCTCGTGGGCAAACTCCCCTCAGCACATCACCAGCACCTCTGAGGGTTTCATCTTTTCCCTCTCCACGCTGTATTCTTTGCTATCTTAAAGCAGTACCGAGGATTACCTCCTTGCCCCCATAGCTCACTCTTCCCCCAAGAGGTGCACACAGTGTGGTTCTGCTGCTATCTGCTGGAGAGCAACTTTTGTTACCGACTGCACATTTCAGTATCTTTTCCCTTTGTTACTTGTTTCCCCAAGTTGTTACCTCATCTTCACACCCTGCTAGCAAGGATAGATTCTCAAATACATCCCTGTTAATTCTGTTGTTGCTGCTGTGTTTAAATGTGCGCACACCACATGCTGCCTCCTCTGCACAGATTTTCTTGTCTGTGGTCACCCATAAGGATAAGAAACAAGGTGAAGATCCACTTTTCCATGGCTCTTACAGGAAACATGATGACTGTTAAAGAAAAAAAAAAAAACTTGAAGAAACTTTTTTTGCAGCTATAAAGAAAAAAAGGCAACGCAACACCCAAATGATATTTTGAGGATGTGACCAAGTCATCGCCCTGATGGCTCAGCACAAAGTGCAGGGTGTACTTTCAAACACCACAGCTTTCAGTTGTGGCCACAGCACATAGAGATGCTAAAAACAAACATGAAGACCATCACTCTGAATTACAGCTTTACAGGTAAAATTCTCTAAGCAGAGAAATGTAAATCCTGATTCATCTCTTTCAAGTGAAGGAACCATTTCGTACACACAGCCTGGACTTGCTGCTTACCAACAAGCTAATTGGTCAGGGCTGCCCTGGCCATCTCAGCCTGCAGAGCTTCATTTTTCCCCTCCAAATCTCCCATTAAAGACACACATCTATTTCACTGATGGGGCTTTAACTACTCTTGTCTTAGCAGTGTTGTTCTGTCTTCAGGAGCATGCCATCAGGAAGGCCACTCCAATCTGCCGTCTCAGACCCTGTTGGTAATTTAACCACGTCTCGAGAAAGGAACATTCAAAGTCACAACACAGAAGTTGAAATTGATCCATGAGCTCCCATAAAGACTTTGGGAGTGGAGGTGGTACAGAGCTGCTCTGCGTACCAATGCGTGTGAGATGGGAGAGCCAAGAGGAAGCGAGCCCGCTCACGAGAACACTCCAGGATAAACAAGGAAATACCAAACCCTGACTGCAAATGACTGGAGACACCTCTCTGGACTGATACATGGGAAATCTTTTCAATAGGAAACCACAGGAGTAGATTACTGTGATTACACTTCAAAAGCAAAGGCCCCGCCACAGAGAGACATAATTGAGAGAAAGTGTTGCTCCTTGGTCACTGAAGCCCAGACCCCCTGCTTACATCTCCTTGCATTCATAGAAATTGCCCCTATTCTCCCTTCAGTCTCAGTACCTCCACTGTTTTACAGCACTGTTAGGCACCAAAACTCGGCAAAACACAGCCCTGTTCCCAGTCAAACTTTAAAAAGCTACGTTGTTCTGTATGGTGTGAAATGAAAGCCACTGAAAGCCAACACTCCAGACAAACTGCTGAGCTTTCAAGAAAATCTGAAATATTCCTAGAGTAAGAGCTTGTAACAGCAAGCCCAAAGCAAGCCTCAATGGCTGAGCTAAAAAGCTCTCCAAGCAGTACCTGCAATGCACAGTGTGTCGGCCCCAGTGCAACAGCACTGCAAAAACCCACACTTCTTCCAAAATGTGCCAGGGCGTGCTGGGGCTGTGAGCAGGGAGAGACGGAAAGCACAGAGTGGGCCCTGAGCAAAGAAACAGAACAGCAGCCAGCGGCAACGCTTCACTGCATGAGGAGACAGGTGCAGCTTTCTTTAACAAATCAAACTGAACAAAAAAAAAAAAAAGAAAAAACTCTAAGCACATGAGGATTTCACAACAAATTCTTCTTAGGTTTTCTCCTGCAGAGGCAAAATTTGGCTTCTCCGAAGAGCTTAACTTGGAGGGGACTTGCCTTACGGCGTTAGCAGGAGAAGGAGTAAAGAGAAGAGGCAAATCCAACTTTGGGAGCAGGAGCCAAACCCTCCACAGCCGTACAGAAAAAAGAAGCTCTGACTTTCTCCATTACCTTACTACATGTTTGTATTTTATTAGGCCAGAGGAAGAAAAGGAAGGAGAACTCCTTACTGAACCCTCCAGTTTCAAATCAGCGTCACTCAGCTATTGGCAAATGCGGGTATTGGCCACAATTAGTTTCCTCAGCTGGCCCAAAATAAAAATAAAAAGGCCAAAAAAAGTTATTAAAAAGGCACCGAGCTCCCACCTCGGATCCAAAATCTTTTCCTGACCAGGTTTGTTGTCCATTTTCTTGTGATAAAAAATAATAAAAAGCGTTGCTGGCTGTTTAACCAAGAGAAGCCCTAATTGATTCCCACAGTAATTAACCTGCATTTTACCTCGGAGAGTGGTAGTTAAGGAAGTCGGCACTGCTATTTATAACTCATCTCAAATTGAGGGCAGACTGCCTAAAATCTAACACATCCCAGCTGTACTCCTGTTTGAACTGGGGCCAAGGGAATTTTTTAAAGCAATCTTGGCACCGAATGAATGACACCAACAGTATGAGCGCGTGTGTGGTTGTGTTGTGGTGACGTAGCACGGAGGTGGGATGGGAAGGGGGGCCAGCATGCCGTAATCCCTCTCCCAAGCGCACTCGCCACGCACGGCCCCAGCCAGGCCACGCTGGAGACGCCCACCACAGCCAAACACAGGAAACGTCTTTTCCTGTGGAACGCCTTGAAGTGAGAAGCACATGGCTAATCTGCATAAAAGCAAAGCCACGCCACCCTGCCAGGAAGGTTAGTGCTTGTAATCTCTGGCCACGGAGCTGGCTGCCTGCGAGGACTTGGACCTGCGCCTGATAACCCAGAAAGTGTTGGGAACAGATGGGCAAGGACCCCGGCAGAAACAGCGCGGTGCACGTGACTCACCACATGGCCATGAGCACAAACCATTGTTTGGCTGCGAGTGGTACAAAGGAGCCGCCGGGCTCTGCCAGTGCTGCTCAAGGGGCAGCTGCTCCCGGACCATCCTCAGGCTGCCGGCAAGGTGAGCTCTGAGGGCCTCAAGTCACCGGGATGAGAAGACCCCGAGTGCTGCTGACGCTGGTGAACGTTGTCCTGCAAGCTCAGAGCAAGCCGGATCCAGGTGGGAACGTATAGAAAGGAAGAAGTTATGTCTTGGAGAAGAGCAGGCGCTTTCCTCATGTCTCCGGCCCCTGGCTACCCAAAGGTGAGGTCAAGCAGTCTCTCCATGCAGGGAGATTACAAAGTGGATTCCCACATCAGCTCCAGAAAAGGCACCAGTGGGGGACCATACTGTGAAAAGGGAGTCCTTTTCCCTATGAACCTATCAGTTGTAACCACAGCCATACTGGACTTTTACAACGTTTAAACAAGGAAAGAGAACCGATCCATTAACGCTCCCCAAACCTTTCTGCGCCATGCCAATCAAAATCAATCAGCTCTACAAGAGCAAAATCAACGTCATAAGCATTAGCATGACTGATCAGTGACACCTGCAGCAGCTCATGGAAGAGACCTGGGTCCACATTCAGCAGCTCCCCTTGCCCCTTCTCCAGTGCCTTATGCTTCTACACTGAGGACAGCTGGGAATACTCCACGTGAGTCACTGGCAAAAATACTGCCCTGATTGCAAGGTTGTCGAGAGGATTCATCAACAGAGCAATAAAACAACTTCTAAAAAACAACTCTAACAAAAAGGAAGAGCTTCCTCTGAACTCTGATATTTCCAAGATGTCCCACATCCTCTGGAGCTACCAAGGGCTCCAGTCACCATCAGACAGCAACAGTGGGTGAGGACGCTTGGTGTAAGGTCACGGAGGTCCCAACATCCAGCACCATAAGCACACATTCACGGTGCTGCAGGGACGAGGGCTTTCATCTAAACCTCCCCCAAAACTAAAACTCTGCCACATCATCTAGTTAAAAAGTACAGACCGAGTGACACCCTCTGCAGCACCAAGGCAAATGTTCACCACTGCTGCTATGGCAGGTGTGATGGTCCCAGCACACAATGCACAGGCCCCTGAGAACACGAGTGGAACACCCACTGCAATGCCATGAACTCATTTGGCAGCAGAACCAACGGTAACATCTAACAGACAACACAAGATGCTCCCCCAGGCACAGCCTGCTCTTTTGCCTCCATGGGCCTGCCGGGGCCTTCCAAAACCCCACACATAAGTGACTCAAACCCCTCCAGACCCAGACTAGAGCTCAGGCTGAGAAGTGAGCACAAACTAACAACTGGCCTCATCTGCAAGCAAACACAGCTCATCATCCAGCCAGCCAACTTCTCAGATCTTCCACAAATCCATCATACTACATCTTACCAGTGGAACCAAGATGAGTAAGTTTCCTCCAAACAGCTATTCTGTGAATGTACCCTCCTGGCTAAACATAATTCAGTAATTACCCCATTAACACTTTTCAGCAAGAGGCCAGTCCACACATCTTGGAGGACCTTCCCAAGCACCACTTTTACTAATACTATTCAAATTGATTAAAACTGACCAGAGTTTTGACACGAGACCTATTATTATGGACTGCTTTGCCCCCGAAAGAAGTAAATCAGAAGATCTGGCAAGGAACTGAGATCAAACTGTCATCAGAAAGAACCCGACAGGAGTACAGTACTCATGCCCAGCTGCAGGGGGGAATCTGAGGCTTTGTTGTTTGTATGTACATGCGCTTTTTGGTTTTGGTTTTCTGTTGTTTTTTCTTCTTTTAAAGGCAGAGGGAAGGTGCTTCGACAGCCTCTGCTTTAAACAAAGTGCAATTGTTGATCCCATCTTTCCCTCCCAGACTGACTTTAAGCCCTCCTTAGCAAATTCAATAAATCCAGCTTATCAAGGCTCTAGATTTCTGTTTCTTTCTTCAGTCCGTCATTCCCTGACACACGGCCACATGGCTTATCACACACTACGTTATTCAGGTATCTCTCAGCATCCTCAATGCAATATTTCAACCACTATCATATCTGAAGATGACACATAGCTGGTTTTCTGCAATCTTCAGAATCTACTCAAAGACAGATGCACACTCACATTAGCAGGACATTTTTCTGTAGTGCAAACGGACCTGAAGTAAGATGTACGGTGTAGGTGCTGCAATGGGCTGAGCAGGGAGAGGGGCAAAGTCTCTTCTGTTTTTCTGCAAAAACCAGCATTGGTGGGAGCTCCAGGCAGACAGGCCCAGCCTCACCCTGGGGTCATGCAGCACCAGCACTCACAAGACTCACCAGTCACACCAACAGCAAGTTCCTCAGGGTCACCACTGCTATCCACAGACTCAGTGCACAGCGGGGTACAGATCCTTGTGGAAAGCACATAACTAAGCCCCTGCCACACCAACATTAGGCAAGAGCAAGCAGAAGATTCCCTTGCCTTCCATCTCCACTCTCCCAGCACGACACCAGCGTAACAACCAAACAGTGCAATCCAATGCCTGCACAGGTGCTCTGGCCTGCAAGGAAGAGGTGACCCAGCAGCCAACATGGAGCCTCCCCGCTCTCAGGGCTCCTGCCTGCTCTGCAGCTGGTTGAGTGACACACATGGGCCGATGCCTTGGCCAAGCAATTGGCTCCTTTGGCTCTCATCTCAACTTCGTTATCAGATGCTGAGGCAGAAGCAGGAGCTGACAGCTACCTACTGGGTTATTTTAACACGGCAGGAGATTCTGACAAGCACTATTTACCAAATTAAACACAGGCTAAATTAACAAAGAATTCAGATTCTTCTGCAGCTGCTGGAGACCAGTGAAGTTTTCAGACATTTAACAGGTAGATTATTTAACAGAGTCAGATTATCCACTTTGCTATTTAAAGGGACAGTGTAATCTCTAACACCTTCAATTACATCTGCATGCACAAGTACAAATTGAAAATATTTCCTCTGATCCACATAATGAGGTACCCAGCCATCCCCTCGCTGTCTAACCCATTTAGAAGCACACTATTCAGCCAATTCATCGCAACAGTTCCAAAGTGCCGCTGTTCAATCCTCCCAAAATCTTCACCTCAGCTCCATGGGAGATGACCCCAAGGACCATGTTTGTGATAGCTGTAACGAGGTGCTATTCCTTTTAAGATAGAAAGAAACATCCTTTCTGAATATTAAATCAGGCTTTAAGTTTAGCCAACCTCCTGCGACCACTCTAATGAACTGGAGCAAAGTCAACAAAAAGACAGCTAAGTGTCTTATCACAGCATTTCGATTCCAGGCCCACTTATGCATTAGGAGGAGCATGCAAGCTCCTGCTGTACCACAGAAATGGGCCCAGACCAAGAGCAAGCCATAAAAAAGGAAGAGAAGGAAGGGCAAGGATGGAACAGAAAAATTACACTAAGTGTCACTACGGCTTAAGCGATCTGATTTCAGTCCGGAAGAGTGCAGCTGCTCCAGATCACCAAGACGCAAAATATTCGCCCTAAGCACCACTGAAAACCTGAAAGGCTCCCGAAGTTCAGCAAATGCATTTGGACAACTGAGACCTGTGGCAGACGTCGGTCATGCAGCTAATTCTCCATAACGCCCATTTCCCTTCAAACAAGCGATACTAATCTCAGAGACAGATGGCTTTTGGTACTCAACGCTGCAGACGTTTGTTTTCCAGAACTTGAGCTGAAGGAAGACTCAGTGCGAGAGAGCTCACCAGAGTTTATCTTCCAGAATAAAGTTAACATTACCAACTTGTTTGAAGTCCTTCACGCACAGAAATCTGAGAGGTCCCAGGACACACTTAAACATCTTAGGAGGCACCTCCAGCACACCCTCCTAGCTTTCCAAAAACGCTTACTCGCCATGGAAAAAAACAACAAAGTTTCTACAAGCTCTGAAAGACAAAAAGACATCAAGAATCAGCTGCTGGAGGGGTATTAAGTTGGTTTCAGATATGCAGATGTAAAGCACCTCATCATCATGAGTATCAGGCTTGAGAGGGACTTCATGCATTTCCAGCTTCTCCCATTCAAAAGCAACAAAACAACAAAGCTGCAAACTGCCCAGGAAGAAGTCGTAGATAAGTCTGTCTGAAGATGGACCTTCCCACAACATTTAGGGAGGGAAAGAGGAAGACACAGTTAAACTGCAGAGACCTACATTGACTATACTACCTCATGTGGCTTTCCTCATTTTAACTTACGCCCTAATTCTCCATACACACAATGGGAATAAATGTGGCACTGCGGGTTTCTACCCACTTGTGTCTGTCTGAAAGCTCAAAGTATATTTGAATATCTCAACTTTTTTTTTTTTTTCAAATTTGTTTCATTTTACACTGGAACAAAGGGTGGCTGACCAGACTCACCGGACAAGTAAATTCCCATGGCCACTTAACCTACTGGTTAAGTGTGGTAAGGGTGTACCTGAGGCACTTCAGCATCACGTCAGGGCTCTAAAACATCGCAGGTGTCCAGCAGCCTACTGCCTCTACTACTGCATGCAGCACTGCGATGGAGAAGAAGCAGCTCAGCTCATGGTAAGAGAAGTACAGCTGTCAGAAGCTACCTCATCTCAGCACACAGAGCTCCACCTTGTCCAGAGCAGTTGCCTGCTCTCATAAGAGTGGCATGTCAGGGCCTGTAGTTACTACAAACCACAATTCAGAATACAGCCTCTCGCTTGCTTCTGCAGAAGAACTGAATTTGCTTAAAAGAACATATAACACAACATAAAGGACTGCCAAAGTCATCCAAGTAATCTGAGGTTTGGAATGGAACTATGGAAGAGGCAATCTCAGCTTAAGTTAACACGAATGAAAGACCAGTGCTGTACCAGCCCACCCTCCAGCCCTCCTCACCTCTGGACCCATAAAGCCCAGCTCACACAGCTCTTGCTGCTCCACACCAGGGTGATGTGGGCCTGGCAAGCAGATCGCACAAAGGCACACCCTCATCCCCCCCAGGAGTGCTACTGCAACATTCAGCTAAGAACAAGAGCATCTCTAACACACCTCAGCCAACACCCAATGTTCAAAGCGCCCTTTGCACTGCAACATCAGCTGCCTGTTGCCTTGTTAGAAAGCAGCTCGTTTCCCATTAACGTCCATCCGTTCATTGTGACCCCATCCTATTTCATCAGAGAGATCCAAGGTAACAAAGCCATGTTATGCTAATAGGAAGAAACAAGACTTATTTCCCTTCTTTTTACAGCAGTTGACAAATTTGGACATTATTTTTGTGGGCTTTATTGAGCCTGGCATGAACTCCAGCCGTACAGTGGCACAAGGTCGTTGCTATTTTAAAAAATAGAAATAAAAATCCACCGGCCCTATGTAGCTGATTACAGCGATTTTGAAGCCTGAGTCTACCACCCTATGCTTGCTTTTGTCCTTGGGTTTCTATTCCATTTATGCCTAGAAAAATCCAGCTTCTTTTAAAGTACAATGAAGAATGTGGGGAGTTGCTCAGCAAGTTAAAGTGCGCATGGACAGCTGGTGAGGAGATACAGAAATGCCTCACTGTGCCAATGCCAAGGGGGAGGAGGATCAGCCAACGCTGTGAAGTCTTCACTGGTTTCAGGAACAGGTATAACAAGAAACTGCAAGACAACTCATATGAGAACAGGAAGATGAGGCATGACTGCACCTTGACAGCACTGACAACTGTGAACAGTTTATTGCCTTTTACAGAGTGATCAGATTTAAAGCTAACATTAATACGCGTTCACCATTCAGTACAAGCATTGATGTTGCCTTGACACAATGCACTTTCAATATACTCCACGCTCATCATTAGAGCCAGTAAATCTACACTCTGAAGTTCAGCAGCAAATTACCCCCAAGTCTCCTAATACAATATGCCTAATGAGTTATTCTCCTGAGCATGCGGACAATAGATTTAGCACCTTGCATCAAAGAAGGAAGAGGAGGTGAGGGCTAAGGGCCAAGAGCAGTTGAAAGCCAACAAGAAACAGTCTGGGATATTTCACAGAACACTAATTACTTCATCTGATTTTAATTCCTGACAACAAATCAGCATAGAGCTTTTCAAAGGAAATCTTGTCCTAGATTGCAAGGTAATCAATCACAATTAACACAGAAACAAGCTTTTGCAATGCTGCCATGTCTTATGAACCAAACAGGAAGGCCAACAAAGGCCGTTCGGAAATCTTTTTAAAGCACAGGCTGGTGGAATACTTCAGGATCATCTGTCAGTCACTTCTGTACATCCACCAGTAGTTATCATGAGACAAACAGCAACCAGGCATTCTGCCCCTTCTCCAGAGCAACAGCTCAGTGAGTGCTTCCCATGTCTTTTCTGTTCTAAACCCTCACCAGACCCATGGTCAGCACACGTCACCTGAGAACCATCCCCCCACAAACACGCCCTGTTCCAGGGGAGCCAAGTTCTGTCTATGGGCAATCAGAACTGACATTTCCAGTGAGATGATTTTTCAGAAGACCAAAGAAAAGTGTTCCAGGTGCAATGCCAAGCCCAGAGAGAAAGTCAGATCCAGCAGGTACCACACTGGCCCTGGCCTGGAGAAAGAAGCTCCAAAGCACTGCAGCTACCAAAGCCCTTTACAAACTCATTTGGTCACCACTGCGTTTTTTAAAAATAATAATTAAGAAAAACACACCCACCCAGCTGCCCCACAGGTAACTGCCCTCCTCACATCATGCACAGCTGGAGCATAACCAAAAGGCCGTTCCAATGTCTGTGTGACTGCACTCCATAGGCTGCCCTTCAGGGCCGGCAATGCCAGCTACAAAGTCAGAGACACCTCATGCTGAGAAGATCAGGCTGTGCCTAATTCCAGCACTTCCACCATTTCAGTGTATGTTGTGCAAAGAGGTGAAAGATTTTTTTCAAACCATGTCACAAGAAGTACATTTGAGGAAAGACCACCTCTAGTCTGGCACTGGTTTAATTATTTACATACAGTTAATGAATACCAGATTCTCCTCCTAAACCTGAACAGGGTGCATAGTCCTACAGTCATTTGGACTTTAAATCCATCACCAGACTGTTAAGAAGAATGAAACTCAAAACAAGACGACAGGAAGGATCCCATCCAAGGTAGCACAGTGAGCAGTTCAGCTCTGAGACCCTAGAAGTGTGCAAGTGGTAACGCAGGACAGCCCAATCCCTTCCACGCAGTCCCCAGCGAGCACAGCAATCTGGAAATAAAGGGAGACATTTTGCAACTTAACTAGCAACCTTGTCCTCGAGGAACCAGGGGAAGGGAGAAAGCCAGATGTTTGTAAGCTGGTTATCATCTACTTTTGCTCTGATCCCAATAATTAGAAACACAAGAACAAGGAGAGATAATTAAGATTGCTTGAGTTAGAGAAACATTTTTTCCAATGTCCAGTTCTAAGGACAGTAAAGCACTGAAACAGACTGAGGGAGCTGCATCCTTTCATCGCTGTCTGTGCTGTTATTAGGTGTAGCTGATCCTACCCTGGAGCAGGACAGCAGGCTACATGGCCTTTATCTGAATTCAGATACAGACCTCTGTTCAGCGAGAAAGGCACAGTCACCTACCAAAACAAAGGCAGTGAACAGACAGCAATATTTTGCAGGCACCACAGACTGCCCTGCACAATCTCACCAGAAAAGACCAAAACCAGCACCCCAAACCCAAAGCAGAATGGCCATTTCCAGGTACCCTGCCTCCTCCACACCTCCTGCTCCTCAGTGCATTCACACCGCTGCAACCACCACTCCGGACACAGCATTAAGTACAAACCCACTGTCAGCAGTGGAAGCAGTGGTGTTATGCATCGGTTCGAGTGCATCCCAGAGCTCAGCCCCTGCTGGGGCACAACAGCTCTCCCACCGCGATGTCTGGAGGTTCAGCTGTGGCCTGAGCTCAGGTTTTAAAGCATTCCTGCTCAGTTATTCACAGGCAGGATGCCAGAACAGTGCTGACATCAGAAGGGAAATGGTAATTGTCAGGGTTTCTCTAAGTCAAACCTGAATGAAATCTCACAAGTGCGGGCGGAGGGGGGGGGGGAGGGGGTAAGGGGGAAAGTACTTGTTTAACCCAGTAATTCTCCCCAGGGGAAATTCCAGAGTCATCTGAGCTTCAAGAATTTCTATCAAGAAGAGTCACAGAATCTCTCAGGTTGGAAAGTCACAGCTTCTTTAGGCCATGGTCTGACATCAGCAACTGGCTGCTGCCCTGAAACATTCTCTCCTCTTCATCACATGCCAGAAAAAATGTGAAAGTGCTCCTCAGTCCCCTCTGCTTTGCCACAGGGCCAAAACCACTCATGCTCACATATAACACAGGGCAAGCCCTGAGCAAAACACACAGCAGAGAGAGCACTGCCTGCTCCAGAGGCACTGACAGCTTCTTCAGAAACTATTCCCAACATCTAACATAAAGTTTCTTAGGATATTTCAGGCCTAATATTTGTTATCCCAGAGTAACAAGAAGTTATTCAAATTTAAAAGATGGGGGGGGGGGGGGGGGGGGGGGGAGTTTTTAATATGTCCTTGAAAGCATTTCAATTGCTACAGGTAAGTGAAAGAAATAATGACATGCTGGTTATCGCATGAAATGCCAATAACTGTAATGGAGCAGCAGCTTTCCAGGGTTATTTACACAAACTGATTCTTCATGGGAATTTCACAGGAATTAACACACACTCTCTCTCCACCAGCACACTCCCCCACAAAGAAATTTCTTTACCAAAAGCGTTCATGGAATGACCCAATCCTTTACTTGACTTGCTCCTACCCACTTCTGCCCCCTTTTCCTTCCCAAAAACAGAAAGAAACAAGATTAGAAATTAAATTCCAGCTACAGTAACCATTTTACTGTGAACGTACAAACAAAATATATGTATATATATATTTGCTGTGAAATTCAGAAGTAGCTTTTATTGAATTTACCTATCATTACATAGCATCCTTTACAATTCACCATAGAAAGCTCATGCCTATATTGTGGAAATACTTACTGAGCTGTGAATTAATGTCAGAAATATTCCAGGAAGAACTCAATGCCAAACTGGGGAATGCTCTTCTTCATGTCTTCACAACAAAAACTGAAAATGCTCAAGTTGCAGGATTGAGCTGCTGAGTTACATACTAAGAGTGCAGGTGCACAGGAGAGAAAGGGAACCCCTCCCTCATCCATATGCTAATACACATCATCATCTGGTTAAGACATTGGTAAAATATGTCCGTGAGCTCAGTCCTGAGAGAAGCAGCTCCTCCTGTTCCTGCCCTGCTGCTTTCACTCTCCAAGCCTCTGAGTAAAGAACTCCTCTAAAAGGGTCCTCCTACCCAATGCATCTAACTAAGCACTGGGGGAGGATCAATGGCTCACACTCGCAGCACAAGATCTGTATCTCATTCTTTGCCCTGTCCCAGCTTCCAGGCCTCACCTTGCAGCTTCCCACATCCACATCTCGGCTGCTCCCACTGAAGAACAGACACCGTAAGAACTTCAGGCCCTACACTCCTTCTCTACATACCAGAGCAGAACTATTGCCTACAGTTTCAACAGGATTTCAGCCTTAAAGAAGGCACACACACTCAGCATAGTGGAGATGACATTTAACTTATGATTGGAATGTTACTGGAATCAGTTTGTAAGTACACTGTGGTCTTCCTGAGCCTGCAGAAAATACCCATGGTTCCTCATCAGGTGACCAACTTCTCTGCTTTTTCAGTTGCTAAAAAAAAAAAAAGAGAAAGTTATCACCAACTTCCCTAACGTCACCCAGGGACAGGTGAACTGCAGGAACCCAGACAGAACACATCAGTTTGGGTCCAGTGTGCCAAAGAAAACTGCATTTTTAACTCCAGCCCCACCTGTCATCCACTCCTAGCTGGAGATTTATGGCTTTGGCTAACAGACATCTAGTCTAGTTTTACCACTGCTTGCGCATAACCTCCTAATAAATACAAGGCTGAATCAGCACAAGACAGAAGAACAGTTTCTGGGATTTCTCCTCAATTACCTTTTCCCAGGAAATCCCCTATATTTCGTCCACCAGAAGGAAAGGGAAGATACTACACTGCATCCTTCATGATGCTTTATGGACCCTTCCAGAAGAGAAAGCAAGCAGCCACCACAGCAACTTCAACACTGACAAGGTTATCTTTTCCCTTTTTGTCCCTGCACTTCTGCCTGCCTGCCTTCAGTTTCTGCTTTGCTGCTGCTCGAGAGTTTCAAACATTCTTGGCAGGAATTGGGCAATGGAATGCTGATGAGCTTTTCCCCAGAGCAATCCATCACACAGGAGATGCAATTCAAAAAAGAAATCAAACTGCCTAGACAAAGAATTTCAAAAACACAGAGTAAAAACTGGAAAGGGCATCTTTCTCCTCTAATATTTTAATTACAGAGATCACAGATTCAGATTCATAGGGTAAAAACTGGATTTCCAGGTTGGCGATGTTCCCTTGAAAAGTGTTTAAAAAAAATGGTGGAAAAGTTGCATGCGTGGTAACAGGAATATAAAACAAACACCTGCACAATTCAGCCTACTTTCAAACTTTATTTTCTCTCTGAAGGAAAGCTGTTGTGTTTTTTTTCTTTTCTTTTTCTTTTTTTTTTCCTTCATGTTAGTCTTCGCATTAATACTTCTGCACGACAGTACTCACTAACCAGAGTTCTCAAATACAGCTAAAGACAAAGTATGTAGAACACAGCAAGGTGTCTATCTATGTTTCATTCCCATGCTCCCTCCAAACCCAGTTTCTGCTATCACCTAAGAACAGGAAGGGATGTAGCATATTTGCTGAGCACTCGTCTCAGAAAACTAAACTTCCAGCACATAAAAGGAACTGAACCGGTCTAATAGCTTTAGGAAACTGGCAAGTACTCTTGCCAAAAAACTATGACCCAAAAGCCAAGCATACAACCTTCCAAAAAGCACGTTTCTATCTTGCAAGCAACATGATTACAAGAGACATGTGTAGAAATTCACCCCTAGCCCAGCTAATAAATAAGGACTGACAGAGCATTTAATTCACATTTAGCAAAATACAGGTGCCAAGCCTTACTAACCCCATTTCACTGAGGAAAAAAAAAAAAAGAAAAAAAAAGAAAAATAAGGCTTTCTGTCCTGAATCCTGCTTTGGACATGGCCTGCCTGGAAACACCAGTCACCTTACAGCCAAGCAGCAGGACAAAAGCATTTGGGAAATCAAGGTATATTACAAGAATCAGGCAACACCCACTCCACACTACTCCAAAAAGCATGCCAGTAAAACCTTCAGTGTCCACATCAGAATTAACTAGATTGATCCTTACAACATTAAGCTAACAGTTTTCTACCTACGCTAATGCAGAGAAAATCTAAAATCATTCATTCAGAAGCAAACCATGCATCAGAAAAAAAAGATGTTCCTCATTTTCGTGGGAAAGATCCAGCGCATACTGCACCTTGCAAGCAGCGCCAGGCCTCCCAGCATTACAATACTAAGCAAGGGAAAACCCTGTGACAGAAGACAAGAGGAGCCAGGTCTCAATTTCAGATTCCAAGATAACACAGCTCATTGGCAGCACAGAGACATTTGGTGCCAATTTAGTTTAAAAAGCATATTTTCAACAACATTTTTCATGCCTCACTTGCTACTGAAGTTGAGATCTAAGTCAACAAAACATAACTATCATATGGCAACGGGCCCAGAGAGCATTTCTTATTAACATACAATTTTTAAACCGACTTCGCTGAACTTCTAATAGAGGCCTGGAGACGTTGGTGCACCTATGAAGACATTACCCAACACACTGATGTTTAATGCAACCCACAATCATCTCCCATTACAGGAGTCATCTGCTGTAGTGAAAGCACATATGAGAGGTGCCCACCTCCTCAGGGAGGGAAGTGCTTTCTCTTCAGCAGTTTCCTTTAAGTCTCCAGACACTGGGAAAGCCAGCTGATTATTAACAACAGCTACACATGCTCTGAGGGGAAGTGGAAACAAATACATGATAAAGCTGTTAGTAAAATGGAAAAACTGAAAAATAAGATTCCAAGCCTGGTTTCTTACAAGCCATTCCCACAGAAAACCAGAGATTTCTCACCCCAGACTCTATAAAAAGGCATTCTGATCTCTTGACCCTACCTGCATTTTCCAGCTATAAAGGCCATCCAAAAAACACCCAGTCCCTGCACCTCCACCCCAGTCCTTGCACACTCCGGGCATGCCAGTCCCTGCTCAGCGCCGTGCTCCTGTGCCCAGCCAGCAAGCAGAGGTCTGAGAGGGTTCCATACCACCTATGCAAGCAATTATAGTCTCCATTTATTACCTGAACCGTTCCCCTAAGACAACTTGCACTCCAGAAAGCACACTGTCTTTCTTGATGAGCAATGCAATAAAACTCTCCATACGGCATCATTCATAAATCCTAACAAGTGTGGAGAATTAAACGCGCTTCCGTGCACGGTACTGCTGCCCACCCCCAAGACCCCAGGCTCACTGCCCCAGCAGTTCCTGCCTGGAGGAACCCTCCACCCTTCCCATCACCTTCTCCTGCACCAGGAGATGCTCCTCCTCCTAACACACGGCCAGGGGAGCCGCGTTCTGCTCTCACTGTCCAACATTTCCTTGGAAAGTTACACAGTAAGCACATGCTCTGTTCACCACTGTAAAAGCAAAGGAAAGACACAAGCTTTAAATTCTTCCAATCCAGGGAATTCAGCAGACTACACAGTGGAAGGAGGCTACAATTTAGGACCAGAATATTGTTATTCATCAACCATTTCTTGTGAGCAGCAGAGAAGACACGTGCAAGCTTTTTCCATCACACTAGGTAAGCCTATTCAGGTTGGGTTTTGTGATTTTAACAACAAAAAGAAGGACCAGTCAGCTCGAGTCCAACAGTCCTTCACACGAACAGAACTCGAGAGTTTTGTTTTGTTTTTTAGGGTGGGAAAGTTAAGTTACTTTTTACACACACTATTTGTACTACTTAGAAGTTAAACTGATTCTCAGAGCATTAATGATTCCAGTTAATGAGACTAGTTACTCAAATATTATTAATACATAGCATATCAAGTGATACAGAATCAAGTTAAATTCACTTTCCAGGACAAAAACACATTCCAAAGACATCTCCTGTTCTATCATGGCACAGACAAGAACACGTTTTTGTCAGATACGTAGCACAATAAAATACCTGCCTGAAAAGTTTGATCCAACACTGTCTTTTAGCACACATTCTATCAAGATCCACATATTCAGGCTACAAAGAGTAAATTCAAGAAAACACCCCAGCACCTGCGTCACCTGTCCTACGTCCCCCTGAGCTGCCGGTACACACGGACGCATCCCTGAGGACCTGCAGCCTTCACTCTGAGCAATGGGATGCTCACTACCATTTACCATCAGATGCTCTGAAGACCACAGCAGAGGTAAGATTGGCTCTCTTAGAAAGCACTGTTTGACAGAAAAGACAAGGAACTCAAGATGCAGAAGGAGATCACCTTCAGAAAACCAAGGGACAAAAATTAAACAGCTTTCATGTGGACACAAACACTAAGCAAGAAAGGAAAGTCTGGACGCTGCATGTCACGCTGCGTGGGATCAAATGACTCTAACCCAGGGCCTGAAGTTAGAGCAGAGCACACGGAATGAGGAGGGACATCTGTCAGGCTGCACGAGGCCACGACAGGCCGTGGGGACGCGTGTCTGAACACAGAGAGGAAGCTGGTTTTAGTCAAGTTTCCAGATATTAGATACCAGCATCTCTTCTTCCCCCGTACCTAAGATGTCTGATGCACACACCATACTGCTTTCTCCTCAGCATGCTTTCTGCTTCTCCATATTTCCAGCAAACAGGTAACCCTACCCATACGATGATCATTCTGATGTGCAGGCTTGGTCTTCCTATTCATACTCCTTCAAAAAGCAAAGTGCTGTGACACGGTGAGGACCTGCAATATGTCCTTTAAATGCAGAGAAGGGACAGATGCTGTCAGTGCTCACTCAAAGTCAAAACGTGCCCTGAGATGCACAGCCAGAAGCCAAGGCCTGATCGATACTGAAGCTCCCCAATGAATTGAAGTAGGTAATTCATTTTCAGTGCTTCCACCGCAAGATTGGTTGCAACTGTTTGATAGGGCTTTTTGTTCATTTGTAAGGCTACAATACACCCCAGAAACCCCTACATCTCCAGCTCAAAGAATCCAAACAGCCCCAGTTTTGAAAAGGGCCAAAATTAGTCAGGAACAAACGCACCCTCAGATCCATCAAAGAAATCATTTATACCAAAGGGAAAGTCACATAACCAAAATAAACAGCAAGCCCATTGTGCAGAGAAGCCCTGCCACTGTTCTGACAACACAGACTCCATTCCAGGCTGCATAAAACATCACAAGCAAAATAAACCCAAGGTACAAACAAAATGCCATCGCCTCTTCTTTTGTCTCGGGCACAAAGCAGCGGTGCAGGCAGGCCGGGGCTCCGCTCCTGCAGGGCCAGCCCTCCTCAAGGTCACGGCCAATTTCGGTGGGAGGCCGAGGAGGTGGCGAGCAGCGGGGCTGCTTTGGGTCCGAGCTGGCAGAAAAGCCGAGTGTAAAAGTTTATGAGCTCATCAGGATTGTTGTACCATTACATCAGAGGCAATTATAAATGGCCAAGAGCAGGAGATGGGGAGCCAATCAGATCACAGATAGGATGTCAACCTAAGACCAACTGTCTCCTGGCTTTGACAGAAGGATTTTACCTCCATAATTCAAATCCCAAACCAAAGCAATCTGCACTCACTACTCCCATCGCTGAGCTGTTTACCAGCACTCCCAGCCACGGGCTCGGGCCGCCGGGCCTCCCGCGGGGGAAGATGGCCCCTCCAGGCCGTGCCGAGACGCGGCCACCCGGGCGGGCCCTGGGCGACCCCGGGCAGGGAGCGAAGCCCCCGGGGAGGGGAGCGGCGGGGAGCGGGGCGGCGGCGCAGAGGGCAGCGGCAATGCCGGGGGGCCCCGCGTTGGCCCAGGCGGGCCGCCCGCCGCCCGACCCCCGCCGCACGGCCTCCGCCGGCCCCTTCGCGCCGGGCCCGGCCGCTCCCCGCCGGGGACGACCGCGGTTTCTCCCCCCTTCCCCCCGCCGGAGCCCCCCGCGGGACGGAGGCCGCTCTCCGGGAGCCTCGCACAAAGGCTGGGGAGGGAGGAAGGAAAGGCAGCGAGGCAGCCATTTTAGAGCGAGCGAGCAGGCACAGACAATGGCAGCTCCCCAGCAGCGCCGACCCGGCGGGGAGAAGCCACGGGAGAGGCGCCGTCCCGTCCCCTCCACCCCCCCTCCACCATCTCCTCAGGGCCCCCTCTCCCCCGCAGCCCCCAGCCCCAGCCCGGCGGCCGCGGCCCCTCCGTCCCGTCCCGTCCCGTCCCCCCCCGGCGCGCCGCCCGCCCCACGCGGCCCCGCAGTTACCTGCTGGCTCCGGCCGAGGCTCTGTCCGCCGCCGCCGCCGCCGCTGCTCCCGGGGCTCATGGGCGCGTGGTGACTCCTCGGCGGGGCTCCGCCGGGTGCTGCGGCCCAGCCCTGGCTGTTGCCCCCGCCGTACTGCGAGACCATATCCACGGCGGCGGGGCCCTTGCCGGCGGCTCCCCCGTCCTGCGGCCCGCCGCTATAGTCGCCCCCGGGGTACCCCTGATAGCCGCGGGCGGAGCTGGGGGAGGTGAGGAGCTGGTTGAGGGTGGGGGTAGCCGTGGGCTGCGGGGTGGCGCCCCCTCCTCCTGCTCCGCCGGCGGCCGAGGGCCCCATGACCCCGAAGCGCTGCTGCTGGAAGGCGGCGGCGGGGGACTTGGCGCCGGCGGCCGCCTGAGCGGAGCTCTGCGCGCTGCCCCGGGGGGAGCTCAGGGCGTAGGCCTGGGGGGGAGGCGGGTAGGAGCCGGCGCTGCGCCCGGCGCCGGCCGCGTAGTAGGAGTTGTACTGGTGGTTGGGGAAGCCGTGCTCGGTGCCGCCGTGCGAGTTCTGGGGAGGGGGCGGCCCCGCGGGGGCTCCCGCCGGCCCCGGGTAAGACTGCTCCAGGCCCCCGCTCTGCAGCGCTGCCATGCCAGGGCTTTGTTGTCCGCCATGTTGGTGGAAGGCAGCGGCGGCGGCCGCAGCGGCGGCGGCGGCGGCAGCAGCCTGGGCGCCCCGGCCGTAGGGCTGCCCGAAGCCGTAGGCTGGCGGGGGCAAGGCGGCCGGGTGGGAAGGGGGAGGCTGCTGCGGCGGCTGCTGCTGCTGCGGCGCCCCCACCCCGTCGCTGATGCCGCCGCCACCGGGCGGCTCCGGGAGGTTATTGTTCAGGGTGGCGGCGGCAGCGGCGGGCCTGGGGCCCGGGTTCCCGTTCGAGCTCTTCAGGTCGGACTCGGCCCCTGCGCCCCCTCCGTTGCTCTCGGCCGCGTCCTGCAGCTCCTTCCCCGGGGGGCCCTCGCTCTCCGCCTGCTTCTCGCCGCCGCGCTCCGCCGCCGCCTCACCCCCCGCCTCCTCCGGGGGACAATCCCGCTGCTGCGCCTCCGCTTTCTTCAGCTCGGCTGGAGCCGGGGCGCCCAGGCTGCTGGCGGCGGCGGGGACGACCTGAGCAGCCATGATCCCCCCCTCCCCGCCTAGCCACCCCCCCCCCCCCCGGACCGGTCCCCCCGAGCTGCTCCCTGCCTGGCCGGCCGGCGTGAGGCCTCGCTGCTCTGCTGCTCCCCGCTCAGGCGGCGGCGGGCTCTTCAGGGCAGCGGGGGCTCATTCCCCCCCGGCCTGGTTGGCGAGGCGGGGAGGGCTCCGCTGGGCTGGGCTTCCCGGGGCCTGGCCCCGCTGTACCTCCTCGGTTGCAGCCGGCAGAGAAAGGGGAGGAGGAGGAGAGAGTGGGGGGAAGGAGGAGGAGGGGGGGACCCGGGACGGGGCTCCCGGTGCGGGAGAGGCGGGAGGGAGGGAGAGGGGGGACACGGCGGGCGGGCGGGCGCCGTCCCCGGAGCCGGGCCGAGCGGCGGCGGGGCCAGGCTGGGCGAGCCGCGCGGCAGCTCCCGACTCTGGTCCGCCGAGTGGGGCTCACTCCGACACGAGGCTCAGCACTGCCATTTTACCCAGCGCCGCGGCCGCCTGCCAAACCCGGAGCGGAGCGCGGCGCGGCCCGGACGGGAGCCTCCCCCCCTTCACAAAGGAGGAGCGGGCCGGCCCCGGCCGCTCGCGGCTCGGCGCGGCGGAGGCTGCCGCACGCAAAACCCGCAGCGGATTCGCGGAGCCGAGCCCGGCCGCCGAGCGTGGGGCGGTGCGGTGCGGCGCGGCGCGGTGCGGCGGAACCGGGGCCGGGGAGCGGGCGGCGCTGGGGCAGCGGGCGGCGACGCGACCCCGGCTGGGCCGCCCGGCTCGGGGCAGGGGTCAGGAGCTGTGGCCTCGCTCGGAGCGGCCTCCCTTACCTTCCCGGGGCACCTCCGGGGGCAGCAGAGGCACAGGAGCCGCAGCCCACCTTTGGAGGAAAGCGGAGAGGGCGCATGGCTGCGTTGCTCGTCGGCGGCTCTGGGGGTTCAGTGAGGAGATGGCCCGTGGGTCAACAAAGCGCCTCTTCCCTGTCCCTAGAAATTCCATTTAGAATTAGCCTTTAAAAACTACTAAAGATTGTCATTTCCTCTCTGCTGGTTGTGTCCCTCTGGAAACAGTTGGCAGCGCACCAAGACAATAGCTGCACACACACAGACATCCAAGAAAGTCCAGTTCCCACTCCTGCCAAAGTGAAGGCAGTGGGCAGTGGACCAGGAACTCCCTCGGGGTGGTTGAATGGGGAGAACCACAACCACCTGAACGTGTCTAGACACAACACGTTGAGCAATGGGTCGGGATGCTCCCGCGGTCTCCAGGATAATAAGGTGCTGTAGCTCCCCAGCTGTCAAAAGGTGAACTGAGAATTAGGCCATGCTCTTCTTTAACCATTTCAGACCCAGATTCCCATCTCTTCCATCACCCCCAGCCTTTCCCAGAGCAGAAGGGAGGAGAGGAATGTACCTGGATCTCAGTGCTGGACATGGGCTGTCCTGTCACAGCAGCTCCTCTAGTTATGTTTTTAACTGCAATTTGTACAGGTCTGTGGCAAAGATACAAAAAGATGAGTTAGTTACACTGTTAAAAAAAGCCCCAGAAGTGATGAAGCGGATGCCCATATGCTTTAGATCTCAGTCCTGCATCCCAGATCTGGCCAGCTGAGGGGGAAGGGGTCTCCTCTGGAATACAGGAATATTTGGAAAAGTGAAATTTAAGTAAATACAACTTTACAGAGAGAAAGGGATGGAATACAACGGGTGGGGAATCAGAAAGCTTCTGAAGGGCAGGCTTCCATTTTAGCACACCACCTCAAAACAAAAAATGGTGCATAATAACATTGATTACCAGCTGTACAGGGATGAAAGCACTGAGCTCAGCTCAGGTCTTAACAACCAGCAGGACACACCACAAGAAATCTCATTTTAACAACACTGATGGCAGTGGGGAAACCTGAGTCCAAAGGAAGAGGCAAGACAATGCATGGAGGGACAGAAGCATTGCCAGTGCTCCATGCCTGCTGCTGTAGATGAACTGAAGATCTCAGTGTCTGCTACTATCAACTCAACCCTCACACTCACTATGAAGCTGATCATATAAAATATTTTATATCTAGAATGCAGGTAGCAGAACAAAAGGTTTATTCCAAAGCTGAAAGTAGGAAGGGAACCTGGATATGGCAAGTAAATAGCAAAATTTTACATGTATTCTAGAGTGATAAATTGCCCTACAGGCTCTCAAACAAAGGCGGCTTTGCCACAGTTTTTACAATTGACTGTGCCACGTGGATGAGATCCCATCACAGCAAAACTGTGGAAAATGCTAGAGCAAAATGTTGGTCTATATGCTCTCTTTGGAGGAGCATCCAAGCCCCAAGCCGTAGGAGCAGGTGGAGAGAAAACCTCTTAAGACATCAGGTTAGGCTCCGTGAGAGTGGCTTCACCAGTGTCTGTGGTGGGCTGTAGCGGACCACAGCACCAACATACCCTTTTCCTGGAGTTTCTTTTGCTATAAAGCTAGAAAACCAAACTGGAGGCAATTCTGCTGCACAGTCTTGAGAACGATCTTCTCAACTCCAAAGCTGCAGTCTACTTCAGGAAGCCCTGCTGTCCAACTAAGCACCACCAAAAGTTTACCAAATACAGATACGGAGCTTAAGTTTCAGCTCAGGTGCACCCAAAGACTCCACGCTCGCAGCTCCTCTACATGTGTCAGCCTTTTGGAACCTTCTTCAAAGAGCACTATAGCAGACTATGAAACCTGGTGTTGACTGTAATGTGAAAAGCAGACTGGATTCCCCAGCCACCCACACAATAAGGAGACACTCACTTTACCAAATGTTTGTGAAAGCTGAAGCAGATTTTGGAATATGCCTCATCAATGAGGCCTTGGCAGATTACTAAATACTAAGGCATTCAATGAAACTCCAACCGTGGGGTTTGGAAAGCAGATGACGGTACAGTTCTTAACAACATTTCCATCTAACAGCTGAAAATCCTCCTGCCAGCTGTGTCATCCCAGGCTGTTACTCCCGTATCCCCAGTCTGTAGAACTGGACAAGGCTTTTCTTTGCGACACGGTAATACTCTTCTCAGCCTGAGCAGTCTCTGCTAAGTAGCATGCAGCAGTCGTCCCTTCCCCATCTCCCGAAGTGCTGAGCACGCTTTCCTCCACAACAGGCTCAGCCCCTGGCTGCTCAGATAGGCTGGGGCCAGCCCAGAGCTCACATGGCACTGCAGGCCACCGCCACTAGGCTGGCTCCTCCTGAGTGGAGTCTCCTTCATGAAGGTGGCCATGCCATTTAACCTGGCACCGGGGCAGGTTAGGAAACCTGGTGTAGATTAGAGTACTAGAAACAGGACTAGTGTCCCCCTCCCGAAAAAAAAAAAAAAAAAAAAAAAAGGCTCTGCCAACTGTGTGATGGCAAATATGGACTGAATCGTTGACATGGAAACCGGACTAAAGTCAGCCACACTCCCTCTCTCTCGCTTGCTCACACAAGTTATCATTATCCCCAGCCTTTCAACCCGCTACAAACATGGACTGGAATCCTTCAGGAATTGGATAGAGTTTCTACAGTAAAGTATTAACTAGCACAACTGAGCTAGAATGAAACAAGCTGAGAAGCAATGAGCGTAGTTGGGTGAAGAAGGATGCTCTTCCATTTTACTGAGAGGCACAGTATGCTGAGATACGCAGACTGGACCCAAGAACAAGAGACCCATCCATTATAATTCACAGAGCACATCGCAAAATATGGAGTGGAATGAGGAAAGGTTATCTACAGTACCTCAGCTTATCTGAGAGTAGTTTTGCTAAAGAAAATTTACATTTCCTATAAATACGTTTCTTCCAGCCCATTCTTTCCAGTATTTTAGCCACTATCATATTGAGGTTAAGCACTCTTGCAGCTTCATAACCATTAAGATTAACGTTATTTGAGTTATTTGTTTGCTGTGAGTGGCTAATGTGTTGGGGCATTGTACAAGACAATGCTTATTTATGCTCTTAAAAAAAAAAAAGTCAAGATATTGTATAATCTCCCTCTCCAGCGCTGACACAATGGCACAAGGGCACGCTGCGAGAGAGCTCTACACTGCGAACTGAAGTGGAGTTTCAGCAGAAGGTAACTCTGTCAGTTCGCTGAACGCAGCAGCACGGCTCAAAGGCAGGAGTGGATTTTACACGGGATTTGCTGCTTCCCACCGCGCTGGCACCAAAGGTTTCAAAGAGAAGGAGCCCCTGCCCCGGCCGCGCTCATAGCGCCTGCTGTTAACATTTGACAGTGCGCTGCAAAAGTTTGGATGCATATTAGGAGAGGAAAGTGGACTCTGCCTGACTGAAGGAAACGCATTATTTCAGCAGCCCTCGCTAGGAGGAGTAAAAGGCGAAGCGGAGTTCGCAGAGCGGAAGGGAAGAGGCGCGGGGGCGGTGGGAGCGGGGCAGGAGGGGCTGCATGGGCTGCAGTTCAAAGAAATGGAGCTGGAATTTATAAATTCCAGGGAGAATTTACAGATGTTCTGAACGGGGACACCTCGAGGAGAAAAACAATAATAAAGTGCTGAGAAGGAGCGCTTTCTGGCGTGTGTTTTGAACGGGCGGTTATGCACACAAGGCGCTGCGGCCGCCCTCGAACAGCAGCTCTGCTGCTGAGCGCTCTTGGAGGAGTAAATCTACTTAACAAAAAAAAAAAAAAAAAAAAAAAAAAAAAAAAAAAAAAAAAAAGAAAAACGCGGACCGGAGTCTCCACAAACCCCTGCACTGGATCGGGAGCCAACCGTCTGATCTGTACAGAACCCCACCAGATTTGGGAGCTGTCGAGGAGGCTTGCCCATCAGGCACATCGCACTGCAAACCCCACTTGGAAGAGTTAAAAAGGCTTTCATTGCTGTGAAAAGAGAAAGACCTCAACTCCGGGCCTGGATTTTCCCACTGAAGCAAACTATTATTCTGTTTTAGTACTCGGGCACTGGCAATACCACGCAGGGAGGTGAAATCGGCAGAGTTCGCCAGCGCAGAAAGGCACCGATTCCCAGCAAGTCTGTCCCTCTGCGTTTCTCCCACCCTCAGCTGCTCTTTTCAGCGGAGGGTAAAAAAAAAATATTCCCCCCCGTGAAATTCTGCCCTCCTAAAGTGTATTTTTAGAAAAGTTTGAGTTCAGGAGTCACGACTGGGGGGGAGGGGGGAAGGGGGGGGTGCTACGGGAGAGCCGGGCGCCGAGAAAGGAGGGTTTTCACCCTTTTCATAAAGCTCTCGCACTGCCATTTTACCGAGCCAGGGAGGGAGCGAGCAAGCGAGGGAGGGAGCGCGACAGACAGCGCTCGCAGTGAAGTTTCTGACGGCAACTCCGGGCTGGATCTGGAACGGAGCCTTTTGTTCGCAGTAAGTTCAGCAGGAGAGAGTTGAGCCTGCTGAAAAAGAAACGGAGGAGAAATAAAATGGAGGGAAGGAGGAGGAGAGGAGACGCAGATCGTACCGAGCTACTGACTGCAAAAGGCAGAAATCGGCGAGCTCGGTTATTCTCTGCAGCACGGCATTTATTTAGAAAGTTAGCGTTGTAGCCCCAGGCACAAATCCCTCGTTAAACGCCTGGGAACGAGTGAGAGACCCAAGGACAAGCATTAGTATACAGGAAGTGGAATTTTCCGAGGGGTTCACATCCTTTGGTGCTCTTTTTGCCAAGATTTTATCTCGTTGCTCGATGCAGGGTGCTTCCGAGTGACATCAGGAAAAAAGGCCTTGAAGTGAAATGAAGTGAGCTATAGGTCTATTTAAACTAAATAATTAAAGGTAAGGGACACCTTCCATTAGGAATTACAGGCAGGTCTGAAGACCAGATGCAACTTTGGGTCCTCCCCTTCCCTCCTCCCCACTGAGTGCTGAAACCACTGTGACCATCAGCTCTGAACGGGGTGAAAAGATGACCAAAAAAATTCCCCACCCCCTCCTCCCAGCACCGCTTCAATGCTCATACACACATCCAACACATCCTATATTCGCACGAACAACCGGGTTTTGTCTCCCAGCACACACCAGCTTTTCCCACTTTTTTTTTCTTTTTTTTTTTCCTGTGCTGTCCTGGAAACGCCGTTTGATTAAAAATGTTCATCACCTCCCGCGTTCTCAGCGCAAGCAGGAAACAAGTGCATTCACCCCGTGTAAATGAACGCGCTGGGCGCTGTGACAGCAGCTCAACAACACACCACGTGGGAAAGCCGAGTTAAGGATTTAAACGTGCTTTTCCACCGTGGTCATGAGGGACTGAGAGCCTTGGTGGGAAAAAAATAAAAAAATAAAAAAATAACACCAAACCAACCACGCTTCGTGCTGCGCAGAAGCGACCTCTGTGGCTGCTCGGGGAGTGAAGTTCAGCAGCCCTAAGTGAGCACTGGCAGATGCGGCGCTGTGCCACCGACTTCTGGGTCGCGAAAATCAAATAGGAAAAAAAAAAAAAAAAAGAGAGAGAGATGTGGGGGGGAACATCAGGGAAGCGCAATTGGCTGAGAAGCGTTATTCTGCGCTTCGTAATTAGGAGTCACACCCCAGCGATCGGAACTGGCTCTGAAGCGGCGATTTCAACGTGTGGCTGAACACAATGCTGCTCCGCAGGGTGCACAATTACGGAGTCATGTGCGCGATCTCCAGGTGCTGGAGACATCTAGCGCCGGATTTTCAAAGGCGATGGCGCTGCGCGGAGCCCCGTCCGACCCCACCCCCCACCCGCCCTCGCGCTGCGTGCGGCAGTGCGGGCCGGGAGCAGCCGCGCTCACACCGAGAGAGCCTCGCCGGGGGGGAGGCAAAGAAACTTCCCTCTGCTGGGGACTCCTACAAGGCCCGTAAAAGTTTATTAAGGAAATGCCGTAAGGCATCGCGCAGGAATTTCAGTTCATTACATTATTATTATTTTTTTTAATGGTAGCATTAAAGTTATCCATATTTTGTGAGTAAATAACAGCGTGATTTCAAGACAGCTCCCCTCTCCTTTCTCTCTTTTTCTAAAATGGTGCAAATCCGCTTTGCCTCTGCCACGACATACAGGACAGAGGTGAGGAGACAAGTACCAGCCTCACGGTTAGTCCGTGTGCGCAGGAGAATACGTTAAAACCTACAATTAATTAAAACCTCCAGTTAATAAAAATGCCAATTCGAATAAATATTATTTGCTACGGTTATTTTTGGTTGTTGGGTTTGGTGTTTTTTCCCAACTTTGTTTTACTGGAGCAGGGAAGCACACACACAAACCTTGCCTGCAGTAGATGCTGCTTTCTTTTTTTTTTTTTTTAAACGGAGCCCAGATGCTGGTCAGGATTAAGGTTACACCAAACACATTCTACATTGCCATTTTCCAAACAGAATGAAGCAGATGGAAAAGATGGAAGAGGATCGCACAGGAACGGAGCAGTACTGAGAGCGGCAAGCGCTGCACTACGGCTGTAGAGGAGGGAGCTCGGATGCCAGGAGAGCCAGAAAGAAACCTGGCGTGTCAGCTTTACACATTGCATTTCTCGCTTTTGAAATAACTATTTCAGTTTAACACCTGTCAGGATTTCTGCATTAAGCCTCGTGTTTAAAATAGAGAAAGAAAATTCGGACGCACAGTTCTCTGTGTGCTCCTCAGGGCTCAGTCCTACAAGATGCACAGCCCATTGGCCCCGGGCCGCCAGAGTGCTTCAGTAGATGTGCGATTTTAAACAGCAGCAGTCCCTGGGATTTCAAGCATATACTCCCTTAAAGTTAACCACGTACTCAGCACTTTGCAGGATCCGCCCCTAACACTCATAGCAGCTCCTCGCTCGAGAAAACGAGTATCTATGCATTGAGAACACAAAGAAAATCATCTTCTGAAAAGAGCAGAAGATTTCTGGTTTCTAAAGACAGTAGTTCATCTGTGGCAGGGACTCAGATCACAGAGAACTAAGATCTCGAGGGGAGGTTCGCTGAATCTCTGCTCATTGGTAAAATACCCCGACTGGGCAAATTCACTCCAGTATTTTATGTGAGATTCTACAGGAGCTTAGCTCATCCAGAGCTGTGACTCAGTCACACGATGTGCTTTTAAAATCTCTTTCAAAAATTGATCTTAAGAGTTTTTTTGTTGATATAAAATAGGCACACACACACAATACTTAATACAGGGAAAGAACACATGAACTACACTTACTAGTGTCCCTTCATTTCAAATGTACAACAGTAGGCACAGGTAAATAAATTTAATACAACAAACTCCAGATAAACACTCGAGGTAAACAAGGTGTTGACCAGCCTTGAAACACTTGATCATGAAATGGACAGCCAGAAATTTTACTCATCTGCCTTTCAACAGCCATCCATAAATATGTATTTCAAAGTCTGAATTCTGTAGTCTAACCCACATGGGGAGCTTGCAGTCCGCATGCAGGGATATGAATTTTTTTAAGGCCTCCATTCCGTCACCTTGCTCAGTGGTACATGACCCAAAAGTACAGTTCTTAGCTTCACAAGTACGTACCTCAGAGAAGTTTACTCGCCCTTAGCCTGGCTTCACTAGAACGTTTGGAACTCATTACTGGCGCTGAGAAACAAGGTCATTTTTTATCTAGCTGTTATCTCTGACTTTGAGAAGGCCCACAATCAAACCTTAGCAATATTACTTCTTCACAAGGGCTGATACTATCACAGGCACCTCCAGTAAGACAAAGGCGTTGGTTAAAGCAGAGCATACCAAGCAGAAAACCATACAGGGTGGTCAATTGCGTTCCTGCCTTCGGAATTAGATACCTCAGTGAAAGGTGCTCCAAAAGGTAACAAGTGTAACAACACACATTATGAAACAAAGTGTTCAAAGCATCATTTTTCTTTCTTTCAGGAAACACAGTTAAGCCCTGCTGCTGGAAAACTCAGGTCCTGGATGGAATCGCTGCAAGCGTGGCAGTGTTCTCCATGTCTTCCTCCAGATTCACTACCTTCCCACTGTATCATTTTATTTATTTTGGCTAATCTTATACTGTATTTTCTTAAGGATTACTTTATACATATGTATAAATGTGTACATGTACGTTATACATATGTATGCATCCGTACAGAGTAGCCAGCGCAGTGAGAGGTACAAGGCTCATTTCTCACCTGGAGGGGAAAAGATGTGGAACAAAATCAGACAAGGTTTTAGAACAAGATGGGAATTCTGAGGACTGGACCAGGAGTGGAACACAGTAATGAGAGGGCTGCAAAGCGTGAGGCTGTTCACCCAGGGACTAACAGCCAACATTCCTGTAAACTGGAATTTCACCTTAGTTAATAGAGAAGGATAAAGACTTGAAAGCATGATTTGGTCACAGGATGACCACACACCACAAAAAATGAAGACTAATGTGACCTAATGGCCAGGTAAGGCACACTCAGGTGTTACTGCAACGACTCTCCTGAAAAAAATTCTGTGCAGAGTTTATATTCATGGATGATATGTGAAAATTGGAACGGTCATAGAAAGGCTCACTAAGATGGTTATAAGAGCAAAGAATCTACAATGAAAAAAGGCTGAAGTTTTAGCTCAGCTAACTCCAACAGAAGAAAGGAATAGGATGGGACTGATCTGCGAATATGGGTTATGGATTGAAAACAGGTATTTAAATTACAGGGTTATGTTGGCACCAAATATACAAAAAGGCCTGATTACACTAGAGAATGGAAGCCAGAATAGGAGAATAGGATTAATATCTCATTAAATATATATATGTATGTTAAATATATATGTATAAATAAATCCTTCAGGTGGGGCTACCAGGCTGAAAAGGGCTTTTATGCTAATATTTGATGTTTCTATGGCCAACATGGAGTATGAGTGCCCACATAAGGCACGGTGACCAAGGGAGGCTCCTTAAGTTCAGTGTCACAGGGAACAAAACAACACCATCAGCCCACTTAGAATATTCATCTGCAACCCGGTGGATGGTTGAAGGAGATATTTTAAATTAGTTTACTGGGACAAGCTGAAATTTTTTTTCTTGTCACTGTGGAATATATAGATACAGCAGAGAGTTTTGATAGATTTGCCATTTATTTCCCTGCTTTGCCTCAATGCATTGAGAAGGAAAGCCTCTTTGCAATACTGTGAAGATATATTTAAGGTGGTTAAAAGGTATTTAGATACCATAGTGAAAAACATTAAGATCCATTACAATTAGTAATCCCTACTTGCTGCAGCAATTTGAACTATATACAATAAATAAAATATGTAAGAAAAAAAAAGAAAACAATTGAAAAAAGTCAGAAAATGAGACAGTATTTGAGAAGGCAGGTCTTATTATTTGATTTGTAGTTACAGACTGCATCACAGTGCACAGAACTGGATTAAGATGGGCGGAAGTGTAAGAAGCACACACAGGAAACCTGAACAAGACTGCTCAGTACCCTGTTAAATTCATCCGGGTCACAAGAGCATAAAGCAGCATAAAATACACAGTGAATAATATGCAAGCTGACCCAGCAATGGAATACACACAAGCTCAGCAAATTCTGTCAGACAGCACTCGGAGAACTGAACAGTGACCCTTGCTGCAGTCAAACCTTCACTCACACATACAAACTCATCTCAGCACTATAATGGCCCTCTGGCTCTGCGAGGAGGAGTTGAAAGAACCATCTTTGAGCTTTCCAAAAAGAAGACCCAGAAGGTCCCAGAAGACCATAAAAGGTTTCCACTATATTTCTGGTTTTTTTTTTTTTTTGCTAATGACTTTCAATTCTGATCAGAAAGAACTTCAACAGGAATAATCAAATTCTTCCAATTTAAGGTCTCTTAATTTCTCCAGACAAAAATATGCCTGCTTTAGCAATACTTCTCTTTTGCAAACAAACCTTGGCTGCTCCTGTTGGGATCTTCTATTCTCAACTGGATATGTTTTCCATGATTTCAAGCACACCATGTTCCATGCTGTCAGATCCCTTCCTCGTCTGCCACTGCTTTGTGTTTCTTTAAACAATAATATGCAAGGGGCAGTAGGCAGAAACATATTCTTTGTCTTTTTCGGTTGGTTGGTTCTGGCAGTGTTCTAACCAGATAACCACATGAAAGACCAAAAGAGGACACCTCACATCCATAGATTGCATTTTTATACTCTCAGTGTTTTGGACAAAAGCAGAATTGCATAACTTTTCTGGTTGTTTTCTTCTTTCTTCAAAAGCCTTTCCATTTTAACTTCATCTCAACTCTGGCAGCCAGAACTATTATTTATTAAAAGGGACGTTTATTAAGTTGTTCCGCACATCTTGTGAGTAACAGGAGAGTGAAAAAATGTATCAAGTATAATCTAAGATTCATGTACTGTAACTATCTTCTTTCTCATTTGCAAACATTCCTAGTCCAGCTCATGTCAGGACTTCTATGAACTTAATAATGACAAAACTGTCATTCCCACCCATTATTGAGAACAAACATTAAGTGATAATTCCTCTTCCATACGCAGGCTGACCCACTTGGACTTCATAGGAGCAGTGTCTTTGGAAAAACTCCTCATCTCTTTTTCTTCTCCTTGTCTTCAGACATGACATTTTCAGCAGTTTTCTGTAGCCAAGGATCAACTCAAAAGCATGCACAATAAGAGGAGCAACAGGCAGTACTGCACTAAAGAAGTCAGTGGTTGTAATGCATCACAAACTGAATTTGAGTCAACACAATGAAGATAATACATCACAGAAATATTTAATAAGGTTTACGTAGGACACTCCTGACAATTATCTTGTTCAACTCGGTGCTGGTGAAATTCTCAGCTGGAATACTGCACCCAGTTTTAGGCACCACATAAAACATAAAAAATGATAAAAAGCAACAGAGAAGAGCACAAAGAACAAGAAGAATGCCTTGTGACTTAGAAAAACTAAAGGGGAGAGCTCACCTGAGAACTGAGGAGACAAAATACCGATCTTCCACTTAGTTATGCTGAATGTTGGCAATTGAATGTTCATGTCCACTGAAAACGGGACAGGTAATAGTCCTAATTCACAGTAAGATTTGGTAAAGCAACAAAAGTGATGTGCAAACAATGAAAATACCAGCGTGAGGAGAATATATATTTATTTTTTAAAGATAAGATATTAAACATTCATGTGGGCCAAAGTCTCCTGATGTCTGTCTGACTGCTATACTATTATAGAAAATACAGAAAGAAAAAATCTGTTAAGAAAGGTGTACAGGTCTCCCTCAAGGCACCTACTTTGCTGGGGCTTTTTTTCACTGGATAATATCAAAATCACCTTTCTGCTCCTTGTCTTCACCCACCCTTTAGTATCTTTTCTTACAGATGTTGTACTAATCAGAGCAATTTCAAATTTATAAACTGTTATGAGAAAGTTTTGTAGTACTGCTCTATTCTATATCCATTTCATGGTAAATCACCTTCACTGATGAGTGAGGCCTTGTACAACCATTAAGAAATTGTTCACAGTCTTCATAAATTCTCTCTCCTGGCTCAACAGGCCATGTTTGTTCCTTGCACCCCTATGGCCTTTATCTGATTCCTGGTCTGTATCTGGGAAAAGCTCTCAGTAATTTCTTATGCTTTACAAAGCTTTATGACACAGAAGATCATCACCTTCTTCAGCTATATGCATTAAAAAACCCATGACAACATTCCTGACACAAACCCAGCTGGTTTTCAGTTGCAAGTAATCAGAAATAATGCTTTTCCATAGACAGCAATGGGCTTCTGCATGTTAAGGGAAGTTCTCACTTTGCATTTCACATCTGCAGCTGAGATCTGCACAGATTTCCATGAGTGCAATGCTGTCATCCTGTTGTTCAGCTGCTGCTACTGGTCTGCATTGACCTCCTGTGCTATCCAAGAACTTCAAGCTGACTACACCCAAACACAGCACACCATGTCAGCTGCTCCAGAAACACTGCACAGAAGTAACAGGTTGATCATACTTGATGGTTTCTCTTTTTTTGCATTTCTTCTACTACACAGAGCTTTTGCTACTTACAAAGCTGTAGAACAAAAGCTTTCCACCTATGCAGACTCTATAATGCTCCATAAGCATTATAATGGATTTACTGGCTTTTTCTTCGTGCCGCCTTGCAGCATTTTGAGGAAGAAGTTGCACAGGCAAAAATCAATGCCAAGAAAAAAGCAATAGTAAATTGTCAGTTTGACCTGTAGAATTCCCACATTCCAGAGAATTCCCTGTCAGCCTGCTGTGAAAAAGAACATACAGCTGAGAAGCAGAATAGCACTCCATGGGATAACTGCACAGAGTATTTTGAGAGGTGAACTGATACAAAAAAGGATGGTGTACGCACAATTAACAGTGAAAATACTTTAAATCAGCATAACAAAGTGGGATGAATATACTTGCGCTCACTATAGTTAAATAGCTGTAATTAGATCAAACGGACTGGACTGATGTATCATCCCTTTGTAGACGTGGCCTTAGAAGGTAGGTCAGGAGCTAAGTTCAGTAAAACAGTTTTAGTACTGCAGCTTTTATCTAACAAGGCACAGCCACACACTGACTCTAAAGTAAATACTACTTACTAGAATCACTGAATTCTAAAGAAAATAATTTACAGGGAAGCATTCTATAATAACTTATTTTTTGTCGGTAGTAAAACCTTTGCAGTGGATTGGATAATACTAAAATGCCTTCTGCATAAACAACATACAGAATCTCAGTTACAAATTAATTCATCTTGAGGATTTGAAGGCCTTCATTGAATTGTTCCTTCATCAGTTAAGATGTCTAGATGGAAATGGTGAATTCTAATCTGCTTTGTTCTTTTAAAACCTTTTTATTAAATTTTAAGAAAATAAGGTAGCATGCTGTTGCATGCAGCACGGTTACCAAATTTCAGAGATGAGCAAGACATGAAGTAGCAGATGGTATGAAGAGGATATATGTGAGGAAATGTAAATAGAAGGGAACATCACAAAATCAAAAATGTAAGGCAGAACTGAAAGCGTATGTAAGACCCCCTGGGAGAGTAGAGGAGATGAAGCAACAACTGAGCTGAAAGATATCAGACTTTCCTTACTCAGAAATAACAAAACACCAACAGGAAGCTCTAATCTAGTTGAAGAAAAGACCCATCGTATCTAGGGGAGTGAAGATAGGTTTATCTTAAAGTAAACATGGAATGGGTAGATGAAGCAAGGACAAAGTTTGCAGGTGCCTACAAATATATTAATCAAACACCCTGAATCAAAAACAGCACCCTTAACTCCTGTAAGTAATGGAGACATTGTAAAAGTGCTGAAAGTAAAAAATAACCTCACGTTGAACAAATACAAGATGCGCTGTTTAAACTCAGAAAAAAAGACCAAACAAAAAGCAGTGTGTTAACTAATCAGAGGGGCTGTAACCATCAGAATTAACTGCAACGTTGCTACAGGATTAGGAAGAGATGCAGTCTGCACATTAGCATCCTTCGGGACACAACCTGCACTTCAAGCCACATCAGTTATAGTGGCTGCACAGTTTTTTCTCTGGTAGTTCTGTTTTCTAGGATGTAGCCTGATAAATTAAGGAGCAAATAATGACATATCTGCACTTTGTAACAGATATGGGCGAAGACCAGGAATGTCTTTCCAGTCTTTTTATCACTAACAGGACAACATGGTTAAGTGGAAGCCACCAAGTAATATCTTAATGCAGAGGACACTTATGAGTGAAGAGACACATGCTTGAGAAACGGGCTTAGTTTGCAACTGCAATTGTTGAAGGCATAGCTGGAAAATTGTAATAGTGCTAAACAATTACCATAGCTGCTCCAAAAGTAATGCCTCCTGTATTACATTGGCTCACAGGCAGGTGTTGGTGGCATGGCAGTAGAAGTTGAACTTTCCTGCCAATAGTCCATTACATTTTGTTGCCATGTGACAGATGGCAGCAGAGGGGCACACTGACAGAAGGGCATCTGACATGGACATGCATATGAAGCAAAGATGTGGAACTGAATTCCTCCATGTGGAAAAAAAAATGGCATGACATTCACTGACATTTGTTGAACATTTATTGAGATCAAGTTGTAGATGTGAACAGTGAGACAGTGTGTGCTGCGTTTCAGCAGTGGTGGCAGCGAATCACCTCCACCAGCACAGATTTTGATGAGTGTGGCATGCAGGCTCTTGTTCATTGTGAAAATGCACAGCTAATAGTGGTGACTACGTTGAAAAGAGTGTTTTGCAGCTAAGATCTTGCTCTATCAAATAGTGTTATTGTGCTCTTTGTATCTGTTATCGTTTCCATGGAAATAATAAGGAGGCATTACTTTCAAAGAGACTTATGTATATCTTAAACAGTTGTTAGAAATTAGAAAAAAAAAAGCAGTTTCTTTCTTTCCTTGCAAGATTTGTTCTGGCTGGAAACAGGCCCATGAAATACATCATTAATTTATGAAGTTGGCAGAACTAATTTCAATCCTATCAAACTTGTGAGGCAGAGGGAAGAAGAAACAAATGACCCAGTGTTAACAAAGAACCTACCATATACATTCAGAAGTTGGAGAGCATTTTCTTTCCTTATTTGCACCAAAAATACTGCTATCTGTACCCACATATAACATCCATCATCCCTAAAGATGTCTTTATAAGTTCCCATCTCCCACAGAAAAGCCAAAAACTGCAATAAGATGAGAGGGACGCCAACATATAGACTGACAAGGGTGCAGAGTTTGCTTGACAAGACTGGAATTTGAAAGAGGAGTGACTGGGCCACACATTTTCTTAACATGTCCGTTTACTAACCACCAAAGGTTAAACTCAGCTAAAACCTAGGAAGCTAGAGAGCTGCTGATTTCTGAAGTGGCTCTTCCATGTAGCTGCAGAGAATACAGCACCACTGTCAGAATGTAACATACTTCATACAGGGAACCATGGGAGGACACTGAGGAGACAGCAAACTGTCATCTGCTTGTGGGGGGAAAAAAAAAAGCAAAAATACCCAAACAAATAATTGCATTCTGAGTATCAGAAAGAGCAAAACAGAGAAAACAGTAGTATAGCATGCAAAAGACAGCATTGAGGAAATATGGGATGGCGATCTAAATACACAGCCCCACAGCTGAGCCCACTGAAGTCACCTTGTGAAGCTCCCTCCACCATCAAGGTGTGTTTGGTTACAGGTGGCTCTCGCTGGTTGTCTTTTGCGAAGTACAATTCTATAGCAGAACAACACAAAGTTTCTAGAGTCTAAATCACAACTGTTCTCATTTTGCATCTTATTCTGCTCCAAGTTCAATTCGTCCAGGTGAACCCCAGCTATGCAAGTCTTCTCTCCTTCTGAACAAGAAACAATCCAGAAAAGAAATCTTTCTTGAGTTAATGGAGGAAACTGAACTAAATCACATTCATCAAAGTATTTATTATACATCTAGGCCAGATGAAGCTTAGGTGTTAGGAAAAGTAGAAAAACAAAACAGATTCACAAGTTTCTTAATTTAAATTAAGCTACTAAAGTAACAGAGAAACAAGTTGCTGGCAATAGCAACAGATATCTATCAATTCCAGCTTGCTGCTTACAGCAACACACATGGATTGAAAAGCAGTTGGCTCTAAGTTCTCATAGATATCCTCAAGCTGAGGGATTGTTAAATTGTAATCAATGTGAATACATAACCCCCAACGGGCACTGCATTACTTTTGTGGCTGCTGATTTCATAAACTGTTTTCAGGTTTTTTTTTTGCAATGAAAGACATTGCATATAACTACAAGGGAAATAAAAAAAAAGACAACTGCAACCTCCAGGCCTGATCCTGTGCAAACTGAGCATTCTTTGACAACTCAGCAGTTCATGGGGGATCATCAGCACATTGCAGATGTGAGCCCAGTATTAAGATATAATTTGCAAGAAATAACTTGAAGTTATACCATAGAGATCTATCAGTTCAGGGAAGATTGTGGGCAGAATCCTTAAAATGAAATGAAATCACAGAATTAAAAAATTTAAGCATAAAAACCATTAAGTCATCCAGGTCCATTTACAATTATTGATAGTAAATCCATCTACTCCAGATGGGAAAAGGTCAGTCTCTTATTTTTCCAGGGCAAGTCTATGAATATTTTGAGTGATCAAAGCTCAAGGCAGGTGTGAAAATGAAAACGACCAGGAAAGCATATGGGTGAGAAACCATGGTCACATGAAGATAACACAGCTTGCCTCCTGAAATCAAACAAAGGCACCCTCCATTCTCCCCAGTCCATACAGAACATAAAATACAGAAGAGTTCATATGTTTTTCTTTTTTTTTTCTTTTTTTTTCTTTTTTCCCCTAAAAGAGTTGTCACTTTTTAAAGCGCATTGAAATCTTATTTTTACTTTTTAGGTTTACTCTTCCTTCTTCTATCATAGATGACCTAAATTTTGAGCTGAAGCATTCACAAGATGCTTGCTGGGAATATAAAACAACAGCAAAAACATCAGGCTGCAAAAGAAGCAAAATAACAGGAGGGAAAATTACAGTGAAGACCTCCCTGACTAACAGGAGGTCACAAACACTGCAGAAATAGATGCTGAAGTAGTACTATCCAGAGACAGTGGACACAAAGTGATTGCATTTACACAAACCTAGTTGAAGACAGGTGGGAAGGGTGCAAAGCTAAGCTGAGCAAATGGTGACAGTTCTGGGAACACCCAACATTTCTCAAAATTTCCCCTCAAATACATCACTCTATTCCTTGTACAAAAACATCAGAGACACGGACATCCCAAAGACTCCTGGTGGAAAAACAAAGGAACAAACAGAAACCTCAAAACCCCACAAAATTTGAAAGCTCACTAGGAAAGTAATGGAATTATCCAACTACAGACAGGTGGGGAGGCTATACATCTGTATGTTATAAGCCAAACAGAAAAATGTACAGAATAAACATACACAACTGGGTACTCAGCACTATAGACTATGGAAGATTCATGCAGCTCACTATTAAGGAAGAAAAAAAAGAGGCCATTGCATTTTACTTTGTTTTTGTCAATTCCAGTTTAAACAGACAACAGAAACTAAGATTATAATCTGTGCCTTTTTAAAATTCCATTCAGCAGATGTTCATAAACAGACTTGAGCCAAATTTCAGTTCCCCAAAAGGATATTCAGCTGGAGAACTCCTACAAATGGATGATAAAGTCCTGCTTTTTCCCTAGTAATAATTGCTTTTCTGAGACCTCAAATCCTCTCTTAGCCTCATTACAAAGTTCCCACCAGCATAAAATGTATTTTTAATTTCCATTTCCTATAATATTTTGTTTTCCAAAAACAGCACTGACTTTCCCAGAACAAAACAACTCTCCTTCAGTCCCTTTCTATGTCATATTCTCAATGCAGTATGAAGAGATTGGCTCAGCGATAAGGCTCTGTTCTTTAAAAGATTAAAAAAATATCCAACTGATACAAAAAAATAGTTAACTTAATCTAAGGAAAGAAAAATTGAACAATTAAATATGAAAATTCCTTCGGGGAAAGAAATAAGGGGGGTACAGTGGGGGTGGAAGACAAAGCTGTAAAAATTCAGACTTTCTTTCTTTCTTTTTTTTTAAAGAGAATGACTGCTCAACAGCTCCTTTTGGGACACAGTGAGATGATTTCCTTAAAAGTATTGTCTAGAAATACCCCCAAATCACACCAATTATAAGCCTCTGGAGAATTTAAGATGCAGTACAAAATTAAGAAATATCAGAACACATAATGAAAACAGTGTTGCATTTTCTTGTTTATGTTAAAAACGATGGAGAGGGCTGAAGTGAAAGGTTTTATTTTTACTTAATTACCCTCAGTGTTCACTGGGGACTGCTTAGAAAGGGGATCTTACGTTTGGACCTAAATGCAAGCAAGATTCAGCCTTGATCTTATTTCTTCTGGCAATGTGTTTCTTAAATTAGAAGTCCCACAACTAGAATGTTGATATTACACCACTGTGTTCCTCCACCACCTGAGAGTCTCTTATGTATTACCGATTTATTAATCCAGGAAGCAGTTAGCATAGGGGAAAAAAAAAAAAAGCAAAAGAACAACATCCCAACAAACAAAGGCATTGTTTGAAATGAAAAAAACAAACCAGAAAATACTACTTTGTAGGTTTGTAGCATCCTTCATCCAAGGATTTAAATATATTTCAAAATATGCCATCTTACAGAAATTTGAGAAAAACAAACAGAAAAACCAAACCCCCAACTTTTAGGTGTGGTGAAAATGATAACACATTAATTGAGTGAGCATCCACCTGTGATGCAATTACAAGAGTCTCCTACTGCAGCATTTCACACATTCAATCTACCTTCTGGTTACAGCTTACAAGTTTGTGCTATGTAGAGGGAACAGCAGAGCTGGTTAAAGATTTTCTCTTGCTTCACATACTCTGCAAGCTTCTCATTAACTCCTACATTACTTTAATCAGTGCTGAAGCACACACTTCTTCCAGCATGCATCAGGACTTATCTGGGGGAAGAAAAAAAAAACTCTCACTCAATGAAATATTATAATAAACAAGAATCAGTAAAGAATAAAGCATCCTTTTTGTACAGTGACTGCCGATTTTCATACATGAAGGGTTAAAATGACCTTCACTGATTCACAAAAGGTAATAAAATAGAACTTTAAGGACAAAAAATGGAGCACTTCAAGAGATTATTATCAAAAGCGACGATAGAAGACAAAACCTTATTCTTAAAGCCCAGATGCTTCTAAAGCGAGAGATCACGCGTTTATAAAAAGCACACTGCCAAGCCCTTATAATGAATAAGCAAAACAAGGGGAATCGGTTCTTTCTCGCACGGCTCAGACGAAAGGGGGCATTCAGTCGATGCGCTCGCAGAGCCAGATGCGTGCTTTGCACTTATGCAGGGCTGCGGACTGGTATTGGTTGGTAGGGGGGAGAAAACAGAGTCAGCCTGAGAAAAACCCATCAGAGCTCCTGTCCTCCCCTTTCAGCGTTAATGGGAGGGATACGCGGCTGTGGGAGCTGCAGTGGGGGATGGGGCTGCGGAGGGGGTGGGGAGAGCAGCGCGAGGCCTCGCGATCAGCGCAGCCCTTGTTCTGCTGCTCTGCTCCCAGCGCGGGCATGTGGGGCTCGGGGAGCCGAGTGGGGTCTTCGTTTGGCTTTTGTCCTCTCTCCACGGGGCTAATGGGGGGAACACGGGGCCCCGACGCTGGGGAGCGGTAACGGGGCGGTGCGGAGCTCGGCGGGGCCCTGAGCCAAACCCAACGCCCGGGGGAGTTCCGGGCCGAACTTCCCTCGCACCATCCAGCGAGTCACCGCGGGACGGGGACCACCTGCGGGCCGCGGGGCGGGCGGAGCGCCTATGAGTGCCGACAGAAACGCGGCTCCTCGCACAGGGGGAGGGCAGCCTGGGCCACGGGGGGGGACGGCTCCGGGGCCGCTCACCTGCCGCCACGGGCCCCGTCCCATCAGGCGGGGCCGAGCCGCGACCCCAGGCCCTCTACCTCGAGGCGGGGGAAAAGTTTTCCCCAAACTTCGCCTTTTGCGGCTGCCCTCGCTCCCGTCCGCCTGCGAAGGGGGAGGCAGCAACCGCCCCTCGGCGCCGCTTCCCCTGCGGGAGGGGGCGGGGGCGCAGTTCCCGGCTCCGCGCCGCGTTTTCCCGCTCACCCCTCCCTCGCGCACAGCGCCCCGCACCGCCTCACTCCTCCGCGCCTGCGGACCCCTCCGCCGCAGCCGGCGCTTTTTTTCTAACCTCCCTTCCCCCCACTTCCTCACTTTTTCCGCGCAAATACACGGGATGAGAAGAAAGGATAAACGTTCCTCTCCCCTCGCTTTTGTAATAATCTCCCTTAAGAGGAGAACGGGACGGCACTTTATAGCGGCTGAGAGCAGAGAGGTGCTGGGACTACTTTGTGTTCCTGCCACGGCTTCGGCGGAAGGGGCGCGCTGTGCGAGAGCTGGGAGGTGCTGCGGCTCCACTCAGCGCTTCCTGGAAACTCCCGCTCAGGAGAGGAGGGGGGCGGGGGAGAGCGGTAGGGAAAGAGTCCCAGGCCGGCTGCGGGCGGGGGGGCGCTCCCTCCTCACCGCCGCCCCCGTGAGGCGCGTACGGAGCTCGGGCGGCCCCCAGCGCCATTTCCCTTTGTGGAAAGTGAGGGATGAACTCCTCAGACCCCCTCCTCCACCATCGAGGAGGCCTTTTTCCCCCTTATAACGTGCGGAGCCCCGCCATGAGGGAGAGTCCTTCCCGGGGCCGTGCCAGGGGAGCGGCGGAGTTACCGCTCAGAGGGAGGGGAGCGGAGTTTGTAAATGGAAACACGGGTACACGAGCGCCCAGCACGGCCGGGCTGCGACGGTCCGGCTGCAAAAGGCTGAGAACAAAAAAAAAAAGAAAAAAAAAAAAAAAAAAAAAAGTGAAATGCCTCCCTCTGCTGCCCCCTGGCTGCTGAGTGGGGAAGACAGGAGGGGGGGGAGAGCCCGCCGGTGGGGGTCCATAAGGGGCGGGGACACGCGGCGTCAGTCCGCGCTGCGAACGTTCGGAGCTCAGCCGAGGGCGTCCCGCCGCCCTCACGGCTCTGCATGAGATCCGGGATGGAGCGAGGTCCGGCTCGTGGCCGGCAACGGGTGGTGTTCCCTAGCGGTCTGTAATGGGGCCAGCCCTGTGTAATATCCTTAGTGATGGTCTGGACAAGGGGATTCAGTGCACTTTCGGGAATTTCGCAGGTGACACCAGACTGGGAGGAAGCGCCGATCTGCCTGAGGGTAGGAAGGCCCTGCAGAGGAACCTGGGCAGGCTGATCTCTGGTCTGAGGCCAGTAGGATGAGCCTGAACAAGCTCAAGTGTTGGGCCCTGCACTTTGGCCACAACAGCCACACACAGTGCTGCAGGCATGGGGCAGAGCAGCGGAGAGCTGTGTGGAGGAGCAGGACCTGGGGGTGTTGGTAACGGTGTTGAACATGAGCTAGCAGGGTTCCCAGGGGGCCGAGGAGCCCAACGGCATCCTGGTTGTGTTAGCAGCAGTGCAGCCAGCAGGAGCAGGTGGTGACCATCCCTCTTTACGGCACTAATGGGGCCCCACCTCAGTGCTGTGCTGGGCCCCTCACTACAAGAAAGACATTGAGGTCCTGGAGTGTGTGCAGAGAAGGGAAAGGAGCTGTGAGGGGTCTGGAGCACAGTGCTATGGGGAGTGGATAAGGGAAACGGGATGGTTCCATCTGGAGAAGAGGTGGCTCAGGGGAGACCTCATCACTCACTACAACTACCTGAAGGGAGGCTGTGGTGAAGTTAGGGTTGGCCTATTTTCCCAGATAACAGCAATAGGACATGAGGTAATGGCCTTAAGTTGCACTGGGGGAGGTTCAGTTTGGATATTAGAAAAAAAATATTCTCAGACAGAATGGTAATACATTGGAACAGGCTGCCCAAAGAGGTGATGAGTCGTCATCTGTAGAGGTGTTCAAGAAAAGGGTGAATGTGGCTCTGAGTGACATTGTCTTGAGTAGTCACAGACATGGGTTGGTGGCTGGACTTGATGATCTTAGTGGTCTTTCTGACCTTAATGATAATATTCTCCCCTTCCTGTTCTGCCTTGGCACTGGGCTGTGGGTCAACTCAGACATCAGAACCGTTCCAGCACTGAACGGATGGTCTCCAGTAGCACTGGGGCTGCACTCAGGAAAAAAAAAGTGATGTGTAATGGAATGATGTGGGAGAAAAAGGTTAATGACAGCAAGTAGATGCCCATAAATCCTGTTAACCATCAAGCATTTCCATAGAAATATCCTGATTCCCAATGCCCCACACCTTTCACAAGCTTCCATTTCCTTATCGCCATTCCTGAATTAGTATGTGGCTTCATTTACAAACATAAAATCCAGATGTAAATCTAGGGTGAAGGGTTTTCAACCTTATGTCCCTGACTTGTGGGTTTCATGAAGTTCTGTCTCATTCATTGGTCAGCCTCAACCTGCGTGGTGCAGGGGAGATGGGTATCCTAGTCTTAGGAATCTTTAGGACAAAGAGAGGACATCCAATGACTGAGCTCCTCTAGTCCTGACCAATTATAGATGATCCGTTCTCTGCTTTAGGCCTCGGGTCACTCTTAGCTTTTGGTTGCTCTCTTTGTTACGCTTTTATTATTTTGGTCTTTGTACTCCAGTCAATTCAGAGTGTTTTGTAGATATCTGTGTTTCTTCTGTCAGCCTCATACTGCTTCTACCATCAAAATATTAAAACACAAAAGCTTGCTGATTATTCATCAGCAGATCTCTGGATTTGCACACAGGCTGCTTTCTTGGAGCAAGTCAGCAAATTAAAACCAGCTCCTTCAAAAAAACCTTTTTGCTGAGAATCAGTTGTTTCCGGATCCTTTTGCCCCTTAATAAAAAAAAGCAGGGGAAAGCTAATAGCCACAGATGAAAAGCCAATAGCACATCAGATTGTGATGCTAGTTATGTTGGAGTAATTGCCATTCTGTGTTTAGCTAACAGGAGATAGGAAAATGTCACTTTGTTTACGTGTCCCATTAGAATAAATCTTCCTAGATACTTCAGGGGGATATAGTGTCTGCTAACAAAGAATTGATTCAGGGGTCTGGACTGAAAAGCTTTGCATTGTTCAGTAGATAGTTTAAATTATCGTGGGAGAATTATCAAAAGCCTAAAAAAACCCAAACACATTAAAGTGAAGTACAGAAATTTGTAGTGTCTAACTGTAAGAAATACAAGCATTGGAAAAGGGAAAAATAAAACCCACATCTCCTGGATTTTGTGAGCTCTTAATCAAGGAAAAAATGCTTTATTCTAAACATCCTCTTTTTTGTGCTCTGGTGTAAGTTACTACTTGTCTTTTTGTTTTTATGGAAACCAGTATGGACCATGCTAGTATTAGGGACCTGAGTGGTCCTGGTGGCTCCTGTTCAATGAAGCCACTAGTGCCAGTAGCCCAACAGAACAGCCCTCAGCATGCCCATGAGGTGGGAAGGTGCTGCTGGCAAAGGTTCAGGCTCTGTCATTAAGTGTAAACCAATGACTCTGGCTGAAGTTAGTTCAGTTAATGATGCTGACTGCCTGGCCAGCAGACAGCTTAGGGCTTGGAACTGTTTTGCAGCTGAGAGGTAAAGGTTTTGCTTACAAGTAAGTGATGTAACAGCATTGTTGATAATAGATAATAGATGCAATATGAATCCTTCTCCTGCTGTCACGTCAGCTTTCAGCACCAGGTAGAATCACAGAATCACCTGATAAGGTTAAAAAAAAAAAGAAAAAAAGAAAAAAAGATGTTTGAGGCTTGTGCTTAATTTTAAATAATTACTGGGTCAGGTATAATTTTCAAACCTGTATTTTTATGTTCAGGCTTACATTTTTATGGGTGAGCAGAGATCATTCTGGACCTGGACTGGCAGCATCCAGCAAAGCAGAGGGCTGCTGCTCCCATGCTGAGTGCATTGGGCAGGGAAAGCTGCGGGTACCAGTGAGCACAGTGCTCCCGTGGAACATGACTGGGTGACGTCACTGAACCACTGAGCAGGAAGCTCTGCTCGTCAGCTCTTGAGCCTTCTGCTAGGCCTCTGGCAGAGGATGAGGGGAGTTAAAGGAGCTTCCCAAATGGGAAAGTCGGTTAAATGATTTATTTGTGAGTCAGCAGCTGAAGCAACATTAGCATGGGAAGGGAATCCCACTATTAATGAAAGAAACATTTTCGTGCCTGCATGCTTAAGTGAAATCCCATGCAACACTGCAGCCCAGTCACAGCTTCTAAAATGTGCAAAACCACACCATTTCTGTGCTCTGAGCGTAGACAGCACAAATCTGGGGGAGTCAAAAGGAGGTGGCATTGTTTGCTCCAATTTGCTGCAGCTGAGGCCCTTTCCTCTTTCCAGGCTCCTCACTGGAGAGTGCACCACACGACACAGAGATGTGTTATGATAGCACAGCGTGTACTGGTTATGGAGCGAGCCCAGCTGAGTGCATAGCAGTAAGGGAAGAAGAGGTCTGCAGGTGAGTGGGTGGCTTTTGTGCTGGCAGTCACAATAAATGGTGAGTGCAGAGCTGAGCAAACCTTGCCTGGGACAAACTCAGATCATGGCACAGCTTTGTGCTGCAAATGGTTATTGCAGATAGCAAGGATCCAGAGCACAGCATACACAGCATAGTGCTGTGCAAGTCACAGCCAAGGAAATATAAAGTTTCAGCTTCTCAGAGTTGAGGAGTTAAAGAAATATAAATGTCCTTGCTGTAAATGCAAGGTAAATTATTCATATTCTCCCCCCTCCCCTCACCCCCACCAGTTCTCTCTCTCTAGTTCAGTTTTTTCTTTTCATGCTTTAATCGTTTTGACACCAAGCTGTACAAAGGTAATTTAAAATTAACATGACTGACACTTGGTAGATAGCAGGACTGGAGCGGAACTCCACCTCCTGCTCAGGACTGCTGTGCAGGGAATGGGATTGGCTCAGGCAGCTGATGGGGACCAAGGAGAAATACAGCAAACAATTAATTTGCTAATTTAGTTTTCTATTTAATTTGAAACCAGAAAATTGTCAGGTGCCCATCAGCCCACGAGTGAGTGGACATAGGGCAGCACTGTGCTCCTAATAGCAAAGAGGGGACACGGTAGATTAGATGGCAAAACAATTTCTTACAAAAGTTCCAATGACATTTAAGACTTGCCACCGTGTCTTAGCATTTAAGCTCAGCAACACTGCATTTTTGTGTATGCAATAACTGCCTCTTTGAGTGGGAAGGAGGCAATGCACACATGTTGCAAAGAATCCTAGAGCCTCTGCCAACGTGGTAATGCTGCAGTTGTGTTAGCAGTGTGCAGGGAGAGCTGCAGTGCTCACAGAGTGCTGGTGAAGCATAACAAGCTGCATAGAGACTAATGTGCTCTGATGGAGAAATGCTCTAATTTGATTTCCTCCCTTCAGCTGTGAAGGAGAGTATGTAATTTCAGATCTGCCTAGAGTGGGTCTTTTGAGCTCATGTGCCCTTTATGCTTGATTTTAGGCCCGGTTTTGATGCAGTAATGGAACCATATCTATTTATTTTGTGTGTCCAGTTCCAGATTTCACTTCTGGCTCCTCAGAACTGGTTCATCGGGAACAAAAAATTGCTGCAGCTCAAATTTCCATCTCATGCATCTGCCTGGATTGGCAGCTGTGCTTGCGGGTGAAGTTGTGAACACGTTAAGTAAATTGGTTCATTACCAGCAGAGGGAGCGTGGGTCAGGCTGGGTTCAGCGGGGAGTCAAGAGGCCAAAGCGGAGATCGTCTCCCAAGGAATTGTTGCTTTGCTGCCCAGATGGTTTCCTAAACCCAAATGAACCCAGAGATATGACACGTGCAAGGCTAGGACCACTCCTGGGCTCCCCAGCCCACATATCTCCTCATCCCCTTCTTAGAAGATGCTCCATAAGTCAGAGTCACTAGATGGTACTGTTGCTGTTTAATATTTATGCCTCTGTGGACTGGCTGCCTGGAGAACTCACATTTCTGCTGAGAGATGAAGAAAGGCCTCATAACTCACCAGGCAAACACAAGGAAGGAGCTGAGGGAGGCAGGAGCTCAGTTCTCCTGTAATTCCATGGTTGGAAGGATGGCAAAGGGGTTTCACTCTGGCTGCTCTGCTTCCTGAAGGGGAAACGTAGTGAGGCTGGCCCAGCCCATAAAGGCCCAAAACACTTGGAGACCTCCATCTGCAGGTGGAAGCTTTGCTGGGGAGATGCCAGCTTAAGAGGCTCAGCCTGCACAGGTTCCCCAAACCCTCAGAAATACCCCAGTGACATTCATCATGTGAATCCCAGCACTGCAGGAAGTCAGCAACCTTCCCATAGCAGCCAATGGCAACAAGCAGATCATTGTGCTCTGCATAGTCCCAGCCAGAATGTGCTCCTCCCAGCCCACGTGGCTGCTACAAGAGGGGAAAGTCAGGCCAATTAAATCAGGCAGCATTGAATCCCTAATTGACATAAATGAGGCAGACAGACAGCTGGGAGGGATGGGGCAGGTGTCCTGGGTGAGAAAGGTCTGGAATGCACCCTGGGGTCCTGCTTTGCCCTGTAAACATCTCAGGCAGTGGTAGAGTTGATGGGGTTGTTCCTTAAAAAAAAACAAAAAACAAACAACAAAACAAAACAAAAAAACCTACAAACAATCCCCAAAGATCCCTCAAAAATGCCTTTTGTTGTGCATGTTGCATAAAAAGTGTTTTTGCTTGATGCAAGTTGCATGCAAGGCCCTGCAGCTGAATGATGGCAAAGTAATTTTAAACCCTATTTGTTTCTTTTTCCACATGTGGGCACTGCCAGACTGGGTATTCCCCCTCTGATTTATCAGGGTGTGTCCTTTCTCCTTGAGGAGACCCTTCAAATATCAATTCATGACTTTCCAAATTATTAAAATCTGTGCTTCACAGGGGGATGAGGCACAGAGCCTGAGGAGGCACTGCCACTGCACTCCATGCAGGAAACCAGAATTACCAGCCCACGGCACAGCCTCACCCAGGGTGTTGTCCTGATGGGAACAAACGCTGTTGGCCATTTTCTGGAAAAATCTCACCTGTACCATGCAGAGAACAGAGGGTACTTGCTGGTATGGAGCACTCAGGGTCTACCTGTAGACATTGGAGTGGAGAAGCCCTAGGAGTGGCAAACGGAAAGAGAGCAAAATTTAGCAAATAATCAGTAACAAAATCATTTTCTGATGACTTCAAGCAGAGGAGGAAGGGATTTGCCTTGCAGCTCTGGAAATGATGCTCACAAATCTGTGCTGGCGGAGGCTCCTGTAAGTGAAGTCTGAACTCAGCCCTTGTAATTCTGTAATTTGAATATCATTTTCACAGACCTTACAAGATGCAGATGAATGAGAGATTCCTGGCTTTGAGTCAAATGCAACAGTAATTAAATGTTTATAAAACACTTTAAGCTTGTGAAATGCTATTATCATATACAGGAAAGCAATAGGCAATAGAAGACTGGAGCAGAGTTTGAAGCACACAGTGAGCAGAGCATACTCCTGCAGCTTTCTTCTACAGGTGCTAACAGAGCATTGTGAAGAACGTTACCATGCTCCTTTTTTTATAACCAGAACGTCAACTAGAATTGCTTTCTTCCATACAAACATGTGTGATTCCAAAGTTTTTCCCTCTGCAATAAATATTCCTGCCGATGGGCAGCATGCTGTTATCATCTTGGGAAATGAGGAAGCGCTGCCACTTCTGATCTCTCCCATCGTGCCAAAGACATTCCACCTGTTACAGGTTTCTAACACCATCTGCTGTTTAAAAATAAGACAGCATTGGAAATACCATCACACAGAGTCTGTGCTCTTTTGATAAGCCAGAAGCAATGCCAGCTCATCTAGAAGGGTTGGTGTAATTGGCACATTCCACTTTTGTTCCTTTAGCCCCAAACATATTCCAGCTTGTTCCTAATTAGGAAGTGAATGATTTCTTGGGGACCCAGGGATCAGTGAACAGCAGCCGAGAGCCAGACCCCAGCATTCTTCCACTGCCAGACCTGACCCAAAGAATCATAGAATCTTAAAATCATTAGAGTTGGAAGGGACCTTACAAGAACTCACAGATGTTTTTTTTTAAGAGAGAGCCACAGGCTCTGCAGGGTGTGGGGAACTCAAAAAAAACTTTTATTTTCTCAAAAATACCAATATTTACCTCTTACTGTCTCATGCTGCTGCTGTGTGATGTTCCAACCAAGGATTCTTTTACTGCTTCCTAACTGAAAGCAATGCCAATTTTTGTCCTAGGAAAAACAAGAGCACCTTAGACCTCATTAAATGTTTGAATCAAAGTTCTCATCACCAACGCTCTCAGTTTTTGTTGCATGTCTTAAAAAGCAGCAAAGTATTCTTAACAGCGCTTTTTCCAAAAAGAAGAGTTTACTCCAAATGTGTTCTAACTGGCTTCACCCAGAGTCAATGCAGGTTCAGATGAAAAAAAAAAAAAAACACCCCAATTCTTAAAGTCCAATACCAGAGGATGCAGCTATGCAACCCTTCTTGAGTTGCTGGCCTATTTACAACATCACCCCCATATTTAACATTTATAACCCCCTTCACATGCATCATTTAAAGAGTCAGTGGCTCCTTTTGTAAGCGATTGGCTACTTACTCCAGCATTTTACATGCACTTCCCAACAAAAGAGACCTTTTACATGTCAATTTATTTTCAGACAAGCATATCTGAAAGGGAGTTTCTCTCCAGAGCAGAATTAGTACTAATGGCAGGTGTTCCAGCGCTGCACAAAGGAGGAAGGCGCTGAGTAGTGAGACAGCTTGATGTGTTAATAACCAGAGCAAGAAAACGGAGTGGCAGTAGACCTCCAGCTTCCATAGCATGAATGAAGGTTTTATTCATTGTGTCCCCCTCCCTCCCCCCCATACTAGAAAAAGATGTTGATATATTTAAAATGTCTTTGCTTTCAAAGGGGGATTAAATTGTTGAATGTTACATGAAAGCACAGCACTTGTCCCACATCCTGGCGTGTGCCCACAATCCCAGAGCATTCTGAGGCCCCGCTGGGGGCTGGTGGCACCCTGAGGCCAACTCATCCTGGGCTTGTCCTAGCCAATGACTGGTGGCAAAGCTGCGGGAAGGAGTTAAAACTGCATAAACTGATACAAAGGTGGGGGCTGGCAGAGGGTGGATGGAGCTGTGTTGCATTTCACTAAAGAAAAAGGATGATTGCTTAGAGAGTTAGCAGACTTCAGTTTCCAAACAGCCCAAGAACTCGTGGTGGGAACAGCTACCAGGCCAAAATGCATTTATTTATGCTCCATTTAATTTGACAGGTCAGTACCACATCATTAAGAGGAAGGCACGGCTGCTTTACGCAGTGGGAAGAAGGAAAACAGTCTCTCAGCTGGGTCAGCCCTTCTACAACAGAAAATATTGCTGATTTATGCTCCCAAATGGGAAAGCTCAACCTTTCCTACACAGAAGCTGCATTTACACGGAGAGAGATGCTCACTGCTATCTGCAGGCCACTTGTTAACACAGTACCCGGGCACAACTGAATAATTCCAAGTAGACTCCGTGATTAGAAGCTGGATCCCAGATTTCAGCTTGCCAAAGCTTTCCTATGGATCTACAGGACTGCAGGTTGAAGGAGCCCTGCTTTCACTCCGAGTAATGTGACCTCCATTCAGATAATAGCAGTTAATCCCTCTATATTTTGGGAAAGTTTTAATGCTGTCAGAGAAAACCACAAAGGGAGCAAGGGGCCGCCTGGCCACACGGATACCCACAGCTCTCATACACAGAGATCAACACATCCTTTTTTATTGAGCACTGGAATTAAAAAAGTAACAGCACTTGGTTGATTGGGAACTAATAATCAAAACTTGCCAGTAGCAGAAATTTGCACAAGGACCTTTGCTGACTTCAGTCACACCCTTGTGCACCCGCAGCCTCTGCCATTCTGCTCTGCCAGCACTGGGGCAGCTCCAGCACTGGCCTGCAGGTGAGAGTGGATCTGGGATTTACTTCTAGCACAGTTCATCTCAAAGTGTTAGTTTCTATTAACGCTAAAATGCCCTGAGAGAAAGAGTTCCCCTCTGCAGCCCACATCCTGCCACCATTCCTGTTGATTCCTGCCTTGACCCAACTAGTTCTCATTATTTCCCACTGCAAAGTGGTGTAATACACCTGAGAGGAGGTGGCCCAGTATGCAGCCCTGCTACAGTACTGCTGGTTTGCCTGTCACAGGGCAAATGACACAGCTCTGTAGATCTGTGTGCCCTGGTGGCCAAAGAAAGCCAATGGTAATCTGGGGTGCATTAAAAAAAGCATGGCTAGCAGGACGAGGGAGGTGATCCTGCCCCTCTGCTCTGCCCTGGAGAGGCCACATCTGGAATACCATGACCAGTTCTGGGCTTCAGGCCCTTAATCATCTTTGTGGCCCTCTGCTGGACTCTCTCTAGATGATCCCTACCTTACTCGAAATGACATAGCTACAACAAATATCTGGCCCTACATGGGAAAGGGTGAATCAGAGCTGCTTTTTAGTGCCACTTGACATCAGTTATACATTCTAGTTCTCATATACACAGATGGATGTCTTTAAAAATCAACAATTTACACTTCAAAAAAGTTTTACAGTGAAGTTCTCTCAGCAAAGATCAGTCCACACAAGGAGGAGCCAGACTACTGCAGGCAGAAGGCACTTGGCCTTGATGTGGATTTGAGAACAAGTCCTCAAGGGGCAGGCACCAACTGCCCTATGTCCTGCCACACCTCAGTAGTTGTGCAAAGTCTGGTGTAACCACCCCATGCTGCCCCATCCTCACAGGGTGGTGGAGGGGAGCTTCTTCACCCGCCGCTGTGCCAGGATGGAAGACTCGATAGGCTTCAGCTGGGGGCTCGGCTTGGAGCTGTTCAGTGCAGAGTACGTGGCAGCCATTGCCCCCTTGGAGAGAAGACACAAGAGTGATCACTCAGGTGCGGAAGATGCTTTATAAGAGAAGAGAGCAGAGGAGCCAGAAACAAAGCCAGGAGCATCTTGCTTTTTTTCTTTAAATCTCCATCCCTCATTGACATGCCATTCATAGAATGACAGAATCACTGAGTTTTGGAAAAGACCTCTAAGATCACCAAGTCCAACCCCAGCCCATCCCCACCATGCCCACTGACCATGCTCCTCAGTGCCACATCTCCATATTTTCCAAACACCTTCAGGAATGGTGACTCCACCAACCTCCCTGGGCAGCTTGTTCCAATGTATTAGCACTCTTTCTGACATTTTTCCAAATATTCAATCTGATCCTCTTCTGGCACACCTTGAGGCCATCACCTCTCATCCTATCGCTGCTACCTGGGAGCAGAGGTTGACCCCCATCTCATTACAACCTCCTTTTAGGGAGTTGTAGAGAGTGATGTAGTCTCCCCTGAGCTTCCTCTTCTCTAGATAGAACCATCCCAGTTCCCTCAGCTGCTCCCCATAGCACTATGCTCCATATCTCCCTCAACTCCATTTCCTTCTCTGGACATGCTCCAGGGCCTTGATGTCTTTCCTGTAGTGGGGGGCCCAGAACTGAACACAGCACTTGAGGTGCTGCCTCACCACTGCCAAGTACAGAGGGACAGTCAACTCCTGCTCCTGCTGACTGCACTACTGCTAACACAGCCGAGATGCCACTGGCCTTCTTGGCCACCTGGGCACTCTGCTGGCTCATGGTTGACACTTGGCTGAACAACACCACCAGGTCCTATTCCTCCTTGCAACTCTCTGCCATGCTGCCCCAAACCTGTAGCATTGGCATGGGGTTATTGTGACTAAAGTCTTCCTCAGCTTCATCCCATTGGCCTCAGCCCATCGATAAGCCTGTCCAGGTCCCTCTGTAGAGCCTTCCTACCGCCAGGCAGATCAACACTTCATCCTAACTTGGTGTCATCTTCAAAATTCCAGAGGGTGCACTCAATCCTTTTGTCCAGATCATCACGAAAGATATTAAACTGGGCTGGCCCCAGTACCAACCCCTGGGGAACACCATCTGTGACTGCTGCCATTTGGATCTAACTCTATTCACCACCATTCTCTGGGCCTAGCTGTCCAGTCAGTTTTCCAGAGAACCTTTCTAAGCTTTCCTGCCCCAAACATTGGCATTGCCCCCCCAGCCCACAGCTCTACAACCTTCCAGTCTGCTTTGCCCACGCCAGGACCAGTGCTTTCCAAAGAACCCAGGAACAAGGAATCCAGCCCACTCTGTACCTTTACCAGCTGGACATCCTGGTAATTCAGCTGGCTCTGGGGTAAGCTGTCCTTCTGTGTTATCCATGGGTGCTGCAGGACCTGCTTGGCTGTCAGGCGCTGGTGAGGATCTACATGAAGCATCTTTGATACCAGGTCCTAAGGGAATCATTTGAAAGTCAGACTTCTGAAGACTTCATACTTTAAAAGAAGAAATGCCACCCACCTGTTCCCAAATTCAGATTTCAGTTCAGAAGCCAAGTTTAAGGACCCGAGATATCAAGTTCCTTTTGTATAAAATATGTTTTCAGTGGGCCTGGGAGGTATAACACAGCAACAAACCCAGTGTGAGTCAGGCACGAGGTTGTTGCTGCATGCAAATTTTCACAGCCTGAGCTAGAACAAAGCAGGCAGAGGCACACTGCTGAGCTGCTCATGGGGAAGATGTGCACAGGGCAGAAGCCACACTACTGCTTTTCTCCACCCCCCTCTACCCTCCCTCCCCAGCCTGCTCTGAACCTGCATCACATATGCCTGACCCCCACCCTGTAATACAATGCATACAGATGCCACATCGTGCCTTGGCCACGTCAGAAATGGTGTCCCAGTTGCCTCCATTGACAGAGAACTTTCCCCCGCCTATTCGCGTCAGGATCTCTTCTGGAGTGTCACTGGGTCCATTTGCAAATGGAGTGCAGCTGAGGAGAGATGAGAGCAAGAACGACATTTACCATCCTGTATCCAGGCCAGGGAGTGGTTCTAGGCAGCAGGAAGCCATGGAGAGAGGCACTTACCCTGCAAGCATAGTGTAAAGGAGGACTCCCAGGCTCCAGATGTCACAGCCCTCATCGTAGCCCTGTCGCTTCAGTACCTGGAATAAGCAAAGGAGAAGAAATATGTTTGGTTCTGGTTGCCGAGCTTGTTTCAGCTTGCAAAGAGCAGCACAAGCCCCACGTGCAAGGTGGGTGCAAAGCTGATAAAGCCCCAGTGAACAGCAAAGGAATGGACTAAAGGTCAGCATTCAAATCAGACTTCAGTTTCACGGAATAGAGTATCCCTCCCAGCTGCATCAAAATGACAAGTGAGAAAGAAGCTATGTTCCAAAGTGATGACACTGCATGTATGCCCCACTGCTTCCCATCTCTTTTTCTTTCTTCCACACCAAGACATCTGGAAGGAAAGTAATCCCACCTATCTTAACAGGTCAGTTAATCAGGAAAAGAAGCAGCCTATGAAATCATTGGGATTTTAGCATCTTATTACCCTATGCAGAGCCCCAGCAGTATGGACAGCATAAGCTGGAGGACTGCACTGGGGATCCCATATTTGTTCTGTACTACAGGTATCGTTATTTTTCTAATTAACTAATCCAAGACAAAATATGCCAGAACAAGGCACTTACCTCAGGTGCCACAAAGTTTGCGGTATAGCAAGGAGTCATGAGAAGACCATTCTCAGCTCTCAGCTGCTTGGCAAAGCCAAAGTCACATATGCGAATGCTTTCTGGATTTCCTGACTCATCCACATAGAGAATATTGCTGGGTTTCAAGTCCCTGTGAACTACCTGCAGAACAAAGGCAATGCTACATTCATGCCCCAAGAGTTGCATCAAGATCCTCAACCCCTGCTCTGGCCCCAGTCTGCCTTGCCAAGACATCAACACAAGGCACAACATCAACACAAACCACTCGAGGAAGCAGATGTAACCATACTCACCCCTTGAGAATGCAGATATTCCACTGTTTTGCAGATTGTGTGCAGGACTGAACTGGCCTCCCTCTCCGAGAAAAACTTCTGTCTCAGGATTTTATCTAGCAGCTCCCCTCCTCTCATCAGTTCTGTCACCAGATACACGTACTTCCCGTCATCATAAACCTACCAAAGCAAATGTGGAGGGAGTTAATTAAAAACTGCTCCCCAGGCTTCCCTCTTGCATTTCTATCACCAAGCAGAAAGAAGTCAACAACACAGAGGTGGTACTGATTGGATACTTCCCTACCCCACAGTGATCCAATGAGGAGTGCCATTGGGGTGCCCATGCTAGAGTGGCATTCTCACTCCAACATACATGAGAAGTCATTCAAGGTACACTCACATCTTTCAAGGTAATGATGTTTGGATGCTGTCCGTATCGCAGGAGAATTTCAATTTCCTCAGAAGGGTCCCGTTTGCTCTTGTCAATAACCTGCAGGGGTATGAGTAAAGGTTATTCACAGCTGGATGGGACAGTGGCCAGGACAAAGCAAACAAGCTGAAGGTTTCATCACAGAAGCACAGAATGGTTGGGTTGGAAGGGACCTTAAAGACCATTGTCTCAGTTTCAGCTGGGACAGAATTGTTTTCTTCAGAGTGGCTGGTATGATGCTATGTTTTGGTTCTAAGAGAAAAACGATGGTGATAACACACCAATGTGTATGGTTGTTGCTGAGCAGTGTTGTACACAGCCAAGGCCATTCCAGTTTCTCAGTGAAGGGCCGATGAGGCCCAAGGAGCTGGGAGGGGACAGAATCAGGACTTAATCAGCTGACTTAAACTGTCCAAAGGGACATTTCATACCATATGCACCATGTGGAATGAGAGTTTTGAAGGGAGTGAGAGCTCATCTTGCTCTCTTCTAGTCTCTGAGAGGCAAGCTGGGCATCAGTCAGTAGATGGTGAGCAATTGCTTGTGCATCACATGCTACGCACATTTATATATATATACACACACACATACATATAGTCATAACTATTATCCTTTTCTGTATCTTAGTAAATCTCTTCATCTCAACTCATGAGTTCTACTTTTTTTTTTTCCCAATTCTCTCCCCTATCCCACTGGAAAGGGGGCCAGTGAGCAACAGATTGTGTGGTGCACAGCCACCTGCTGGGATAAATCATAACAACCATCCAGTTCCAACCCCTGCTGTGTGCTGCCTGCCCCCCACCCAGTCAGTCTGCCCAGGGCCCCATCCAGTCTGGCCTTGGGCACTTCTGGGGATGGGGCACCCACAGCTCCTCTGAGCAGCCTGTGCCAGTGCACTGCAGACATACTGTGCTATATCCATGCCCTGTCATTTGCCCCAGAATTGTATATTTAAGTCCCACAGTCGGGGAAAACAATTTCATTCCTTGCTATTATTTTGGTCATTACAGGGATGAACAGAAATCTAACAAGGGAGATCAGACTGAACATCTCAGACCTTCACCGCATACTCCATGTTGGTTGTTTTGTGAATGCACCGTTTGCACACCGAGTAGGAGCCCACACCAATCGCCTCCTTCACCACGTAGCCGTCGCTGAACTGGATGTTCTTGCCATGCAGCTGCTGCAACAAGAGAGCAGGCAGCAAATGAGCTGGGAGGGTTCAGGGAACGGTTTGTGCAATGTGATGAGTTAACTGCAACGCCAAGTGAAGTGACAGACTGCTGTCTACTACATCCCACAGCCTCTCCTCCCTGCTGGGGAGAGAGAGGAGAGGAGAACATGACAAATATAGGTCAGTAGGCTAACACTATCTGCATCCAGCACGCTGCATTCCTGCAGCACCTCTCATTCAAACAGCCTGAGTCCACCTGGCAAGGAGGCAAACAGTGTGCCCTGCTGACCTCTGCACGTGACAGTCCGTAGAAACAAAAGAACATCAGGATGCAAGAATTCAAACCAGAATATCTTTCCTTTAGCTCCTGCAGACCCACTCTGGATTTACTGCAGTCTCAGAGCAGCTGTCCTTTTGTCCCCATGTCTCACCTGCACCACAGAATGCAGAGGGGGCTGTGCAGGTTTCACCTTACTGTCTTCCATCAGTCCAGTGGCCACAAAGCTGAAGCCGCGGAAGAGCTGATGTGCACCTGCACTGGGAGGGATGCCTGGGGAATCTGCAACAGGAGTTGAAGGAAAACTTGAAAAGGAATAGCAGTGGAAGCAGAAGCCTGCCCTTCGTGGCTCTGGCTCAGACAAGAGCAATATCATGCAGCACCAAGCTACCAGTAACACCCTGCATATGGCTGGCACTCCTCCCTGCAGCAGCTAGGAGTGGACAAACCTTGCCCTGACGGCACAGGCAAGCCAGGATTAAACTGTATTATTTCACACAGGCTTCAGCTGAATTCATATATTCATACCAACCTTTTGGTGTACGCGATGTAAATTCTGTATCAAAATAAAAGGTGTCATCAGGCTGGCCTACAGCAGGCTTGAAGGGTGGCTTGATTTCCCTTCGGTACAGCTTCTGCAAAATACAGGTAGCATGGAAGTGCTGTGATAGCTGAATGTGCTCAGAAGGGTGCAGATAACTGCTAGGAATAAGAGGCTGGGAAGGAAGTTTACAATACTAGAAACAGTGTTGTGTCTGCAGCTCAGCAGTGAGAGGGATGGCCTCCTGGCCAGGAGGGTGCCTTTCAGTCAGTTTGTGGAGAAATTCTGTAAGTTTCTACCGCCTATCATATATTAACCAAGAAAAAAAGAAAGTGTTCTATGTACAATGCAGGGAAATGCAGGTGCAATTATTGCCCTGCTTCTCTGCAGAGTACAATGCAGCTCTTTGCCAGAAGTGCCTCCCTGAGCCCTTCCTACTCTGGACAAGACAATCCTTGTGCCAAACCCCAATTAAAACCTGCACCTTAGTTACAAGAGATCAAACCAGGGTGAGGTCATAGGCAACTCAGTATGAAACAGTTACTTGCATGACAAACAGCAGTTTAGTTTCAGGAAGGATAATTAGGAAAGATGGAAACATGGGTTGGTAGCACTCCCACAGCTGGTCAGCCTGCAAGCATCACCACTGTGGTCAGCAGAGCTGCATCACTGTGCTGAATGGGGTGAAATTTGCTTTTGTGTTTCTTATACTCACATTCCAGTCAATAGTAGAGTAGAACGGATGACGCTTTATCTCTTCTGCCCCATCTGGACCAGAACCTGAAAGATGCACCCGCAGAGTGCTTAACATTTAATCAGGATCACCAACAAAGTGAAGGCTATCGCCAAGCATGCGACATAACCAGATATTACAGAGAACCTATTAACATAGCACAAGTGCCAGCATGCTGCCAACCCACTGCAATGTGAGAGGCACAGCTACAGCATCAAGTGGATTCAGAAACAAAAAATGCCTTACCTAATCTGTTGGCTGGGTTCCTTTTGAAAAGGGCTCGCAGGAGGCTCTGTGCCTCAGCACTCAGAAACTGAGGCATGCCCAGTTTTGCTCTAGGGAAGAAGTTATGCAATCAACTGCAGGTATAAAGAAGCCAACCCACAAGCAGCACCTCCACCCCTGAAAGTACAACAGTCTGTTTGGCATTTTGTACTGCACCCTTCAAAGTGAGTGTTGGTACGAAGCTACCTGCCAAGTAATGCCATTATGTTGTGAGAACCCCATCTGCAGCATGCTTAGAGAAGGAGCAGCAGGCTTGCCTCTATACACACATGAAATCTCCACTTACTTAAGGATGAGGGTCATCGTCTCCTTGCGGTCCTTTCCCTGGAATGGCAGCGAGCCGGTGAGCATCTCAAACTGGGATGGAGAGAGAACAAGGGGAGGTCACATGTACGAGCAAGTCTGAGGGCTGCACAGATCTCATTACACCTTCATCTGGGAATTATCCACAGCTAGCAGAAGCCTTGCAAGTGATCAAAAGCCTGGCTCTGGAAAAAGAGAGCAGGCATCACATTCTCAGAAGGGAGCTTTGTATCACAGCATGTAGTGGGGATGTGTTCCAGCAGTGCCTGCTCCTGCCACAGCCCTTGGATCCAGCAGCTGCCAGATGGTGGCACCAGATCTGCACAGCAACCAACAGCCTGCTCCATGGCTGACACTGGCACCGGCAAATCTGCTGGATGCAGTCACCTAATGGCATTTCATAGCTAGCCCCTGAGCAGATGCTGAGGTTTCCAAGCCCACCAGTTGGTACACACCATCAGCACCCCATAGGACCACCAGTCCGCGCTGTGGGAGTGGCCCTGACGGTTTACAACCTCTGGGGCCATATATTCCACCGTCCCGCAGAAGGAGTAGGCTTTCTTCTCGTGGTCTATAGCCTCCTTACTCAAGCCAAAATCTACGAAAGAGAAAAACCATCAGCATGTGCCCACCTGCTCTTCACAACGGCCCAGAGCAGAGAGGTCTGAGAGAAGCTCCATGTTTCAAGCACCAACGCTATTATGGAGTGCCTCACCTGTGAGTTTGATGTGTCCTTCTTCATCCAGGAGGATGCTAAAGCAAGGAAGAAAAAAAAAGTTATTAGTGAAAGGCTGGTGAGAACCAGCAGGTGACCCAGAGATGGTCAGGGATGCTCCAGAACTCCAGAGGAGGAACCTATCCATCCTTCCAACCCCTGTACTTTAAGCTCCATCACCATGAATGGGAGAAAGCAGCTCCCTTCTGTACACACTAAACTCACTGAACCAATGAGCCACACAGATTACATCAACTTTGATCCCTCCCACGTCTCAGGTAAGAATAACCCAGTCATGCAGCTGCTGTGTGTCTCCTCAGAGGCCTTTTTCCTCCAAAGGCTCTCAGCTGCTTAAAGCTGGAGCCCAGCACTGGCTGAGGATTAATGCTCAGACATGTGGTGCACACATGCTGCCTCCACAGTGCTCCTGGCTCTAACTGCTGGTGTGAGGAGCGAGAGCCTTACTGATTTGCTCTGCTGCCTTCCATCTGCTTGGCCCAAGGCATTATTTAATGGAATAAGGTTGTGCTGTGCTATGACTGCAGGCTGAGGACTGAACACAGATCTGTACCACACGTACTTCTCCGGTTTGAGGTCTCTGTATATGATTCCCAGGCTGTGCAAATGGTCAAGTCCAAGAGCAAGCTCTGCTAGGTAGAACTTCACATCCTCTTCTGTGAACATGACCTGCAGGAAGGGACGGGGGTTATAATCCTGGGAGCATGACAAGCAACACCCTTCACACCCATGTTGCTTCCTCGTGCCTTTTTAAATCTAAGTTTCCCAGGCTTTGCCAGGGTACAGGGCTCCTGACATCCCCTCCTTTGGGCTAGCAGCAGGTTGGAGGCTCCTTCCAACTCTTTCAAGGACTTTCTGAGGGTCAGTCGTTCCTCCAGGCAATTAATACAGAAACCTCAGCAACCCACCAAGATGCTATAGTATACCCACCTCTTTGGAAAGCCGAGTGAAAAGGTCACCTCCTCGGAGGAAATCCAAGATGAGATACAGCTTCCCCTCTGTCTGGAATGCTGAAACACAAGCCAGAGCAGGAATCAGACCCCTCCACTGAGGGAAAGTTCGATGGTGTGATATTAGTCTCTTAAATCCCGATGGCTTCAGTTGTGCAAATGCCCTGCATTGTTACTAGCTTAAATACAAGTAGGGTAACTAATTGAGGTAGATCAGATCTCCTGCCCATGATGCTGAAAAGGACACAATCCCCTGGCACTGCAGAAAAGCATCATTTTATGTGGGATTTGTTCCCTTTCAGCCACTGATGCCCTGCTGGAAGGGCTGTTTCTCAAGCAATACACTGGTCAATTTATAGGGGCAGAAGATGTCTTCAGCTTCCTCAGAGTCAGAGTGTTCATCCTGCCATGCTCTGACTTGACCAGTTAACTCTGCTTTCTCAATTTCTCCTGGATTAATGTTTTAATCCCAAGGTTTTGATGTTTAAACCTCTTCTCCTGGTGCCCCATTCAAGGGTGAACACAAGACCAAAGACCCTTCCAAGAAAGGATTTGTTTTAAGGGGATTGTAAAGGCTCCAGCACAGCACAGCCACTGAGGGACATGGACTGACACAGGCTCTGCCACTGCGGGTGCCCAGAACCTGCTGGGGACCATGGCAGGCACACCTGTCCCAGCCAGCCCTGCACTCACCGTAGTGCAGCTTTACCACAAAGGGATGGTTTACATCAGCTAGGATGTCTCTCTCTATCTTTGTCCTTACACGATCACGCACTGTGGGAAAAGAGAGGAACAGTTCAAACGCTGGAGAAAGCACAGAGCCCTCATGTCAGCCTCACCCCTATCCCTAAGCCTTCTGGGACGAGGCAGCTGGAGCCAGATTTTTCCAATCTCCATCACCCCAAGGCCAGCAATGACTGCTGGTGACATTTTCGGAGTGTAATTTCCCGTGAAGCAATAGGACAACGCAGTAAGGCTCCCCTACCTTTCAGTGTTGCCTTTTTAAGCACTTTCATGGCATAGAGGTGGTTGCTGTCTGGTGGTGTTATTTTTCTTACCAAGAAAACCTGAGGCAAAAGAACACAAGAGCTGTTTTTAGACAGCTTCAAAAGTCCTCTATTCATTGCAACAAAGCTGCTGCTGCACATGCACAGCACCGCTGCTGCACCAGCCCTCGCTGTGCTGGTGGCTGACTGACATGAAGTTGAAGACTTAACATGGGAGCAGATGGTCTGCAAGAGACCTGGGTTATTTGCACTTTGAAACAGACACAAATTACAGGCTACTTCCTTCCCCCTTCGCAGAAGGGAAACAGCAAATGGGCCAAACCCAGTCCCTGGCACACAACATCACCGTGAGAAGAGTGGCATGCCCCAGCCCTCTGCCCCACACAGCACTGCATGCTTCTTTCCTCCTGACCAAATGCATAAAGACCCCCAGGGCAGTGCTGACACACAGACTGATGAAAGGCATCTCCTCAGCTGCCCTTCAAATTAGAAGCAGCCAGTTGCTAAGTGAGCATATCAGATTCTCACCGGATGTGATCCGGTGAGAATCAGGAAAGAGGTTATGCTGGGGACAGTCCCTTCGTCAGCTCTTCTTTCAACACCACTTATCTGCGTGACACGCAGGAAGGACTAAGCTCACCTTGCCAAAAGAGCCCTGTCCCAGAACCTTCAGAAGCTCAAACTGCGAAGGGTCGGCCTTCTCAGAGCCCTCCTTCACATGGTGCGTGATGTTGATTTCCTTCACAACGCCCTCGCCCTGCAAAAGAGGGGACACGGTTGGCTGTGAATATACTAAACAAGGGGAAAAAGGTCTTATTGAGTCAAGGAACAAGGACTGCAGCTGCAGACTCACAGGAACCACATCTGAGAGAGCCGTAAGAGCTGGTGCATGTCACAGCTATCTCCTGGCTTCAACATCTGGAACAAAGCAGTCCCCGGTGGGCTTCCACCAGGTAGCACCATTACATCCTCACATTCTCCCCAGCACCAGAGGTGTTGCATTCCTTTGAACTGCATTTTAGATGAGTGCTTGAAAGCACCTTCCTTTTTAAGGCACTGGTGGCAAAAACAGGAGTGTTTATGCCACTAAAAATCCCACAACACAAAAATACTGTGGTGTTGTCAAAACATGGCCAGGGCTGGCAAAAATCAGACATGTTGGAGCCCATCTGCTCGGCAATCTGAGCAACTCTGCAACATAAGCCTTGGTGCATCTTCAGCACATACAGATGATGCTTTTAACAGACTCAAGCCTTCAGAAAGATTGAGGGGAAGCCAAGGTCTCTGGCACATGTTTTGTTTAAAACACATTCTTTTACTAGTTACTAGTTAGATTTCCCCGTTGCCGAGTAGGGGGTGAGAAAATCAGACTTTGTTTTCCAGAGCTACTCAGATACTCACTCCGGAACCCACCTAATCAAAGCTTTTAGAAAACAACAGGAACTGAGCTGCAGGCTCTGCCTCCTTCACACACCGAGCTCCCACCCTCGCTCCTCCTCGCAGGGCACACGCGGATGTGGTTGCTGCCTGCAGCACAACACTGAGCACCCTTCCTTTCCCACTCCTGTGCTTGGCTTTTCTCTATGTAAGGTAGGGCTTTGCTCTGTGTCTATTGGTAGCTTTGCTCTCTTGAGGTCCTGTGATGTCCAGATACTCAGATCAGGCAGAGAGACCCACACACAATACAGGCTGAGCACATGGAGAGAGTGGTGAAACAGAAGCTCCCCCTATGTCACAGAATCACAGAGCCATTAAAGATTGGAAAAGACCTCTAAGATCATCTAGTCCAAGTGTCAGTCCCCCCTCCCCATGCCCACTCAGAATCATAAAGGTTGGAAAAGACCTCTAAGACCACTGTGTCCAAACACCAACTCATCCCCTCCATGCCCACTAAGCAAATCTTGGCGAGCACAGCCAAGACAGATCATACAACCTCTACAACAACAAGGTCTCACATTCCATGTGATCTCTCAGCTTAAATCAGCCATCTTACACCTCTAAGTTTTGTTTGGAGGCTTTGCCCACAGCAGACAGTTGTTGGTCAGGGACAGCTTCCCATCTCCAGCCAACAGTTGGCCCACAGGTCTCCACAGCTGTCCTTAATCCAGGTGCCAATGTGGGCTGTGTGGGGTCACACGAACCATTAGGCGCAGTAAAACAAACACGCTGAAGGCTGGCTGTGTCACAAAGGGGCTGTCTGCAGGCTGCCGGGCTCCTTCCCTCCCTCCTGCCATCTTCGTGAAAACTCAAGGGAGAAACCAAGCCTACATGTCACTGCCATGTATTTCACCCTGCAGCTTCACACACTTTTGCAGAGAGGAACATTCAAAACAAACACTATGTCTAAGACACCTCCTCATACCACAGCTGTGGGAACTCTTTGCCTTGGCCAATGACAAGACCCACTGTGTTGAGCTGTGAAGGGTCTCCGCAGCCCAAGCTGCAGCTCATGGCATCCTCCAGCAACCTGCAGCTCTGAGAGCAGGTCCTACACCACAACACATCTCCAGCACAACAGCCACTGAGCCGCGGCACCAACAGCTTTCATTGCACCACGACGAGTTTCTTACAATGGCACCATGAGGCAAACCACCCCACAAGGCACAAAGACAAAAGCAAACCAGAACATTCATCTGAAGCATTGGCCCACCAGGATGAGCAGCAGGCAACACAACCTACGTACTGACCGGGCTGGGGAGCGGGCTGGGGGCTGGCAGCTGCAGGCTGCAGGGCTTCGCTCGGTGCTTCCTGTGCAGCCACAGCGTGAGGAAGGTGCAGATGCGGGGCAGCTTGGGGTCCCTCTCCATTCTCCCATCCCGCTCAACATCACAGAGTCCCAGTGATCACTTCGGGGAGCTCCTGGAGCCGGGGAGGCTCTGACATGGGCACATGGACACCGGCGCACGGCCGCGCTGGAGGAGATGCAGGTGGTTAAAGCCTGCTGGCAGATGTGTAGCGGAGATGAGCGATTTGGTCACACGGAGGCAGGTTCATGCTCCTTGGCGGCGCTTGTGGTTGGGGCTTTTTTTTGTTGTTGTTGTTTTGCTTAAAAAAAAAAATCTCACAGCTCTCTGTTCACATTTGATTTCCCTTCCCTGGCTCAGAAAAGATGCTCTCTGACAGAAAAAGTGTGTGGTGTAGGTCAAAGTCTGACTTCCATCTAGCACCATGTGCCATGCTCACACTTTGGGTACTTCCACAACAGGGGAATATGCTGATAAGCCTCTTTCTCTTTTAAAAGGAAGAGAAAAATGAATGAAACCCCATGCAGAAGCCTGGCAGCACTCCCGCTGGCTCTCCCACAGGGATGATGGTCACCCTCAGTGGGATGTGGTGGGCACCAAGCCAATGGCAAACCCTCTGCCATCATCGGGGTTTACACCTACCCCTTCATTTTTATTTCAAACCCAATCCTTTTTGCTTCATTCCCCCTCCAAATCCATGTTTCTCTTTGACCTTTTCATGGGGTCAAGACAGATGTCTTCTGCAGCAGCACCCCCAGAGCGTAGGTAAGAAAGAAACCCCTTCAGATGAGTACAATGACACCCACACACCTTTGCAATTAGAAATAACCCCGTGTCCATGTTGACTTCTGAATATCTGCAGAACACAGTCTGAAAAGGGGACTCAGAGAGCCCATTTATGACTGTCCTGCCTCCTCCACCTCTGTACCATGCTCTTTGATAACCAATAACGAAAGAATCAAATGACTGAATGCCAGTAAGCCCCAGCTCTGCAGGCAGAGCCTCAGCATGTGGTGATGATGCCCAAAGCAAGGGGTTGGAGACAGAGAGCAGCATGGGACAGCACTGCACAGCTGCTCAACAGGAGCCCTCTGGAGCCTCAGTTCCTTCTGATGCTTCCTTTGCTCTGCGGGGATGCAGACAAGAAATACCGCTTCCAAGGAAGCTCTGTATCACCACAGGAGCTGCAGTAACAGCTCTCTGCAGATGCACCTGGAGCTATTTAGATCTGATAAATTTTGTTCCGACCATGACAACGTTGCATGTTGGGTTACCACCACTCAGTGACCTGAAGAAGCCACCTTATGTCCACACAGCTCAACAGCAGAGCCCTGCAAGCCGACAAGATCAGAACGCGGATGGAGACGAGAACAACAGCACGTAAAGGGGTTTGGTGTGGGCAGGAAGGAGGAGGAGGATGAAGTCAAGTCTGGGATGTCACGTGAGCAAGTGACTATGCGCTGTCTGCTCCACGAGCACTTCCACTGAGCGGAGACAGGTCTGTAGGTAAATGCTGCAAGGCAGGGATGGTGCTGGGGTCCCTGCAAGCAGCGCTTCCCCCTCACACATTCTATCATGGGACAAATGCCATTAAGTGCACCGCTCTCCCAGAGGCTCTCTTACCTTGTCTGTTGAGTCCACCAGATCTTTCTCTACCCAAGTGATGTCTGACTTTGCCTGCGGAACAATAAATAAGTGTCAGCACAAAGGGTCTGCAATACTGTGCTAAAGATTTCCCAGCAAACTCGTTTAGCAGGAGGGCAAGCTGCCTGCAGCCCCTGGGCACATCCCACTACATGCCCTGATCTAGTGGTGGTTCCAGGAGAGCAGGAGGAGCCAGCAGCTGTTGGAGCGCTGGACAGACTCTGACAGGCAGTGGAGAAAGACACATAGTGCTGGCAATGGGACCCACGCGTTGCCCATGATCCAGAGCAAAATGCCCATCTGCTGCCAAAGAGGGAGGCCCAGCATTCCTGAAGCAGCCGGGGAACACGTCCAAACACTGAACCTCACTGCATCCCTCCAGGGCAGGGCAGGGCAAGTCCGGCACAGGCCTGAGCAGCAGTAGAGATATTGGTGTACACTTTGGGACCAGATGCAATCCTATGAAACCTTATGGAGAAACTAAGGAACATTTAAAGGGAGCTTAGAAAAGAAGTGCTTCTTGGCTAGGACATGGCTCTTTCTCCTCCTAAGAACTCAGACAGGGAAGAAGTTTTGGATGAACAGAGCTGAGATCCTGAAATCTACGTTTTTATGAGTGCATGTAAATACGCTGTCACAAAGGTGCTCTTTGGTTTGGTTTTGAGAGAACGAGCTGAAGCTCAGATACAAAAAAAAAAAACCAAACAAAAAAAACCCACACTCAAAAAAAAATCAGATCAGAAAAATCCAATCATATCTGAAATGTTTCCCCCAGGGTCCAAGCCTTCAGCCCACAGGTCTGTGCAGGAGAGCCCTTAGGAGCTCCTGCTGCTCCTCCAGCAGGACAGAAAGCAGCACAGGAGCACCAGCGGGGAGAGGAAAGGTGAGCCCTACAGGAAAGGAGGTGCAGCAAAGATGCAGATTAGCACTCAGAAATGACAGACTGAAGGTCCGGAAGGACTGAATCACATCAGAGGGGCCCTTTGTTCACCTCTTCCCCTTCCTCACTCGCTGCATCTCCCAGGGGGTGTGGGGAAGGGCTGTCCCACCTCGACACCCTCCACCAGGCATGGACCCATTGCACAAGCGCAGGTCCTGTGGTCCCACCCCACAGCTCAACAGCAGCCATCTCCTGCCCGCAGCCCCAGGGGAGGCCATTTTGCAAATTCCTGCAGGCTGGGGAAATCACCTCCGCACTCCTGGAAAAGAAAAGCGCAGCCATGCGCGCCCGGCAGCTCTGAGTGCAGGAAGTCGCAGAAGTCGGAGCAGGAGATGACTGCTGGTGAACATCCCAGCACAGATGGCTCATCCCATGCCAGGGCTGGGGGCACGCGCCACTCCAAACACAAAATCCGAGTCCTCCTTCCCACTTTCCCCTTTCTGAGGAAAGCTTTTGCGAACCAGAAGCCAAGAGACAGGTTTGTTTTTGCTTGCGTTTTGTCACTTTGACGGTTGAGACAGTCACACTGAAATGCAAGGAAAAAACTGCAAGAGCTAGAAGCAGATTATGCTTCTGGCATTTCGCTTCCTATTCATCAACAACTAACCAGAAGCTGTCGTAATTTCTGTTGCTTCACACATGCTCTGGTCCCCAAATTCTGGCAGCACCTAGGAAAGACTCTTCTAGGAAAGCAGTTTTACCGTCAGAAATGCTTTTTGCGAGAAAGAAGTCGCTAATGAAGACAGGACGAGGGCTGCCTCTCTGCAAGCAGGAGGTTCCCCACTTCTCCCTGCATCCTGCAGAGCAGATAACACAGGGCTGTGCACAACAGATACCTTAGAGCTAGACACTTGCCTCCTGGATCCTCGGCTTGCTGCGGAAGAGGAGCCTCAACATCTCCAACGCTTTAGTCTGCTATTCTCCCATAGTTTGCAAGCTGGCTTCTGAACCCAGAGCTCTCTGCAGCACCCAGACTGCCACAAGAACCCCAAGTAGTAGTTACGTCACTGGGATGTATTTTGGGAGTTTTCGCTGAAAGGAAACTGCGGTTTCATATGGGGAAATTGCACTGTGTGGCCATGGCTGCACAGCACCACCAAGTCAACGCGAACACCAGATGACTTCTGGGTGCAAAGACATGGCTCTTTCCACCAGCAAATCTCAGCAGGATTTCCAAGAGGACACATACTGGGGTCCCACATCACAGACAGAGCAATGTGAGACAGCACATAGCAGCTGAGCCCCTTCAGCTCTTCCCTAAAGTTACACTGCCCTTCTTTTGAGCAGCACAAACGCTGTTTCCAGTATCAGACCCCCAGTGCTGGAATGCAGCTCTCCAGGCAAGGGGTCAGAAGGAGCTGTTTTCTGCACCTTCCATTGGTTTGTTCCTGCCCCATGCTGGAGTCTCAGCTCGGCCACCTGCATCCTGCTGCAGCAGGGCTTTTAGAAACCACTGTGAGGCCCCACGTGAGCCCTGCACACTGACATCTGGTGAGCATTGTGCAATGCTGCCTGCTGGCTTGGGGTCAGCTCCTGCACCATGACACTGCTCTCTGACACAGAGATGTCCTGACACAGAAAGGAGGCGAGGAGACAGGAACTGGGAACGCTCATGTTGGGCAGTGCAGCCATGGGCCATGGAAGGGCTGCAGGAAGGCTTCAGTCCTATGGCTCTGAGCCAATCCTCTCCCAGTGTCTGCTTGTAAGGAAAAAGTCAAGCCACGTGCACACTCCTAGCTCCCTTCAAGAGGCCATCTGCATTTCATCTATGCAAAGTAGATGCCCTATATGGCTTCTAAAGTTACCCAGCTGCTTCACCAGTATCACTGCCATGGCATTCACAGGAACACGCAGTACAGCACACAACCATGGGACGGGCAGGAGAAAGCCTGGCTGAGCCAGCCTTCCCATATCACACTTCCAGAAGATCTGAGTTTGACACCTGGGGAGATCTCAGGTGCTTGTAAGCCTTACTCCATATCAGGGACGTGGTGCTCCCACTGCAGAGCCTGGGGCAAATGTGAAGTAGGAGGTGCACAGGAAACAAATGCACTTTTTGCTGCTGTGAAGACTGAAGAGGCAGCGGCAGCTCTGTCTGGAACTGTTTTTATTTTCTATTAATTTATTTTTTCTAAAGTGGTGGTTCTCAAAAAGGGGAACTTACAAAGCAACCTCACCAGCCACTGCCTCCCCTCATGCACGGACCTTATTTGGGCAAGACTGATGGCTGCTCTTGTGTGCAAGCAGAGAACTGAGCAGAACCACGTCCGTGTGTCTCTGCTTCTCTGGTGGGTGCCCCCCAGGAGCTCCTGGGAGCAGTCAGGAACATTCCCTGCCCTAGGAACCCTACCAGGCGTCCATCCCTGCTGCAAGCCAAGGGCTGTCCTCTGCACATCGTCAGCACTGGGCACAGGCTGCCAGGGACTGAGGAGGAACCAACAGAAGGAGTGTGGCCACAAACACACTCGGCCCTTGAGGCAGAAGCCATTTTGATGCAAGAGGAAGCAACAAGTTGGTCACATTGCTGAGGATTGTAGCACACTGTCTTGCTGCCTACCAGCTCCTGAGAAGGTGAGGTGGGTGATGCTGCTTTCCTGCAGAGGGGACTGCCCCCCAACACTTCCCAGTATGTCTGCAGCCACCTCAAGCCCTGCTGGGAGCAGTGGAATGTCACCACGTACCCACATAGTGCCCCGTGTGGAATAGCCATCGTGTCAACCCCGCACCTCCTTTTGCCGTAAGCAGCAACAATAATTTGAAACTACAAGCAGGTTTAAAACCCTTCTGCCCCAGAGCTGCTCTCTTAGAATCACAGAATCATTGAGGTTGGACAGATCCCTAATATCACCTAGTCCATCAATCCATCACCGTGCCCACTGACCACATCCCCCAGTGTCACATCAGGAGCCCTGGTGTTTGCCACTTAATGTGTTAGCCCTTGCCACAGAACCACGCATGCCAGGCACCATAGCATCCTGGCAGTGCTGCACTGCTCTGCATGCACTCCAACATCACGTTAATTTGGTCACCCTTGGGAAAAACTTCACTGCCATCCTGAGTTTTCCTCCAAGGAGGTTACAAGCAAATCCCTTAGTGAAAATACAAAGCACAACAGTTCACTTTTACCTCGTTTGGTATTTAGAAGGACCAGTTCCACCCGTGGGTTTTTTTGTTTTTGTTTTTGTTTTTTTTATGGGCGCTTTCTTTAAGCAGAGCAAAAGTTCACTTCTTTTGTATGCCAGAAAATGACCCACACCTTCTCCTGTGGAGGTGGAGGGAGCTGTAGCAGGAAGGAAATTCTGCACAATCCTGGAGGACACAAATAGATGTTGGTGCTCCTGGGCAATGAGAGGAGCAGCAGGGACAGTGTGGGACCTCCAGCAGGGATGGGGCAGCAGGTCCTGCCATTGTCTTCTCTCACTGCCACGTCCCACTGCGGGATGTGGAGGGAGGAAGGCAGCCGGCTCCCCGGGGCCAGCTGGGCACACTCCAGCAGGTGGCACTCGGAGCTTCTGCAAAGTCCTGAGCAAGCAGAAAGGGCTTATTTTGTAACCACCCGTGGAACAGACGGCACCCCGAAATGGGGGGTTATGAACTGATAAAGGGATAAAGCCTGAGGATGAAGAAAGGAAGGGGTAGAAATTGGCCACAGCAAGGCAAGCCATGCTCTATAACATCCCTGTGCATCTGCTCAGCTGGTACCTGACTCACTGGAGCAGGAGCACCAAAACATTGGCCCGTTGCCATGTTTTTCTAAATGCAGAACGTTACCTTAGGAACCAGCACTGAGGCACGACCCGAGTGTGCTGTGCAGCCACGCTGCCCTCACACAGAATGCACAGGCTCTTTCTGACCGAATCTGAGAACACAGCACTGCTTTCATCACGAGAACCGTTTGCTGCCCCTGGAGCTGCCGTGGGATGTGGAAAATATTCTATCGCATTGATGCGGGAATTCCACACTCCTCCCACCACGCAGCCTGCAAGGAGTTTTCTCCTTGCAAGATGTGCAAGAAGACAGCACATTCTCAGACTGCTCTCTTAAAGGAGCTTCTTTTCCCCACTGTGCTCGCAGAGCCCCAAGCATCACTCTGCCCGCTCCGGCCCCACACACCCAGCACAGAGCCAACCCGGCTCAGCGCACCGCGCACCGACATCGCCTCCCCATGTATGCACACCCGACACACTGCAACCAGCCCAGAGCAGTGCAGTGAAACACACCGCTTCTGACAGTGAGGAAACCAATAGCACCCCATCTCAGAGCACTTACAGAGCACAGAAAGATTCTGTTCAGCCAGTTCAGTATTGCCAGGCCTGCATTAGAAGCTGCGCTGCTTTCAAGTACAAACAAGGGACAAGCACTCTCAGTTTTGGTACCTGAAGGCGAGAAGGACTTTTCCCACAAGGCTGAAAGTTCATTCCTTTGAACTCTGGTGGGCAGATGGATAACATGAGTTTCCTCGTGGAATATGGCAAAAGAGGTTTTGTGTAGTTTTTTTCTGTTTTTTTTTTTCTTTTTCCCAGTAAAAGAGGCTTCTGGGAGACAGACCTTGCAGCAATTTCTATTAATCAATGACATGGATGGAAATGGAAGAGGAGAAAGCAGAGCAGAGTTCTGATCGGTCAGACATCAATGTGCGGGAGGGCCATTCCAGCTCTGCCTTCCTCACACTGCACTCCTGCAAACTGACCCCTCTTCAGTTATTCATTAGAGCCTGCAGCTCATCAGAGAGGCTCTGCTCCTCAAGCAGGCATTTTGTTGCTGTGTTTTTAAGGAGCTCAGACACTTGCTGTTAACCACCACAGCCTGGCCCCGCTGAGGACGAAAAGCTGTTGGGCACTGTATTGAAAACAAAACCACTCAATGACTTCAGCTGGCAACACAGAGCAGCCAGCTCGCTCCAGAGCTTCACCCCTGCCAGGCTGAAAGGCTGCATGTGGAAAGATGCAATAACTGCAGCCAGGCCAGGAGGATTTCCAGGCAGTGCTGTGCTGTCCTGCACCCAAGGCTCGGGGACCCAACCAGCAAGAGCATGCTTTGCTATGCAGCTGGAAGCAACAAGGAGGGGCACTGGGCAGAGAATGCCTTTGCTGAGATACCTGTCTCTTCCCACACTCAGCAACTTTCTAACTCTTGCAGAAAACAGCTGTGCAAACACAGCAGGTCGCTGCTTCAAAGAAGAGCACTCCGTTTGTTTGTTTTAAAACCCTTCACTTTAAGAGGCTGCGATCGGAGACTGTGCTGATGAGGATCACTACTGCTCTCCCGTTGGTGCTCAGCCTGGAGCTGGAGGTACCTGCAGTACTGAACGCATAGCCTGGGCAATGTGGGCTGCTGGGGAGCACAGCCATGACCAAGCACCAATGCACTGTGCTGCAGAGGAGCACCCTGTGCTTGGCACAACAGCAGCGCTCTGCTCCTGTCTCAAAGGTCTCTTTTATGGTGTAAAGCAGAGCTGGAAGAGGTAACTCATTCACCTCCCCAGGTTTCACTGCATGCTGTGATTATCACCCAAGAACAAACTGCTCAGTGCTCCCAGTGTTACCTCCAGAGAGAGTGGGCACACTCAGCGCGGCAAATCCACTCCTCTGCTCTTCATTATGAAGTGATTTCACTAATTGGGTGTTGTACTTTCATGTACAATTCCTCACACTCGGCACCTTCAGGGAGCATGTGCTCACCCCTCAGCCAAGCTGGCTGTAAAACCCCAATGACAACAGGTTCTGTTTTTCCACTCAATTCAAGCCCTCTGTTGCCATTCCTCAGCTGAACAAGGACCAGTCCTCAGCCTACCTGACAATTAAATCGAGAGAACATAGGAGAGAATGAGGTTTAGTCCCTGGAGAGCAGTGCACGGGCACTGGCAATTAGCTCCTGGCACAGAGCAGCCCTGGGAGCAAAGCAAGAGACCTTCGGCTGTGCTGGGGAAGTTGCACTGAAACTACGCCAAGGGCACTGCTGATGGCTGAAAGCCAACACTGAATTGTTTGAACACCACCACCAACGGGGAGAAAAGCAAAAAGCAGACACACTTGCACCCATCTTGTCCAAAGTTCTCCTGCTCAATGCAGTTGGATCAGCAATCCAGTTCTAGGGATGCTGCCAGGACTGCTTGGCAGACTGAAAACTCTTACAGTGGGAACAGCCAGATAAGCAAGGATTCAGGCATTAGCAATTTAGGATCGTGTTTGTTGTCAGGTGAGGGTTTGGCTTGGAAATCCCGGTGCCACACAGCTGGAATGCTGATGGGATGGCTCTGACTATGTGAGGAGAGGCAGTCACTCCGGATAACACTCTGCACAACCTGTAGGATCTTGCAGGCATTTCCAAGATACTCAGATAAACACAGCAAGGTACACTGCTTGCAGGGACTTGCGCACCACGGCTGTTCTCAAAAGGTGGGAATCCACACAGGAATAGAAGCCAGGAGTTGTGAAATGCCCCAGCAGTCCTTGGAAGGAGGCTGAGGGCTGCCTGGCTGTTCCCAGACCACAGGCAGCTGAACCCAGACCTCCTCTCCCTACATCTGCAGCAATCGTTCCGCTGTGCTTCATTCCCAAAGGCCCCAGTTCACAACAACAGCAGGTGGAACGGGAGGGAGAAGATGGAGGTGTTAGAGCCCCATGCTGCCAGCTGCCAAATTCCCAACTCTTTTGAGGAACCCTTGGATTTCCTCTTTGTTGAGGTTTCTTTGGTTCTTGCCCAAGCAGATAAAGGTTTTTCTTCTGGCAGCATCCTGCTGACAGGGACAGAGGGAGGGATGGCACTTTGTGTGGGCGTTGAGGAATCGCCGCTGTCGCTGCTTCCAGCTATTTTTAGCAGAGATCACAGAATGAGCCACAAAAGGATGAAAGCATAAACCCAACATGGAGTGCCTCCTGTCCCCCAGCTCAAGAAGGGCAGCAGCAGATCTGGAACAGAGGGGTACGGGAGAGACCCTGAGCAGCTTTCCAGTCACAGACACACAGCCTTGGGTGTTTGCTGCTGCTTTCTTCTCCTTCTTTAGTCCTTGCTGTAGGTAAAAGGAGGCAGTGCCACAATCTGCTGCTCACATTGGCTCCCAAGCTGACAGAAAGACAGAGATTTTGAGTTTGCTGCCTGCTCGCTTCTCCCTCCGGAGTGCCAGAGCTGGTGCAGAGTGCCAGAGTTAAGTATAAGGTATGTGTTTATAGCAGGGATTTGTCTTCGTGCCTGTAGAATGTACACCTTGTACAAACTTGGAAAACGCACCAGAGGTTATTTCAGGAGGGCTCTGCAGGTTTAAAAATGACTGAAAATGGGATTGTCGGCACAGCACACAGACACAGCGCTTCAGCAGAGGGCAAAGAAGGACGCCGGCACCCACGGTACCAGGAGGGCAGTTCAGCCAAGTGCTTGATGATCAAAGAGGCAAAGGCTCAAGCCTTAGAAGCCCAGCTGGAATCCAAACACAAGGGACAGATATTCTCTTCCATGCCAGAGATGTGGGCATGGTGAAGAACTGTATAACCATAATCTCAGCGGAGAGGAGCGCACAGTGGTGTTGACCTGAGCTCATCCCACCCATGCCAGCTTTCCCATGGTGCCAGCCCATCAGCCAGCCCAGAGGGGCAGAACAGGTGACTGAGATGCAACAGCAGTGCTGGAAGTTCAGTGTAAGTTTCTGGAAAAGGACGAGCTGAGAAGCAGCTGATTGGATTCGGCTTAAATTTCTTCTACTAAATGTGTAACAGTGACCAACTGGGAAAGCATTGCCATCGCCCTCCAGAGCCCTTAGCACAAACAACAGACCGGGGTGCTCGCTGTGAGGAGCAGGACAAACTCCAGACAATCCATGCAGCAAGGGCTCCCAAGCCAAAGCAAACACGTGGCGTCACTCCCCATAGCTACAGCATGTGTGCATCAGAAAAGGAAATCCTGAAGGGCTTGTGCTTTTGAGGCACTGAAATGATCTGAAACACTCCAGCAATTCTCACCTGAGCACTCTGCTCCAGCTGCTGTCCATGGCAGTGCTTCAGGATGGCCCAGGTGAGTTTGGATAATCGAAGGGATAGGGAAAAAGAGGGTCTGCCTGCTTTCTTTCCCCACCCTGGCCCCCCATGCTCACGCACACACTCATCCAGATTACAAAGCAGCAGCTTACAGGATTTAAAAATAGCTGTCCTCAGCCCATTCACCCGCCAGCACACACCGCATGCAGCTCAGAGCGACGGTGATGGACTCGGCCCCACTGCAGCTTTACCTTGCACGGAGGGTTCCCGCCTTCCTCTGGAGCAGCCTGCCCATTCTGCAAAGGAAGAGAACCCGCTGTTAGCACACGCCAGGCACTGGCACTGCCTCTGAGAGCATTTCAAATGGGACAAACTGGGGGTGCCGCTTTCAGATGGGGTACGGAGCGCTCTCCACGCATCCATAGGATGCAGCAAAGGATGAGGCAGGGATAGTAAAGATGTGCCAGAGAGTGGTTTGCAGCCTCACAGCCATTTTGCTCTACATTGGTTTTAACAGGAACTTTTATCGGTTATTTATTACCATCTCACAGCTGATAACGCTCCTTCCCTGGAGAAGCAATGGGACATCAACCTGACATCTGCCTTGGGAGCACGAGTGTTTGTGGCTGGTGACTGGAGTGAAGGAACAGCGCTGCCGTGAAGGCTCAGAGGAGCACAGCCGCAGTGTTTACATGGAGCTATTGGTGCCATCAGCACAGAGAATATCTAAGGAGTGAAGTAAGATTTTGTGTTTATGTATATCCTCCACAAAGAGCTGAAGATAGCCAGACTTGGAAACACGCTCATGTTTACTGGCTCAGCTGTCACCCATCAACAATTATTAAGTCATTGCTAATCAAAACCATAGCACTGGGAGGGCTGTTTATGTCCAAAGCAGCTCGAGTCCCACGAGGAGCAGAACCTTCGTGCCAGACAGAGCAGTGTGTGGCACACTTCTGAGAGCAGATGCACGTGTCAGCAGAGCGATGGTCTCAGAGATGCAGCTCTAATGTGACCGCCACGTTCTCCAGCTGATGTTGGGCAGATGGGTGAGAATTGCAGTGTTTGGAGCCAACTGCTTTCCTTCCATCCCAGAGAAAAAGCAGAGCCTTTATGTCCTCATATGGGATTCGAGAGCCATTTGGGAGCACCCAGGATGGAAGGGCAGCCTGGCAGCGGGGCACGATGCTCGAGAAACAGCTCCACATGTGAGGAGGGGATGCAAAGTGCTGCTGCACGCACTGCTCTCAGAACTTTTCTCAATGGCACGCAGAGAAGTGCACTGAAAAGGAAGTGCGCTTGGTTGCGTAACTGCCAGCCTGGCTGAACTTGGAGATATTTCTCTTAGGACATCTTGCATTTTAAATCCCTTTAATTCCACATAATCTGAAGCACGGGGAGGAGCAACTTACAGAACAGGGCACTGCTGCTCTGATACGTAACGAGGACAAGTGTCAGGGCGGGCAGCACCACGTGGGCTGTGCGCTGCTATCAGTGCTGCCAGCACACATCGCCCCGCGGCGCCGGGAAAACAACCATTTCCAGCTTTTCCCTCCTGAATTCCCCACGCACGAGGAGTCAGTGCTCGAAGTGTATCATGGACAGAAGTCTCTCTGCTTCCTCCCCTATCTTTGATCGCCATTGTTTTCATTTTTCAGCTACGATGTGTGCAGAAGAAGACAGTTACTCGCGGATAGCTTCTGCTCAATAAGGGATGAGCAGATGCATATATATAGGCAAAAGTAATTAGCTTAAGTGGTTGGGTTTGTCGTAATCCCACGTCAGCTACGTTGCTCTGTGTTTGTGTAACACGACAAGAGTTTAAAGGCAAGCACAGCCATGATGGCAGCTCCCATCGCTATGGTGATGCAGTCATTCAGCTCTGTTCCACCACTGGTGCTCTGCCCCACATGGGTTGTTCTACCACATAAGCAATATTCCGAATAGGCAGAAGAAAGAGCAGGGAAAAAAGAATAAAAGAAATGAAATGAATGAAATCACAGAATGGCCGGGGTTGAAAAGGACCACAGTGCTCATCTCGTTTCAACCCCACTGCTATGTGCAGGGTCGCCAACCAGCAGCCCAGGCTGCCCAGAGCCACATCCAGCCTGGCCTTGAATGCCTGCAGGGATGGGGCATCCACAGCCTCCTTGGGCAACCTGTTCAGTGCATCACCACCCTCTGAGTGAAAAACATCCTCCTAACAGCCAACCTAAACCTCCCCTGTCTCAGTTTAAAACCATTCCCCCTTCTCCTATCACTGTCCATCCTTGTGAACAGAAGAAGGAAGCACGATGAAGCAATCTCAGTCCACAGGACAGCTCACTCTCCCACTCTTTTCCCAGCACAGCTCCGGGACAGTGGGTGCTGGCTGTGACTGGCGCTCAGCAGCTGCTCCTGGAGAGCAGTGGAAAAACCCCCAGTCTGACACACCGGGTTGGGTGCCTCCGCAGCACAGTGCCAGCACCTCTGCTCTGTGACTCAGAAAGCAAAGGTTGGAGGAAGCTGGCTTTACACCTCGATGGCAGTGATCCCAGGCAATTTACGTAACACATTCCAGAAAAGTCTCTTTGGTTTCTCTTTGGTACCACTCTGCCCCACAGAAGGGAAACCTTTCTGCCCCTGGCAAACAGAACCTCGCAGCGTGCAAAACTCCCACCAAGTCCCTCTCTGCCATTCACAGTCTGTGTCAGCTCCGGGTGCTGACAGCCGGCCCAGAGCTGCAGAATGCCCGTGCTGCTGAGCACACCGCTCACCTGAAGCCCGAGGGAGCGGAGCTGCTGGCATCCCACCCGGCACAGCACTGAGATGTAAAGTGCCTTCCAGCACCGGCACACTGCTCCTGGCCCCGCCGCTGACCTCCAGCCCCGCCAAGGTGAGCTGGGGGAAGGCAGCCTGCAGCTGCAGTTTACAGATTACACATCCATAACTAATGCAGTGGGGAGAGGAGCCCTCACTGCTGCCACAATCCTCCCGAGGGACTCCATTGGTGAACGTGGTGCCCCTGTGGCTGCTTCCAGCCAGGGGAGATGTTGTGGTGTTGGCATAGCTGCCACCCAGCACCCAGAGCCCCAGGATTAATGATACACTGATCCTGCCCATGGTATCTATTGCCCCAGGCACTGGCATTAGTATCCTCCCACTCCAAGTTCGTTTTCCAGACAAATCACAATTAAACTCCAGCTTTCACCTCCCCCCCCCCCAACACACCCAGCTTTCCCTGAGCACGTTACAGCCTCAGGAACATGACCTGGTCCCTGCAGGGCACATCCCCACACCACAAGCAGAGGTGAGCCCACAGCACGGGGCGCAGCCGCCCACCCCCCACATCTGGCTGTGACAGCTGGACAACCCGGCCTCTGTTCCCAGCAGAGCTTCCTCAAGAGATAATTTTAAGTAGAAATAAGCGAATCTGACCAATTAACCACTGTAACATCCCTAGGTGTGATAGGAGGGGTAAGAGGCACAGGAGGGTCTACAACGGGAGAGCAGCGGGGAGTGAGCGAAGCGGGACAAAACCCACACGAACCTATCCGGAAAGCCGTGAGCTGTAGTTGGGCTGAGGAGACGTTTGTGCGCACACTTCGGCTGCCCTACAGCGGGGGAAAGGCTGCGAGCGGTGCCGACGTTCTGCTTCAGCTGCGATGCAACGTGCGGTGCGGGCAGCGCACACCTCGTTAAGAGCGGAGCGCACGCATCCAGCGGAGAGACGCAGGACGGCGGCTGGGCAGCGCTGAGGCGGGCGGGGGAAGCCCCCGGCACAGAGCCATGCTCGCATTCACCGCTCGAAACGAGGAACCGAAGGGAAGCAGCGCAGCCGGCAGCTCCGAGCGATCCGCCGCGCCGGAGCGCTTCCCAACCCCGCGGGGCTCAGCCGGAGCAGCGGGGTAGGAGCGGAGGGAAGGAAGGAAGGGAGGAAGGAGGGAGGAAAGGAAGGAAGAAAGGAAGGGAGGAAGGAAGGAGCAGGCCGGCCGGGCTCTCCTTTGTTCCGCGAGACCCCTGGGGGTCGCCGTCCCCCGCCCCGCTCACCTCCGTGTCCAGCTGCACCAGCTCCATGTTGGGCCAGGGCTCGGCCAGCTGTGCGAGCGGCATGCTGGCGGCGGGCAGCCCCGCGGGGCGCGGCACGGCTCGGCTCGGAGCCCCGCGCTGGGCACCGGCTGCCCGGGCCGGGCCGGGAGCGGCGGGGCGGGGGGCGGGGCGGCTCCGCCCGGCTCCGGGGCGGCTCCGAGCTGCTCTCCGAGAGCCGTCGCTCCGCTGCGCTCGCTGCCCTGGGCAGCCCGCTGCGAGCCCCCCCGCCCTCCGGTGCAGAGCCTTTCCCTAAGCCCCTCCTGACTCCCCCGCCCCGCGTCGTTCCTTCGGGCAGCGACGTTGGTTGAAGGACAGAGATCGTGTGTATATCCACGCGCACCTTTGGATTCTTCGGTTTGAGATGAGGCGCTGCTCGCGGTGCCCTCCTCCAATACGGGTAACAAACCCGCCTTGCCTCGGTGCTCAGGGATGCTCGGAGGAAAGGTGCTGTAAGCACAACTGCTCAGAACACATCCAGCGCTGTTTGGAGTTGCCAGGTTTCTCGTGCAGGAGGAATTATCTTCTTGCTTTTACTGAAATCCAAAGCACTGTGTTCTCAGATTTCTCTTTAAAACGATTTGTTATATATATATATATAAAAAGTCAAAGAGTGCATTGCTAAGGGCTGACTTCACCAAGGTGTGGCTGAAATATCATTTAATGACCCAAGGGACAGCACAGCTCTGCTGTTGCACTGTGAGGGCACTGTCCCACGAAGCCGTCCTTGTGTGGCCTGAATGCCATGAGCTGATCAGAGAGGTGGTGAAGGCAAAGAAAGCCAAAGTAGGACAGAGCACAGCACGTTGAGAAATTCCGGTTAATCTTCACAACGTTCAGAGCTAATCATCAGGGCTGTCTTGTTCACATGTGGGGGAATCCTATGTAAGAAATTCCCACGGTGACAGAAAGCGTGAGCCCAACACTGCTGTCTGTGCTCACAGCACCCCTCTGTGCCGTAAGCGCTGAGTCGCAGATGAAGGCATTAAATAACACAGATCCACCAGGCTGGTGCTAAGTGAGGCCAATTAAACTGATGTCACTTACTGTTGGAGCAAGCTGAAGCAGATCTTGCAGAGAGTTATTCATTCAGCTCCAAAGCTGTCCATAATTTTCCCCTTATTGCTCGGTACATGGCGTGCCGTCTGCTCGCATCCCTCCTCCAGCTGCTGCAGATTGCAACCTTTTTTAAATGGCATTGATAACACGATGTCGGTGCTGGCATCCTGCTTTGCAAAATTTGTTTGCAAAATGCAGATCCTATTCCAGATTTCCAGCTGCTCTGCATGCATACTGACCAGGTCCAGGCTGGGAATGCATAGAGGAGTGTGTGTAGGAAGGAGAACAAAATGAGACACCACTCTCAGTGACCTGCTGTGCTTTCATGCCAAGTCTCACTGAAGGTGACCTTTCTGTGCCACATCCCACTGCAGTCCCAGCTCTGCTGTCTGACGGGGGTGGAATCGCCATCCCCGGAGATGTGGCACTGAGGGGCACAGTGGGGGTGAGCTGGGACTGAGCACACAAAGTCCTTGGTATGTTGCAGCAGGATGCCAGGCAGGCTGCCCAGGAGCTTGGCTAACGCAGGAACTGTGAAGCTTTATGGAGCAGTGAAATGGACAGCTCTGCACCCACGGGTGTCATTGCACCAAAACAAAGGACTATCCTGCCCCATTCTTTACATACAACAAACTAAAGATACTGGGGACACTACAAATAACTTGTGCATGGCTACTCCCTGCATCTGTGCAGCTACTTTGGTTAAAGGCTAGCAGACAATTTTGCTGAGGAAGCTCTACAGTACCCTCAAAGTTACACAAGCGGCGCCCAAAAGGCCAGGCAACAGCACAGCAACTCAGCAGGGCTGGGTGGGCCACCTCAGGGCCTCTCAGTCCCCACCTGTGGCACTCAGAGCAGCAATGCTGTTGCTTTGCAGACTGACCTTCCTTCAATAACTGCGATTCAAGTGCAGGAGATGAACAGGACAGGACACATATCACTGCTGGAGGAGGAGAACGTCTGGGTGAGCAAAACGAGGTGGTGGTCTCCCCCGGAGTTTATTTTCTAGACAAAGAGCAGCTATAAAAGCACCCCCCAACCTGAAAGCAGGGTACGAGAAATGCTCTGCCTGCTGTTCGGGTAAGCGTCACAGCTGAACACTGTGATTAAAACCTATGTGCTGACACTGTTTGGAGAAGGCTGCAGAGCAGGATTTCTGCACTGCCCTGTTGGCTGCTGCTATGAGAAACAGAGACCTCCAGCTGACCAGAGCCCTGCCAATCAGTATCACACTCAGTGACAATCCAAATGCTGAAATGTTGGGTTGGTTTGGTTTTAAAAGAATTAAATCCTCCTCAAATACAGTGGTAGCTGCTTTTTGCCTCTTCAAGCTTGGCTGGCTTTTGGTTTGTAGCATTCTCCTCTTCAGGGAGGCTGGCAATGTTCGTTAAGCCCATTATCCCCAAAGAAGCACTTCCAAAGCAGAAGTAGTGAGGCTGGTCCTTACCCACACAACCAGAGGCCGATTTTAACTGCGTACACTGAAAGCTGTGGCAGTGATTCTCCACCCGGCTGTGTGGTGCTCCCACAGCTCACAGTATCCATTCGTTCCTCCTGGAGCCAGGAAGCATCTTTCTTTAACTGTGGGCTTCATGCTACGCTGCTTTTACACATATAAGGAGATGCAAAGAGATTGCAGGCATGAAAACACACAAGCCGAATCCCAAATGCCTGCTGCAATTTACAAAGACAGACTCTTGTAATCTGCTTTGTGTATACACTCAGAGGGCCTTTAATTAGAGTTTACAGCAACCTTCTTTGCATTTTTAAGATTCACTCATCAGCTCGTTGTTAACCCCATCACTAATAGGGAAACTGAGTCATGTTTTCAATAGCTCATCAGGACAGAACTTGAACTCCACGTCCTGTCTTCTAACGCCCAGCTCTCAGTTCAGGCTCTCATTTCCTCACCTCTTCTGCTTTGTTTTTCCAGTGCAGAGGAAGAGATGAGAAATCAACTTTTTTTTTTTTTGATCCCAGGGAGACATTTTTCCTTATTATGGTTCAAACACCACACTGACGATATACAGCAGGAGTCCTGCAAACAAGGAGCTCTGGCTGGATTCAGCAGCAGAATTGCTTTTTCCTTTTGTGACAGATTTCTTTCCATTCCTCACTGCTGTGCACTGCCTCACGTGGCAGCGTTCTCCAGGGCAGGTCTGGAATGCAGGAGGGACACTCCAGCAGGTGTGGGGTGAGGAACTCCTCGGGGACTGCAGTGCAGGCAGCTCTCCTCCCAGAAGGACATGTGCAGATTGAAGCTCTGCTCAGAGAACAACACATTTAACTTCTGCCAGCGCTTCCAGCAGAGGCGAGCATCCTGCTGCCTTGCTCGATTCACTGATTCCTGCATTTGTTAAGGTGGTTGGCATACCTGAAATGCTTTCAGGCTGCATGCTGTATTTTGCCTGCTGGTTCTGAGCCCAACCTGCATCTGTGCAGTGCTCCTGCAAGTCATGCTGTTCCTCCATGGACCGGATTTCCTGAAGCCACCTTTGGGGCTGCCAGGGAGTCCTTGGCAGAAGCAGATGCAGCTCAGATTGGGGAAGCGTTCTGCTGATGGACATGAGAACTGATTAAGCTCTCGCCACACTACATTTGGGAATTTGTCAGCTACTTCTCAGGAACACTGAACTGCACCAAGAGGTGCCTCGAGGAGAGGGACCCACTGGAGCTGGGAAGGCAGAGGAGGTGACCAGGGAAGGGCTGCCAGGCAGCAAGGCTGTATCTGCTGGTTGTCATGGATACAATCACCTCGTCCGTCTCCCTGATATCAGTTACCTTCCGTTTCCTGGATGCAAATCAATGAGTGGGGGGTCTGTTCCTGCTTCTGTGAAGAACAGAACCCTTCACATCCAAACAAAAGGAGAAAACAGTCTGTTGCAGACCTGGACATCTCTTCCTAACGCTGGCTACAGCGAGAGTGGAAGGTGACTCGCTCCTTTGGTATTCCAACTATGCGAGTCTGATCACGCTCTGACCAATTGCATTTTGTGCTGTTGTACACCAGGAGCTCGGAGGAGCTGCTCCAGCCCGTCCAGCCTTTCCCATGCATCGCAAGCTGCTGTGCAGTGTGTGTTTCATCGGCTCTGCTGCTCTGAGCAGAAGGCGGGCACACATCTGGGCAGAACTCTTTGGGTGCCAACGGCTTCAGCTCCAGGTCTGAAAGGAAAACAACTGAAAAAGACATTCACAAAAACCCACATAAAATCCAAGCAGTTGCTTTACTTTTCCTTTGAGGGGACATTTTCAAAGCAGGTGTAAGGCACATGTAATAAGTTACCCAGTGTGAGCAATGCTCCGGTACATTTTGTTTTTAACTAGCATCTGGATGTTTGTAGTTAATTTCATTGTACTGCTATTCGAGGAAGTGACAACATGAAAGAGAAAATGCTGAGAAACTATAAACAGAAGGGAAACTGTCTGGCCTGTTCTTGTTGTCCCTCAACCAGGGAGAAAGCTGAGTGAGCAGAGCTGCTGTGTGCAGTCCCTTCCTACCGTTCTTTTAGGTTTAAGAACTTGTAAAGCAGTGAGGGGTCTTTTAAGTGCATACAAATAGATTCCCTCTGCCTCGTGCTGCCCACAGAACAAATGGAGCTGTGCAGATCCTGTTTTCTCCAGACAGGGAAGGGGAAACTGGGAGCTGGAAGCAAAACCACGTTTCAACAGAAACTCAGCTTTGGTGAGAGGAAAATGTCACTCCTCTGTTCTGAGCCTTCACCACGCAGCTCAGTGAATCTCATCCTGCTTAACCCACGGCACATACAGATACCCACTCTGCATTACTCCATCACACAGTTTGGGATGCTGTGATGCAAAGTTAGAAAACAAAACTATTTCAAAACTGAGAGTGCATTTCAGAAGTCCTGAAGACAAACCTGAAGACCCGGAGCTGAGAGAACTATAAAGCAACTTTATATCGGATTTATTCAGAATCAGGTTGTCACCATTTACGCACTCCCATTCAGCCCCTAAGCATGCCAGCACACCAACGACCTGCCTGCTTGTTGGGTGCATGTGTCCCTTCATTGCCACTCCAGAACTGCTCAGAAAAGATCATTTCAGGTTTTCTAAGATGAAAAGCAAGAAGAGTACTTTTATCTTCTTTCCTTCAAACTCTGTGCGCTTCCACGTGGTCAGAAGCCCCGTGTTATGCTGTGTTATGCTGGGGCTGCATCTTCCCTCTGCGGATGCAAAGAGAGGAGGGTGGTGTTGCTCAGCTTTAAAGTCGCATTTTGTCAGCTGGTGGGTAAATAAAAGCTTCAGTGCACACTGCTTCCTACCACTGAAGGTGTTCTATACCAATAAAGGTTTTGCTAGAGGCAGTGAGCATTTCAATGTGTTCCAGCTCTAGAAGGCAGTTTGTGTTTCGCTGCTGACTTCAATGACAGCAAAAAATGAGACTTAGGCAGCGCTTGCAAGGTAGGTAGAGGCTTCTTTCAGCTTTTTCCTGCAGGAAATCAGGTGTATGCTCCCAACACTGCTTCCCAAACTCCTGGCCAGTCATTATTTGTCTGTTAAAATCTGCACAGAATCACTTTCTCCCCCATTGTGAAAAGCTGCAAACACAGTGTTAGAGATGAATGACCTGTGGCAGCATCCCAGCATAAGGCCCGGTGGAAACAAGGCCAGTGTGCTGGGAATGGATAATAAAAAACACTCAGTGTAATGTTATTTAACTTAAAAGTCTATCAAATATGAGGACACCAGAGCACACTATACAAGGAACAGAGTGTTATTAGCACTTGGTAACACCACGTGCTTGTTGAAAGACAATATTGATTAACAGAGATGGAAACAGTTTTTTGGCAGCTGTTGCCCACTCCTTGGAAATTAATACAGGAGTCAGTTACTGATGGATAAACGTCCCTCCTTGCAGCGTACCGGGGCACTCTTGGCACAAGCTCATCTGCTGCTGGGAGCGTTTCAGGAGAGGCAGATACAGACCCACTGAGATGGGGGTGTCAGAAACACAAAAAAGCAGCAGAACCAAAGCTGGTGAGGTGGCAGAAATGGGAATAATCCCTCTGGTGAGTACAAGGGGGTATTGCATGGGAACTTATGTAACTGCTGTGCATGGGAGCTGCTGCTGCTGTGCTAACTGTACGCAAGTGCAAAGAAGCCACAGTTCTGTCTTTGTGTGTCTGGTTCTGTAACGGGCACCCTGCTCCATGCTCAGGCACCATTCCTTCTCTCCAGACATGAACTGCACACCTTGGATGTCAGAAAAGAGGTCACTGCACTTCTCACTGCACAAAGGCAGCGTGCCATGCACACAGTGCTGAGCACACACCGTTTGTGGGAAGGACCTTGGGGTGACATTGGGGTGGTCCATCTTTGCAATCCGGTTATGCACCCCTGCAAGCCAGGCACTGTATATAAGCTAAGCATGCAGAGGCCAATTCACTATAGCCCACCTAGTATGCCCACTGAGGCAGCTGAGAGGCTCACCACCTCAGTGAATGATAGGAAGAAAGGGTCTATCTGGTCTGAGTTTGCTTTTTTTTTTTTCCTTTCCCCCTTCAAACATAAGCACTGAGCACAACTTATGGCTGGCACATCCTTGCTTTGCTGATAGAAATAGTTCCTTTCATGAATTAATCAATAAACCCAACTTCTTAAGCATGCCCACATGAGTGGTAGGGGCTCTGGTCTGGTCATTTTGCTCATCATTAAATAATCACTGTTGGTTTATTGTCTAGGAATTAGCAGGGAACTGTGACAACACCAACTTAATGGAGACACATGAAAAAAATCTTGTATTTTCCAGCATGGTGCTCACTCAGGTGTCTCTGAAACAACTGGTGCTGCTGTATATTCATTTGTCAGCAACAGGAACCCTTGCCTTCCTGTAATTCTGGGTGGTACATGGCCCACTACATCCAATAAATCCACCGAGCACAGTAATCTCTGTCCAGATCATCTACTGAGAATAGAAGAAAAAGAATTACAAGTTCGGCTTACCAGGGGCTCATCTTCAAGGAAGTACCATGAGTATGTCGAGTGCTGCACATGCCATCTCTCCAGAGCTTGTAAGCAGCTGCTTCCCTTCCAGCTTCATGCACTGCTCCTTGTTAGAGGTAAACATTGAAAGCATGTGTTAGAAGGAGATAACCCGATGACTGAGGTATTTCACAACATACAAGGTTAAGGACAAAGAGCTCTCTGCAAGTGGCAGTATTGCTTCAGCCCAGTACATATGGTAGAATGTCATTCTGCTAGAGCAGACAAGGGCGTTAGTGCAGTGCTGCCAAAAGTTGCTAGATAGTGAAGTGAGTGCTGAATTTTACAATCTCCTTCCTAAGTTTAGTGGAGAAAAATCAAATGCACTCCGGATGATGTGCAAAAAGTACAGGAAGCTTTGTGATTAAGTATTATTTCTTAGTACGGTACAGTCATCTTAGGTTGAAGATTCAGCACATCTGACATAAAGCAGTTTGTGCCAAGGAGCCTAAAACTGACCAGGCTTACACTATAGCTATTTCAATCTGAGCTTAGGACATACAGTACCCCTTTTCCATCTGAGGACAGGTGAGATGGATAACCAGCTTAGGCTTACGTGTTCAGGACGTGTGTCATAGCAGCCGCACTTAACTGCTTGAGGAACAAAGGAGTAACCCAGCGACTGTTAAAATGAAATCTAGGAGGCCTGAGTTCATAGCCCTGCCACACCATGCCTGTGAGATGCCAGCAAACCTGCATCCTGGCAGCAAACCGCGCTGGGGGGCCTCGAGCAAAGGTGTAACAAAAACTGGAAAGCATAGTTGGATGGAAACATCTGAAAGGATCCAGAAGGAGACTCACTGTTCAGGTGATGACCGCTGGCCTAACGTGCATCTTCTGAAGCTGGCGCATGGCTGGGGAGAGTGGTGGAGGAGCACTTCTCCGACTCGCTGAAATAGCACACAGAGGGCCTGCCATTTGTTGGCTTCGAGCTGTGATTCTGTGTTTCCTGGTACCACCTTGTGGTGAAGGGAAGGAATGAGTCGTCCACCAAAATGCGATAAGGAACCAAAGAGTGCTGCATAAATCCCGCTGAGATGTGGCAAGAAGGAGAGGTTGCCAAGCACGGCGTTCCCCTGCCAGGTTGGCTTACTCTCGAAACCACGGCTGTTGTCAGAAGAGAAATGAACTCAGTATCAATGGGAATTTTCCTTCCTGGATTTCTGGATGGATTGCCAACACGGAGCTAATTGGGTCACACCACAACTGGGAACTCTGGGCATTTCCAGCCCAGGTCGTCCAACAAAACCCATATGGCAAATACCCAAATCATAGCACCAACCTCACGCATTATCTCTAGAAAGAAAAAACAAACAAATTGACTCAAAAAAGCAATTTAGTGAGATACTTGAGTAACATCAAATGAAATCCACTACAAAATCTGCTGTCTAGAAGGAGAAATCCAGAATGTTTGGGTTTTAAGCATTTGGTAGAAGAACATCAAGCCTGGTACCTGCGGTGGGTCGGAAGGTGGAGAGCAGGAGATGTGGGCTATTGGCAGCCACTGGAGGACCTCTCCTTCCAACATAAGTTCTTCATACGTTCTCCAGGCTGTTTTTAGCACTGAAGGCAATGCAGTGTTCTTGTTTGGAGGCTGTAGTGCATTTTCATAGATCTCACGTTCAGGAAGTTTTCTCTGATGTATTCTGTTGCTGTTTCCTTCATCACACCCCACGTTCCCTGGTACCCTCAAAATTCTGTTTGCAAGGAGATGGTTAAAAAAAAACAAACACCAAACCCATGAAAGATTGCCTTCATATATGTATATGTACATATGCATACTCTCTCTCTCTCTCTCTATATATATATATAAAAACCATTCCACAACTTCAGGGCTCACTTTGTTCCTGAGAATTCTGACTCAGTGGGAAATCCCAGACTCCAAACTCTCCATCAGCCCTCACTCAGCCGAGCTGCTCTGCCCACAGCAATCAGATCCTCTTTGGGAGGACATGGCAGAGCTGATCGGACCGATGTCGCTGTAATCTGAGTGCGTTCCTCATGAATCTGTAAATCCTCGAGCTCCTTTCCACTTGGCCCCAGCACCTCAGCCCCACACACTCATGTCCCAGGTCCTCAAGCAGCACCTCTTGGAAAATACATATATACAAATATATACATACGTTTATTCTGGTACATCAAAAATGTTCCTAACCTCAGTTTACAAAAGCTCTTTTGGTTGGTATTTCCTCCTCATCCTCTGGCAGACTCTGTTCAGAATCAGCTTCCACTGTCACAAATCCTTTCCACCCACTGCAGAAGAGGACAGGTGCATTGTAAATTGTCTGCTTAACTCCATCTCCATTTCATCTTTATGAACTGCAGGATAAGGACCCATTTCTCAAAAATTATAGTTAGTGATATTAATCCCTGGATATGGTATTACCATACCTGGGATGATTTAGGGACAATGAAATCCCTGTGCTATCAGGCTTGGTGATTCTTCTGACACAAATGATCCTGCAACTCAATATTCGCTGTGAGGTCTCGCTGAAACGCGGTCTCTTTCCCATCCTTGTTCCTTTTCATACAGCCCATGGCAGGGCTTGGCTGCAGTGCTCCTGTCTCTGAATGTAGTTTAACTCTCTGAACACAAGATAGGAACTTCTGCAGGACTGCGTTACTCTGAAACTGAAGGCTGTTCATCCAGGGGCACTGCTCTGGGAGGAGCGCGGCATGGCTCTGTTCTTGGGGAGTCCTCCCAGCACAACCTGGTCTACTTGTCATGCTTTCTTTTAGCCCACAACCCACTTTAAAACAAATTAATGACAAAAAAAAAGGAGCTTGGTTCTGTTTCCCAGACACTTTGCACTGAAAAAAATAAGCTGAGAAATTATTTAGCAGCACAGCTACTGATTTTATATGGCTTTACACTACACAGGTGCACAGACACTACTGCAAAGCCTGACCAGAAACACTGAGCCTTACTTGGCATTCCTGTTGTCCATGGTGAGCTTCTGGATCCTGGATGCAGCTGTTCCCCTTTGCAGGACAGCAAATCCAAGCAACAGATTCAGCCCTGTATATCACTGTGCAAACCAAGTTCTTCTGAGGATGAATAAAAGGTGGGAAAGGTATCAAAGCAGCACAAGAAAAAGAATCATGCAAAGTGACAGTGGATGTTCACAATTCAGGTAATTAGCAGGAAGACAAAAAGCTTTTGTGCCGTATTCAAAGCATGGGCCACATCCAATGTACCCAGCACTACTCTAACAGCACAGCACAGATTTCAAGACTTAACTATCTGAAGTGATCCAGGTATTTGGATGTTACCAGGACTCCAGCCTTCCAAAATCCAATTGCTGGCCCTCTGCCACCCAAGGAACCAGCACCCAGCTGCAGAAGTCACAGTTCCACATTACACACACTTTTCCATATAAAATGGTAATGGTTTGACAGAAAAACTTATTTTTAGCTTAAGGCATTCTGGCAGCTGGAGATGCAGATTTGTGGCTATTCTAACCACTAAACATGCACGGGTTGCAGCACAGTGTTGTCTGCTCTTTAGCTTTTAATTTATAGAACTAATTAGTTGGATTTACTGTCTTCAGTGCCTCATACCCTCTATTTGCTTAAGGAGAAATAGACGAGCTCTGCGTGTTAAGTCAAGCCCAAAAAGAAAAAAAAATACCACTTTCAGCACAAGGGCATGCCCAGTGGGAAACACCTCAGATGTAGCAAGACTCCAATCCTGCAGCACCAAATGTGTCACTGTGCAGAGGGGCAGTTCCCCCTCGTACTGAGGTGTGAATCACCCACCGAGCTCTGAACCCAACCACAGAGGCGTTCATTCTAGGCACAACAAAGTGTTCCAGTTGACATCCTGGCCAGCAGCAACCCCTTCAGAACTCATTTGGAACTGCTCGTTCCCTGTGTTCAGGGGACAGTAAGGCGTGTGGTAGGATAGCTGAAGATTATTTCAGTCTTGCTTATTATTAAAGCATTTAATTATTGATCCAATTACACTGTTATTGGGTAAAATCTCAATTTTGCCATCCAGAGAGCACTTACAGCATCATCCAGGTTGTGATTAAGACAAAGACTGTTCCACAAACCTCAGGGCTCTTTGTACCTGAGACTTGGTGTAGAAATTCAAATCCAAACTCTCCATCAGCCCTCACTCAGCCGAGCTGCTCTGCCCACAGCAATCAGATCCTCTTTGGGGAGGACAAGGCAGAGCAGATCAGACCGATGTCACCTTAACCTGAGCACCTTCCTCAAGCACGAATCTGTAAATCCTTGAGCCTCTTTTCCACTTGGCCCCAGGACCTCAGCCCCACACTCATGCCCAGTGCTGAAGCAGAGAACTCCCTGATACGTTACCCACCTCTTCGCAGCCTTTCAGTGGCTGCATTCTACTGTTCAGTCGCTCAAAAGAGTTGTCAGCTTTGTTGCTCCTTTCTGCACTGCTGCTACTGGGCGCAGTACGTACGAGATCATTAAACCTCATTAGTTTTCTTATTTCTGCTAAGGCAAATGTAAGATGTTCCAGCTACAGTAACGCAAGATGGAAAAATAGCTCTTATCAGTACATTTTGATCTGTTTTCTGTGCTATAGAATACTTCTGGTACTGTAGACACAGAATACTTCTTGGTTTGAAACTCCTCCCTGCTTTCGTTGGATTCCCCTCCTAAAACAGCACAGGTTGGAACAGGCACAGCTTCATCAGGAACTGCCACTCAGGGCCCAGGAAAAAACAAGTCAAAATAGAGTATTTTTTCCATCTCATAAAGTTGCTGAAGGAGGCATTTACACATCAGGGTTTCTGGTTTGGCTATGCTCTTTACTTTAAGTAGTGACTATAAAAATGCTACATTTTTACTCAACAAATCTTATTTCCTGCTTAGCCACTGCCACAGCAGTCTGTACTTGATTAGCAAAAGCAACAATGTCTAAGCTTGAGCGTGGAAATCCAACACAATCAGTTCTGTGGAACTACTTCTGGTTTCACCAGGAAGGAAACCTTACCAAAACCAGCTTCTCTGCAGCAACTGAAAGACTGCAGTGCTCTTCCCCTTTCTGTGTAGTTATCACGCGATAGATGCTATTTTTCAAACAACAACAAAGATAAATTGTCTCAGTAGACCCACATACATGCTTCAATTGGGGCCTCCTATTAAGCCAAGACTTCCAAAACACCCAGTAACAAGGTTACCTTATCTAGCTCTTAGATATAAAAATCCTGCTTTCCACTTGTGAATTAAAACAGAGTTAATTATCTGAACTAAGATACTTAAATTCTTATAACATTAGAGATCAAATAATGGCAAGAGAAATTAGGAAGGCATTAAGAACAGTCCAAGCCAAACCGTATCCAGCTTTATTAAAGGTACTTTTCATAAACAATCATGGTAATTTAGGCAGGACATGGGCTACAATCTGCAACATTTTACAACAACTGTCAAACTCCCCTCCCTTCATGGACTACCCAAACATAAAGGTTGCTATAAAACCGACAAATCTTCATTTTTGTATACTTGTAGAGGGAAATGTTTAGAGTGAGGGCGGACACTTTCACATTTAGCATGTTGTTTAACAACTCTTCACAAATCTACCCTGACTTTGCGAGGAAAAATTAAAAACTGCAGATTCCTTAATCTGTAGATCTACAATATGAAAGAGGAAATGCAGCTCCTTTTAGAGCTATTATATCCCAAATTAGACACCAGAAGTCCAGATCACCTGACAATGCATTTAGAGTGGTGAGTCCCAACATGCCATGTCTGCTGTATTTCGGAGTGATAGGCTCTAGGCAAAAAGGGAGGGCATGAAAGGAAACGCAGAGGGCACTGCAAACTGCAGTTCTGAAGTTGGCAACAGGCATCTCGGGAGCTTCCGTTCACTCTGATGCGGTCCACAAAACGGAAGAGGTGTGCAGCACGAAGGAATCCCTTCCTGCTCCATTTAGGAAGAGTCCTTCTAAAAAACTGGGAAGGGGTAAACTTTTAAAATTTAGGTTCCAAGAAACAGATTAAGTGACGTTTGTCCCACTGCCCCCCCCTCAAAACACAACAACAAAGCGGTCTGTGTGCTAACAACATAGCTTAAAAAAAAGTAAAACAAAATTCTGCATTGTTATAAAACTTGATAAAAAATAGTATTTCAAACTGTACAGTCACCAGAAGTACACAGTTATCAAAAATTCACACATTTTACTTGGCATCACCAGCACCTTCGGCTTTCTGTGCCTAAAAGAAAAAGGGGGACCAGTCAATACACACCGCACATATACACCAGAGAAATAATACTTCTTTTTCCCCGAGTAACAATTCTCTGAACAGCTGAAATTTGTCACTGTAACTTTTAGCCAAACCAAATTTAAGGTTGCAAAAAGTAACCTGAAGCTGCTTTATGACCTGCTAAGTTTACACCACCTTAGAAAAGGCAGAACAGTAACTTTTCACTTAAGTACTTCAACCAGTAACTTGTTACCAACTGAGCAACACAGCTCCCTGCACTGGTAGCTGTGCTGTTTGTGTCATAATCAACAGGTCTGAATAATCAAGTGCTAATTCATCTTCATTATTGCAAGTCTAGGCTTGCCTATGTTTGATACAGAAAACAGTAACTTGCTGATGTAACACATTCTGCTAGATCTGCTGTTGTACCTGGTCTGTTTTGGCATCTCCATTTTCTGCAGGGTTGTTTCCCTCCTTGCCAGCATCAGCTTTCCCCTTCTTTCCCTTGGGCACCTTCTCACTCTTCTGTCGAACGCAAACGACACACACCATTACAATTATCAATAGTCATTAAGCCACAGGAATCCAAAAACTAGCATGGTAAAACCAACGTGGGATGCCAGCCTGAAAATGAACACAACACGCCAACATTCACATGTTTAAGACTGACAACTGCCAAGTGCCTTCCTGTATTTTATCAGTCCTTGGATTTTTTAATGCAAATTTAAAGCTGCAGCAAAAACTTTGCAGAAGTGACAACATGATCTGATGCCACTACTCTGATTCCAAGTTCTATGATTTCAACATCTATCAGTGGACAAATCTAAAGCTTGCTTCCCACTTACATCTCAGGAGCAGCACTAACAGCAACTCACCTTTGGAGCTGCCTTTTTAGGTTTAGGCTCTGGCTTCGGAGGGGCAGGTTTCTGTAAGAAAGTGTAAGAAAACCCATTCTATTAATGATACTTTATGAGAAACACATGCTTTTAAATATTCACCCCAACTGGTCTACTTTTAGGAAAGGCACTCCAAACACTTGAAATTGAAGCACTTTCTGCGTTTGCCAGTGACCTGCCACTCTCCCAGCACACACAATGGGGCAGTTTGTTACACCAGCCTCTCTCTTCCAGCCCAGCAAAGCATCTCTGAACGCCCACTGCTCTCGCAGCCACAGTACGTAATAATGCTCAAAGCTATGAAATGCTGTGCCATCCCAGAATACTCACAGCAGATAACCTTGCCGATCTCCGTTGTGGCTGTTAAAAAAGAAAAAAAGATTGCATTTAATGTGAGGAAACGTAAACCATCGAGTCTGAGTTCAAAGCAATGGAATCCCAAAAGTCACTGTAAAGTTTTCAGTTCGCTACTTTCCAATCCTCAAGGAGCACGGGAACACCCTGCTGACATCTCTGCTACTAATTAGCAGGAGTTAAGCAGTGTTTCGTGGTTAAAAGCAACAGGTAATGCTTTGCAGGGCAGCATCCAGCGAGAGGAACCCCTTCTACCCTCGCTTTTTGGTGACAATGTAATTAAGCACCACCTCCCACCCCCCAAACGTTCCCCGATCCAACTTTTCTCAAGATGCCCAACTTCTTACCTCATCCTTAACTTTGGCCTTATCGCCCTTGGTATCTCCTTCAGCCTGCGGGGTGAGACAAGAGCCGTGCCAACAGGTCTGCGGGGCGGGGAGCACCACACCGGTCCGCCCCGCCGCAGGGGGGCGCTGCCCCCGGGGGGGACTCTCTCACCCCAACGCGGGGCCGGCGGGGCAGGGGGCAGCGCGAGGCCCGGCGGAAGCGCGGCCGCGCCCCCCTCCCCGCCTTCAGGAGGGCCCCTTCGGGGAGGCCCCGCGCCCGCCCACGGGCGGCGGTTTTGGCGGCAAAGCGGCGGCGGCGGCGCGCGGGCTGAGGGAGCGCGGCCGCTTCCCGCCCTTTCTGCGCGTCGGAGAGCAGGGGCGAGCCGCCCCCTCCCCCCTCATCCCGCCCTCCCGCCAAAAGCAGCCGGCTCCGACCGGTCCGCGCCGCGCCCCGCCCCTCCCGGCCGTTAGCCCCAGCGCGCGGCCGGTAACGGTCCCGCCGCCCGCCCCACCCCCCGCGGCCGTTGAGGCCGCGCGGCCGTTACCTCCCCGAAGGAAGGCGGGGGTAGGGGGGAGCGTGGAAGGGAGAAGGGAGGGGTGAGGCGCGTAGTCCTGCCCACCCCCCCCACACAACGGCGCGGGGGTAGCAGGCCTCGGTGCGGGCCCCGCGGTGCCACGTACCTTTCTCTTCGGCATAGCTCCGGGCGGCGCGTGCGTGTGTTGTGCGAGGAGGGAGAGAGCGAGCGGAGGGGGCGGGCGGGGGCGGGCAGCCGGGCTCGCTCGGTGGCGGCGAGAAGCGGGGGAGGGCCGAGGGGGAGAGCGGGGCGGCGCGGCGGGGCTGGCGGCCGGCTCGCTGCGCTGGCTGCCGACCCCACTAATTTGAATCGGGTGTTTATAAAGTTTTATATAGAGCCGGACGCGGCCCAACCGGTTCCAGCCGGATCCCCGCCGCCCCGCCAGCCCATTGGCCCGCGCGGGTCACGTGGGGTGGGGCCAGGCGGGGAGGGGACGGGGGGAGCGCTGAGGAGGTGGCGCGCGCGCAACTAGGCCTCACCGCCCCCCCACCGCGCTCTGCCACCGCCTTCCCGCGCTGCGCGCGCTGCCCTACGGGCGGGAAACGCGGTGGGGAGGGGGCGGTGGCGGCGGCGGCACGGGGCCGTGCGGGGCGCGCGCCGCGGATTCCCCGCGCCCTCAGGGCTCTGCGGGCGGCCCTGCTGCGCGGCGCGCAGCGGAGCTGTTCCTTCAGCACCAGGCGCGGGGCCGCTGCTCCGCGGGGCCGGGGCCCCAACGCTGCCGGCCTCCTGCTGAGCGCTCCGGGGAAAAGAGGGAATTTCGCACTCCCCCTCTCTCATCTTCTAGGAAGAGCTGAAAGAGAAGCAAGGGAGAGGATGAGGCAGCGCAACTTAAAGAAGAAAAAAAAAAGATCACAATTCAATAAATTTTGCTCTAAAGCAATTTGCACAGGTAGTGTAGCACTCACCCCTCACACTGCATCGCTGCATGGCTGCTCTCCCCCCAGGAGCTCCTCATCCCACATGGATGGTCACACTTCTCCCCTGTAGCTGAATGACAACCAGGACAGCTCTCTCTTTCTCTCTCTCCCCCACACACACACGCTCAAGCTCCCAGCCCTACAGCTTTCCTTCCATGACTCTCAGTGCAAGGCTGATCAGAAAGATGCACTCCTGAAAACTCAGGCCTTGCTTTTATAGCTCATGCTGAACCTGTACTGATGCAAAGCTTACAGGAAAGTTTGCATTTCACTATGATAAGTGGCACAGGTAGAATAAAGCTCAGAGGCAACAAGCCTTCTCCTACTGCTTGCAAAAACTCACATACCCTGTCTCACCCCCACCACAGCAATGGCTTTTATAAAATGGATTAGAACTTCCCCTGCAAACCTTTTGGATCTCACACCCTGCAGTTACCACAGCTGCCACAGTTACACTCCTTTGTGAGGAACGAGCACTGGGGTTATGGTCACTTGCAACATAGCCAAGAAAATTCAAGGCAAAAATACATTCTTGGATAGAAATAAATGTCCCTGCATCTGTCTTGTAAAGCAGACTGGAGAGCACTCCATCTCATGGAGAATGAGAGTTATTTCTCCAGAGGACTTCCCAAAATGTGCAGAAAGACAAAATAAAATACAGAAGTTGACACCTCCAATCATCCTGGCACTCTCCATCCAAAGGACTGCTTGCTACTTACATGAGGGAATGCATGTGCACAAAGCCTCACTCAGCTAGGTCCTGGGATAGCAGCACATTGCTCACACGACCGGAGGAAGAATGCAGCCTTCAAATCTTTCCCAGCCTAACAGAAACCAGATGAACAGTCTGCCATAGGTTAAACAACATGGTAGGTCTGGATGCCAACTTCATTGCACTTTAGAACATAAAACTATGTGGTTTTAAATGTTAAGCTTGTTTTTAAAATAACTTGATATGAATATACTTTATTCACTGTTTGACAATGTAGTTATCCTCTTCACAACCACATTCAAAATGCTGAGTTTGCAGTATGTAAGACCTTTAAGTTTGCATTTTCGCATTTTCACCTGGAGATAAAAAAAGAACACTTTGAAAACAGCAATAGCCGATACTGCTGCACCTGTATGTGCATCAGAAACAACACTTCCTGTTATGTTTTCCACTGTAGGGACGGAAACCAGGAAAAATTAGAGACAGAATCAATCTTGGAAACTAGTTAGTCCACCTTCCTGCTAAAAGAGATTGGAGAAGTAGCACTCCACAGCTGCTCCAGCCATTCCCATTGAAGTCAGCTAAATAGCACTTACACCATTTTGGCTGGGGTCAGAGGTTGGTTTTGGCTACCATATTCTTGTATTCCCACCCTCATTCCCTGGAAATGGATGTCTGAAGTCATAGCCCTGAGAAGTCTCAGAGGAATTTGGCACACTGTTCCTATCACCTGGCTTTAGCTAACTTTTCCTTCGTAAGCCAGGACATTAATTCCTAAGTAAGTGTTTTTCCTCACCTCTTTGAATCATTTCCCTTTTTCCTCAATACACTCTGTTTCAACATCACCTTCTACATTTGGGTATCCCCCCCACCACACACTGCTTTGGAAAGGATCGCAGGACCTGATCAAGTTCTGATTTATCTTTTCTTCCTTTATGGCAAGGCTGACAACATCTTGCTTTATCTCTTTGGAAACCAAGAGCAAATATATCAAAACCTGCATAGTAAGGTGAGGAAAAGACAAGATGCTACCCTGAAGCAGGCAGTGGGGACTATATCTGCCAGTACTTGGCACAGGGCTCTCTTACATACCAGGAACAATCCTTTCTGTTGCAGAAGTTGGATGGGAACACAGAGGAAATCTCATCAGATTTACTACTACAAAGTCACGAAGAATCCAAGCCCAGGCTGACTTAATATGACTGAAATGGTTTGCCTGGGCTAATACACGATGAGCCCAACAGAATGGGAGGCTTGTTTTAGTTAATTCCTTGTCATCAAAACATCAAGCAGCAGAGATATAGTGAGGTGCATGTATTCTCCCTCTATCATCAGGGACAGGGAGGCAAGATAGAAGGACGGCATTACCTCCCTCAGCAGCATTCACAGAACTAGAAAGGTTCACAGTACTCTCTCCCTGTCCTTAGACAGTGCCAGTGAGGATTCAACATCCTATGGCAGCCCTGCATCCCTACAGCAGAATCACACCAAGTTAATTCCTCTGGGCAGCAACTGTTCTAACATGATTAGATATTGCCTTTCCAAGAGCCACCCAGCATGTGTCATGCAGACACTGTACATAATCTTTCAAAGAAGTCCGCTCTCTTGTGCTCTAGTGCCTGTAGAAAGCCCTGGATTCTCTCTTCCCGCATGGCAGTGCATTTTTGCAACAGTGTCCGTCGGCGCCGAGAGTCTCCATGGGATGCAAAACCCTCCTGCTGCAGCTTCTTTGTCACATAAGCCTGATCCCTTTCCATCTGTTGCTGCTTCCTTTCCTCCATGTAGGAGTCTCTGGCCTTCTAGAGTGAAAAGCAGTAGAACGTTAGCACTTTACCAGGCCTTTCAGCTCATCTGTATTACAAATACAGGGCAGCACAGGCCTTGGAAGAAACAGCTTCTGCTTGGCCATTGAGCTGCATGGTAAATGAAGAGTGGCTTTGTGTGTGCTTCTAGGCAGTCTGCTCAATTGGTTAGAGAAAATACAGGGACATCCTTCAGGACCTTATATCCCAGATAAATGTCTGCTCAAAGCATTAACTGCTTGTTAAAATACATAGAGGTCGTGACTAATTGTGGAAAAAGTCCTCAGACATCTGAATCAAGAGGAACAGCGTACAAGAGTATTTCAAACCACAGATGTACACACAAGCCCGCCAATGTCATCACAGAATCTTTGATATTATTCATGCAGCAGCTGAAAGGTTTTAGGGGATTCAGAACAATGATTTATAGGGCAATTCTTTAAGCTTGTGATCAAGAGTAGATCTACCCAGCTTTAGCAAAAGAGCAAGAGTGGGTTCAACATTCCCAAATGTGTGCAACCTAATAATTTATGAGCTCAAGACAGAGCAGAATGGGCAGCAAAAGGTAAAGGCAGTAGCTATCCTTGCCTACCCTTCAAGTATTTGCAGTATTTCAGCAGAACATCATTTTTTGATTTCTTCTTTTTATATACATCCTAGCCTGTAGCTTCTAAAACACAAACCAAAAAGCCCTCCACAGCTACGTGAAGGGTATTAAGGGGAAGAACTGGGCTTTCAGATGAGAAAGGAGTAGTAGTTGTTTGGAGTTAAACTAGCTGATTTTGCTCTGTAGCAATGAAGACTGTTTACTTTTCTGTCCTGCCAGATGAGAGAATGGGACACATTTCCAGCTGGTACAGTGGTAATAACCAGAAGAGACAGCAGTGACCTCAGATAATTTAGTTATTTCTGAAAGCAGAGGAATCTGTACACATGCCAACACATTGTAACAAGACATAGCAGTACAGGAGATACAACACATCATCTCACAGTGGCTGCTGGTACCACAACAAGGTCTTAACTAAACTCAGTAAATGAACAATTCCTTTGTTTCCACTTCACGCACTCTCACCTGATCTTCAGCTCCCTTACCTGTAATGCATTATAGTTCATCTGGAACCGAAGGATAGCCTCACACAAGTTCCAAAAGGAATATTCTGGCCACAACACTGACTGAAACACCAGGCATGAATGGGATGTCTGCAGAAAGCAAGATCACCAACAATATAATAATCTAGCAAGGGGAAAAAAAAGTCATCAAGATGCAATTCTGATGGTCAAACTATGCCAGCATCCCCATAAAGATTTTACCTAGGCTGTGTTAACAGAATCTAATTAAATAAATACCAGCCAGGATAGTTTGAAATTGCACAATGTAAAGTCTGTCTAATAACTATTAATGCTAGAACACAAGTCATTCACTCATGTAAAAATAACTGCAGAATTCTCTCTAATGTGACAGTAGTCTTCACAGAGGCGTTTTTAATAGCTTAAGCACCACAGATGTACAACAAAGCTAAAATAGCAACATTGGACTATCAAAGGCTGAGTTAAGGGAATAACATATGAACTGAAGATCAGGACATGACATTTAAGCCATTATCAAATGACATTTCATGATATTCCTTGCTGCCCACTCATGGCATTTAAATTGCTTAATGAATCTAAGAGTTGTGGTGTGCTGCAGATATTCTAGAGCTGAAAAACCCCAACCTTTCAGCTCTAAACACATTTTTGCCTCTTGGTATTTCAGGTAATTGTATTCACAGAACTGCAAGAAACAGAGACTCCTTAGAGGCGCCCCTGCACTCAGTCCATCGAACAAGTTACCTAAATTCTGGCACACAGAATTTAAGAGCCATCATCATCATTACACCCAGAGTCATAACACTCTCTGATGCAAAGATGGAATACTTAAAGGAGAAAACAAAAACTTTACCTGCCAGAGCAGGAAATCACTCAACCGGACCTCTCCGGACGTTCGAATCAAGAGGTCTGGGTCAGGGGAGTTGCTGGTGTACAAACACTTATCAAGCAACGATTCAGACACATCACTAAAAGACAGATGCATCTTGTTAAAGCCACTTTCCTGATTCAATGGAGATAGCAATAAATCAGAATTACTAAGCATTTTTATAAAGACAGAACTGCAGGTTAAAATTAGGTGGATGGGACTGTACCACTGCCCGTCATCAACTTGTTTCTGACAGACTGGGGCTATTTCAAGCACTCTTTCAGCCCCCTGAGCATCCCTCAATGCTCTGGGAAACATAAAATAGTGGTAGAAAGACTGTGAAGACTTCCATCTGGAACAGAGCTAACTACTCCTTCTCCTGAGGGTAGAGGAACAGTTCAGTATTCATGATTCATCTGCTGTTTGACCTCATGGCTGAAACTGCCAACTGAGCAGCCCAGCACTGTAGTACGAAATCTGTCTTCACATTTACAGTAACTTAAGATACAGACCTAACTTCTCGTCTGTCTTAGTTGTGTACCTATCACCATGGTAACCGCAGTAATAAAAAAACAAACATTGCATAGTAACTTGAAGTCATTTGTTCCAGTTGGACTGGTTCAATTGGATCTATTTAAAAGCCACTTGGTTTCTGAGAGGTTAGTATTAAAGCGTAGGAGTTAAGACAGGCAGCCTTTATCTATGAAGTCTCACACAGAAAAAACAAGAGTTACCTGGGTTCAAGCAGTCCCTGCTCCACCCCCCAGGCCATCTCCCTGACAGCATTGCTGATTTCATGTCTTGATGTGTATGCAAAGCAGACATTTAGAAAGCACCTAAAAGGAGGAAAAAAAATGTGGAAAACCTGGAAGTAAAGAAGGTCCAGCAGGTAACAAGGAGTCTATCTAAAGTGTTCTGTGTGATTCTAGGACAAAGAAAAGCTACATCATGTCTGACAAGCGTAACTGACAAGCAGAAGGCAGCATGAGGTATCGGCTACCTTGAACGCTATGTTACTTACTTGTTGTAGTTCCTGGTTGCCATCACAGCTTGGGCAATCAGCTCCTGAACATCCAAGGGTAGAAGTGGCAAGTCCCCAAGGACACGGATACACACACCATGCTTCTTCAGGTTCTCCCTACACCCAACAAGAAGAGTGAGGATTGCAGAAAACAGATCAGCCCTTATTGCATGACTGCCACATTTTCTTTGCATAACACCCACCAAATGAAAAAAGCAGGCATGTAGCAGGCATAACTTTAGCAAAACTAAGAATCAGACAAAGGACTAGATGTTTTTTGAGCATTAAGAATTTGCTTAAGGTTTGAACATCCTAAACCCTTCCCTAAAGGAAAGATGATCATTCCCCATATAGGTTTCTCAAGTACAGACGTAACCAAAGGACTAGATAGTGATGACAAATTAGATATGCCTACCTGACGTTATGAAAATCCACATACAGAAAACTTAAAATAAAACCATAGACTCTAGGCAACTAATAAAAAAACCCAGGAAAATAGCAGAATTATTGATTATTGGAACACAGAACAGCACAAATACTTTCTGGTCTATCACTAACAAAAAGCTTCATTGGGTAGAAAATGGGCAACTGGCCTCTTTGAATCATGGGGCACTGCAGTGCTCAGACAGAATTTGAGAAGACCAAGAGCAGCGTACACATGCTGTCCTCTCCCTCTCAGGTTCCCAGCTGCATCCCCTCACAATTTACTTCAACCATATAAACAACTATTTCACACAGCACTTATCTGTCAGGCATGGGGAAACAATTACAACCAAGGTACTGTGCAACACTGCACTGTAATGTCCCTCCCTGCTCACCCAGATCTGTACTACTTCCATCCACATGCACTACATGAACTAGTTCTCCAGCTCTAAAGTGAGTTAATACACGATGCACCCATATGTGGAAGTCTGCAGTTGAGAGGCCTCTCTAGAAACATGACATTCTGCTTTTGTTCCACACTGTAGGAAACAGCCATCAGAGGATTCTTACTGTTCTTCCAGTAGGCGGCTAAATTTCTGCCTTGCCAGATCCATTAGTCCATCCACCTCCTCCTTGGATCGTTTAAAGTTCTCAATACTAAATGCATAAACAGTGACCTCCCGAATACCCAGATTTAAACACCACCGCAGTGTCTGCAAGAAAAGAAAAACAAGTCACATAAGCAGACTTGCAATCAGACAGGTCCAGAAGACCCCTATCTGCAACTGCTAGAACTGTCATTTCCCACTATGCTAACACTGTTCAAAAATAAAAAACCAAACCAAAACAAAAAAACAAACACAACCATCAAGAGCTGACCCACTTGAGAGAATTTCAGATTCATCTTAAAGAACAGATGGAAAATGTCACCACCGAGGATGTGGCTCTATAACAGAGATGTGACTAATCCAGCCAGCAGAAGCAATTCCTCTAGACAACGTGATAGATTATGTAACACCATGTTTTTCAAAGCCTTTTCAAAGCAATTCAACCTGCTTGATAGAATTAAGCTTCAAGATCTGCAAGGCAGACATTCTAATCAAGTGTAAAGCAGAGGAAAAACCAAGCAATCAAGACAACTCTGCAAGGTAACAGAACGAGAGAGAGAGAGAGAGCTGAAGTCAGGCCCTTGATGACTAGTATCAGCTGCAAGCACAAGGCCTGACTCTAGTCAGAGAAGAGAAGGAACATAATGCACCAGTAAAGCAGTAAACAAAGACAGTTGGCAAACACATCACCAACTTTTAATACACAACTCAGAGGCAACAAAAATTCTTCCCACCTGTGCCAGCTTATCAAAGCCCTGTGAATGTCCTTGCTGCCTCTCCACATGACACTTCTGGGCATAACGGCGATTGCCATCCATGATGAAGGCAACATGCTTGGGCATCGGACCTGCCTAGAACATAAGGAGAAACAAAAAGAGAGCCGACAGGCAAGCTGGCATCTTGCATCACAGAGCATACTCCCATCACCCTGGAAGCACCCTGTACTTGTAAGAGTGCAGTGAGTTTTTCCCAGCTTACAGCCCAGAGCTGGAAAGATTAAGATGTTGATCACCTATCTCGTAACTCCAGCTTAGGCTCCCACTAAAGCATGTCAGTACTGACAGTGGCCCACACTGGAAAAGCAACTTCACCCTACTCGTTTCTGTTTCATGACAGAGAACTGCAGTATTTGCAAGGGAGAACAGCACTGTCGTTACACACCTCCCTTCTGCAGCTACAGGGAAGGTGCACAGAGTTGTGTGTAGCAAGTATCTTTATTTCAGAGTTCAGGGACATTTTCAAAGACAATTCATGTCGGTTAAGAAAAGTGAAGTCATGAGACCTTCAGTCCTTTAAGGTGAGCAACTCTTTTCCACTGACCTCATTAGGCCTGCACAGACCCTTCTGAGGAAAGGACAGTAATGCCACTTTCAAGACTCTGCTGAGCCAGGACAAAATTTCCCTGGAACTAGCGGGTTTTTATTCCAGTCAGCAGAAACTCAGTTTCATTTTTTAGATCCATAATCCAACCAGCTCACACTCTCCTTCCTCCCACGTCCTGCCTACATGAGGAAAGGCTCAGAACCTGGAAGCCTGGATGTGTAAGCTCATTATTGGCAAGCGCTGCCTACAGCCTTGCTCATTTGCAAGACTAAGCTTAAGTAATTTTCCATCCCCGAATACTACTTAGGGATGTAAATGCAGTGCCAGCATTAAAACCTACCCTTGCTAGCAACACTATCGCTCTAGAGCAGATCAGTCAGAAATAGTGCCACTTTGAACCCTGGCAAATCTGTTAACTACTGTTTACCACAGGCGACCAAAGTTCACTCCTTACCTTAATGATGTTGGCACAAAACCTCTCAATGATGGTCAGCTCGCCTTCTCTGATCCACGACATGTCTTACCAAGAACACTTTTTCAGCAGGAAGATGAAAATAAAGGGTTAGAGGACAGAAGACTCCATCTGAGTCCAAAGCAACTCGATATGAGATCACCTTGGGAAAACAAGCTTTCACTGGCTATCTCGGAACCCTTTTTATCATGTGGATCAACAGACAATTAATAGGGGAGGTGAAGGGATCAGAAATCAGCTCTGGAATTTTCTAGCTGTATGTCAAGATTTGATGCTCTACTAACTGATATAAAACAAAAATCCTTACTGCATCCACCTGCAGAAACAGCTGTTGAGCTCGTACAGACACACAACAAACTCTCACATTATGCTGGACCACCACTGAGCTGGTCATGGAGCACTGATTGTGAAATGACCTTCAGCGCTTTTGTGCTGAAGTTGTTGGAAACCCTGCAAAGCAACCATCTATGTCACCAACCACCCTGCTTTACAGACATCATTGTGATTTCTTCTCTTTCACAGGTAGAACAAAATCAGCCTTTATAGTTTAAAAACGTCACTTTTCACCACATCAAACATGAATACCTGGATTACGCTAACAGGATATAAGAGTTTCCTGATATTCCACATTCACTTCCATTGCGCTCAGCCTGAAGCCCTGAGAGATGGGTGCAAAGCAGTGCTGTGGGCAAAGCAAAACTGATCCAACCGCCCTGTATGCAGCTTGGGAGGAAATCAGAGCCGAACTGCAACGTCAGCATGCATTTTCTGCACGTGCATTCTCCGCGGTGCCCTCAGAAAGGGACGTCCGGCCGCAGATGCCACCGCAAAGCATTAAGGAATCGCTGGAACATGAGCTGCATTCATAACGTTCTTGAAAGACTCAAGTCCTAAAAGCACCTCTTCTCCCAACACCGTTAACAGCAACCCATCTTTTACCCGAGATTTCGCACAGTCACCTTTAAAAACGCTCCCTACAAAGCAGCCGCTGCCCTAGAAGCCAAGGAAAGCGCCCCAAGGAGGCCGAGCCCGGCCGCAGCCACACGGCTCCCCCCAGCGAAGGACACCCGCGCGGCTCCCGGGCCCCACAGGCCGTCCCGGCGAGAATAGCTCCCGCTCGCTGACGGGACGGCGTCCCTCAACCTCCCCCCGGCTTCCTGAGGGAAGAGAAAAGGAAGCAGGCGGCAGAACCTCAGCCTACTGTAGCGAGCAGCCTTCCCCCAGCGCGCGGAGCACCGCTGCCCGAATCCCTCCCGGCCCGCCCGGCCGCTGCCGGCCACCTACCCCGGCGGCGCCGCTTCAGCCCCTCAGGACACTGACGCGCCCTTCCGCTTACGTCACCCTCCCGCCCATGCGCAGAGACGGCAGGGAGTGTGGCGCGCATGCGCACGGGGAGCGTAGCGGTCATGAGGGGGGTGTGGGCGCGAGCTGCTGATAGCGCTGGGGCTGCGCGGTGGGGCCGGGGGCGTAGCGCTGAGGCTCTGGAGAGGGGCGGCTGGATATGGGGGCTGCAAGCTTGCAGCAGGTGGAAGAAGCGGTGTTTTAGGTCGGTGGTGGGGCTTGGGCCTGCTCCATGGACCACCATTATGTCTGCTCTTAGCCCTGCTGTGAGGGTGAGCTGCTCAACCCACAGCCCGCGGGGTAAAAAAAAACCACCCAGCACACAGAACGTCACCAGCAGCCATCGCCCATGGTTTTTGTTTATTTATTTTTTTTCCAGAAAAGAAAATAAAAACAACCCCACGTTGTACATAGTTGGTACAAAAAAAAAAAAAAAATCACAAACGAGGAAAGAAGGGGGTAAATCTGCAGCAAGAGGAACTGCAGGCCTGGCTGCGGGATTCCAGCAGGAAACCTCATTGGGAGGCATGGCTGAGCAGAGCCACGCACCCCACACCCCCCCACTTCATACAATTCAAGAGTTTGTCACAAACAAGCTTTGGTTGCTAGCAGTAAACATGGAGTTACATTCTTCTGTCCCCTCGTAGACAATCGTGTGGCTTGAGGCATTCACACCAGTGGAGACACCATCTCGAGAGGGGCGTTTCCCCTCATACATTCAAATGCCCGGTTACAGCAGGACCCTGAGTGCAGCCTTGTCCACCTGCTGTTTGCTGTCCCGCAATGCATAGTGCCCAGCGTGAGCTGAGCGTGGGCAGGTGGGCGATGATGCAGCAAGTTAATTATTGTCAAGACACAGGAAGAACCACGACAGCAAACACGAGAAGATTCAAATCAATCCCATCTTCTCCAGCGTGGCTTCCCTCTGCGGATAAAATCCCTGTTTTCTTGGATCCCGGTGCCATACTGGCCTTGGGGAAAACCTGAGTGATTCTCTAAGGCGTTGGCTCTTTGCTTTAGGGGCAGGGATGGCTACAGAACTCATATCCCCACACAGAGTTGCAAGGCAGAGTACACAGAGAAGATCCTGTCTCCCTGGTCCAAAACCTATTAGATGCTTTGCCTTTTTTTTTTTTTTCCCTTACTTTTGTAAACAATAATCAAAGAGAATACTGAGAGAAAGCAGAAAGATTTACAGAGGTATTTACAGATACTAGGCAGCTAGCAGAAAATCACCAAACTATTAAATGGGGCGGGGGGGAAAGGTCCTACACGACTCTTCAGACAGATACAAGAACCAGGGACTGGCAACCAAGGTGGGCCAGCGGTCCCCACATTGGGACCAAAGCCCAGGGTTAGACACGCAGCCTGGTGTGTTCTATTGCATTTACCCCGTTCAGATAAAAGCAGTTTTCCTGAAGTGGGTTAGTCTAAATCTCATCACTAGTCGAGAACTTGAGGTCCTTCCCCCACCCTCCCAAGAAGAGACCACCACCTCACCATAGGAACTACTGGAGCTGGGCAAGTTCAGTTGGGAGCTACTCTCCAACCCCACAAGCCTTGGGGCAGGGGTAGATTTGGGGCAGAACCAAACCCTGGAAGGGTCGCCGGGTGCAGTGATTGCTGCCGGTGAAGTTGGAGTAGATGCTTTCCATCTGGTCCAGCCCTGCTCCACATCTAAACCTATATTCTAGTAAAGAACATCAGAAACCGTGCATGTCCTGAGACACCAGCACGGTAAGACCCCCTCACTGGGAAGGCTCCAGCCAGCCCCGGGCTGTGGAGCGGAGTGTTGATGGCCCAAAAGAAGGGATGCAGAGCATCCTTCAGCCATCATGAGCCTACATCTGGGGAAAGCCAGGAAGGGAGGAGAGAGATGGAGCATTTGTCCTCCTCGGCCATGAGCTGGGTCCACCTTGGCATCAGGTCCCTTGTACCAGCAGGTCCCAGCCTGAGGACGAGTGAGGGCTCAGGACAGTGCTCAGTCTCTCAGCACCCTCCCTGGCTGCTGTCAGCTCTCACTGCATGCCCTGGGATCGATCCCCATTTTGGCTTTTAGGTCACCATCCCCATGGCCTGCTAAGAGCCTGTGTGGCATCCCAGCCCACGAGTGATGGGGAATCTGGCACAGGGTGGACAAGAGCATTCCCATGGGGCAGCAGGGAGGGGGCATATAAACAGGAGAGAGAAATGGAGGACAGTCCTCAAAAACCACCGGGCTGGGAGAAAATTTGAAGTTGGGGAGCCAACATGGGCTCTAGCAGCTGTTCCCTGCCCTGCGGCACTGCCTGGCTTCTCCGTCCCTGTGCATGGACCCACAGACCCAAATTCCTCCTTAGTCCAGTGGAGAAGGGAAAGAGATTCTATTAATACAGCTAAAAGGAAACAAAACCCAAACATACCAAAAAACACAACCGAAAAGCTCAACAATGTCAGTCCACCTAGCGAACATCCAGTGAGGTAGATCTACACTTCCAATACAAACTTTGTCACATCTTTGTGCTGTTAGAAAAAACCCTCCTCTCCATCCAGCACTGGGCTACAGAGGTATTTTATCCCTGAGATTGCTTGAATACCTGAGAATAAGTTGCAGGAATTAGGTCCTTTCTCTTTCTCTCTTTTTTTTTCCTTATTTTCTTAAAGATTAAAATATACAAAAATACAAAAACTGAATATTTATATAAAAAGCAAAAAAAAAAAAAAAAACCAAAAAAACAAACCAAAGACAACAAACAAACCCAAAGATACGTCATTCACGCACATCCTAGTGCAGCTTTCACTTGGCATTGGCTTTGGCACAATCGGGGCATCCGGCCCCAGAAGAAGGGCTGTCACTGGGGCCAATAAATAAAGGCAAGGCTGGGGAGGGATGAGGGCAGCCACTGCCACCCCAGGTCCCTGTTTTCCTGTACCCATGGGAGGCTTAGCCCAGGGTTCTGGTGCAGCGTGAGCAGGAGGAGCAGCAGTGTTTGTCCCACGTGGGTTTGATCCACGCAGAAGGCTGAGCTCCACTGAGCCATGTGCTACTCTGTGTGGTAAAGAAGAGCACTTCCAGCCCTGTGTTTCAGAGACGAGGAGCTGTGGGGGCCATGGGGCCGGCCTGCGGGCATTCCCCCCAGCCCTGCCACCCTCGTCTCTCCCTGCTCCGGCCACGGGGCGAAGAGCAAGGAGCCGCCAGAGCCTCCCTGAGCTGTGCCTCCCTGCTCCTCCTCCTAGCTTCCTGGAGAAAGATGAACCAATTTATTTATTTATTTGTTTTTTGTCCGGGAGAGGTGTGTTGGATGCTCCCCCTCCTATTTTTGGAGCCATCCCAATTAAAGCCGGGCTTTAAAGAGAATAAGGTTCTGCCCTCATCCCTCCCCGTTTGCCTTGCCAAAGCCTCTCCATCCTGGTGTTAGCCCTCCCTGCCGCCTGCCATCATTCCCGGGTTTCGGGGAGCAGGGCCGAGCTGTGCATGTCCTCCTCCTCGCGGAAGTAGGCAGGCTTTCCCTGAGAGCTGGGGGACTGCTGAGCTTTGGCAGGGCAGTTGGCGACCATGTGGCTGATGCTCTGGCAGAAGTGGCATTTCTTGGGCTGCGGAGGCAGCTTGCACTCTTTGGCATGGTGGTCCAGCCCGCCGCAGTTGTAGCATCTGCGGGGGGAGGAGAGAGATTCGAGGAGGGGAAACAAAAGGAGAGGACTCACTGAGGCCAGGGGCGGACCCTGGGTTTGCTCCCCGGTGGTTTTAGATCCGTCCCAGTGGTGCTGCTGGTACCCAGGAGATGGCAGCAAACCCACGTGCTGGAAACAAGCACACAGGGCTCACGCCCATGGGGTTCGCAGCCCTCTGGCACCACTGTGGTTATGGACCCCGGGTCTGTGGATCCTGCATCGCAGGTTACCCCATGGTATGAGCTGCCGGTGCTCAGTGCAACAGGAACAGGCAGAATCCAGTTTTCTAACTCACTGGGAAACCCAAAGTTGTGAGTATCGCTCTTTCCTTTTCCTCTCCAACTCCTTTCCTGCTCATTGGAACCCCCAAACTTTTGAGCATCACTATTTCCTTTCCTCCTCCAATTTCTTTCCAAATGATTGGAAGCCCCAGACTCAGAGATGCAGCCGCAGCCTTGTCAGGATGCACAGTCTCACTGGGAACACTGAGATCCAGCACCCCGGGCAGCAGGGCTGAGGGATGGCCTAGAAGTGGCTCCAGTGCCCAGAGCCTCCCCGTGGGAGCTGCTGCCACGACGTCCGGTCATTTCCTCCCCACAAGCAAGGGTTTCTCTTAGAGAAAATTACCCTTGCCCAGCTCAGCCCACTGCAGCTCCCACACACAAGGGGAACGTCAGCCCGGGGTGTCCCCGACCTCTGCCCTCCTGCTTCTGCCTCTCTGCCCTTTCTTCACTAAGCTGCATCTGCCACTCATTAAGTGCTGGAGGAAATGGCTTTCTCAGAGGAAGGGTCGCTGCCCACACTGTGCCCTGCAGCCCCTGGCCAGAAGTCGGCAGGACAGGGCAACACGAGGGGTCCCTGACCACATAGCCCCCACCAAAGCCCAGCCCCAGGCAGTTCCTGGCACTCACAGGGCTCAGAGCCAGCCCTGAATCAGGCCCCATCTGCCCCTTACCGATCTCCTTTTGATCTGCGTTTCTGCAGGCTCTTGCCCTTAGGTCTCCTCTCGCTGCCAATGCAGAAGACGCCCCCTGGACCGGTCACCCGGATGGATTCCAAACCTTTGGAGGATTTCTTGAAGGTGAATTCAACGGCTTCGCCCTCCTTCAAGCTGCGGAAGCCCTCCATGTGCAGCTTGCTCTGAGGGCAGGAGGAGAGGATGGCAGTCAGTGCTCGCACCCCAGCACACCACGAGTCCCATCCCATGGCGCCAGGTGTGCTGATGTCCCTCCCCCATACCCAAGGGAGTGGGCATCAGGATTGAGCCTGACTGTGCGCTTTTCATCTGTTTGATAACGCAGAGATGAGATGAGCTCACTAATCCAGCAAACAAGGAGCTCTGACCCTAATATCTGCAGGGTTTACTTCAAAATGCTGGCTACCACACTGCAAACCAGCAGCCCCCTTCTCCCCTTCCAACCCTGCACTGCACCCTGCAAGCTCCTGAAGCTGCAGGCTGAGAACTCACAGGGAAATGCAAAACTTTATTTTGAAGAGACAAAGGGATCTCGAGGCTTTGCACATGCACGTGCAGCCCTCCTCTCCTCCCCATCGAGAGGCAGAACAGGAGGAACATGGATGCACGACCAGAAGATTTCACCCCAAACCACAGCTGAGCTGCAGAGGATGCAGCATGCTGGGGTAGGAACTGGGGCCCTCAGGGCAGCGTCTGCTGGTCCCTCCCCACTGTGCTTGGCAGAACAATAAGGAGCTTTTCTCTGGGGCCCAAAGGTTGCTATTGCCTGTTGTGACATATCATGGCTGTTCCCAAAAATGAGTCTCCTCTGGCTTTAGCTCACCCCAACTCTGCGCTGCTTTTGCTTGAGCATCCTTAAAAAGCTGCTGAGCTGGATGCCAGAGCAGAGTAACCCTAAAGCTCCAGCCCTTTAAGTGCCCCAGCAATGAAGCTGCAATTTGGCTGTAGCTGCTGGGGGCATCCCCTGTCCCACTGGGATCACTGCACAGAGCAGCACTGAAAGCAAAGCTGGGAGTTCAGAAGGACCAAAGGTGGGAGGGGGTGGAAAAATCCACTCTGCTTTCATGAGACCCATCCATTTCAGCAGAACAACATCACAGGCAGTGGAGGTGCACCCGTGCCGTGAGCATCGCCACTGGACCAGCACCGCCACATCCCAAGCAGACATTTGAGCAGAGGTTTTGCTCTGCTTTGTTAGTGGAAGTCTGACGAGCGTAAGCAAAGAGTTAAGAGGGATTTGCTGTCAGAGGGAGGAGCAGCTCTGTGACACTGGGCTGGGATTCCCAGCAGAGCGCGCGCTGACGTGCGGCCATAGGACCCTGCTTTTATGAATGGGTTGTCTCCCATTCATGGGCTGCAAGTTCCGTCACGTGGCTGCCCACGCTTCCCACAGGGATGCAACATGGGCATGCTGCTCGGCAAGAGCAGCCACACCACTTCCCCCTTCCTTTTCCTCTTCACTCCCAAATCTGTCCAGGACCCACATGGGGACACCCCACAGGAAAACAGAGAAGGAGGAAATGGAGTTGGTGGCGTTTAGGAGTGATTTTTCTCAGTGCAATCTTGCAGGATGTGCATGCATCTGTAAGCACACAGAGGAAGTGGAAATGCAGCAGAGTTTGAGGAACTGCCCCTTTTCCTGCTGCTTTTTCTCTGCTTCCTCTCCCAAACCTCCCATGGGGCTTTCTCCATACCAGTCCCTACCACCACATCCTGGAGTCTGGCTCAGGGTGGGACAAACCCCACAGGCAGTGCCACATCATCCACATCTGTTCACCCATGGCAACGGGGGCAAGGACCCTCCAGAAGGAACCACCTTTTCTATCTGAGGGCCTCTGCTGCCAAAAACGGTGCCAAAACCTGCACCACAGGGCCTGCCACCAGTGAGCCCCCTGGCAAGCTCAGTGTAACCATAAACATCACTACCCAGTTCCATCTCAGCTTCCCCCAGGCTGTGCATCATGATGAGGATGCTGAGCATCACCAGGAGGGTGACATGGTTTAGCAGGCATGGTGGTGATGAGCTGATGATTGGGCTAAATGATCTTAGAGGCCTTTGCCAACCTTAATGATTCTATGATTCTGGGATGCTGGGCATCATCACCAGGAGGTTGCTGAGCACCACCTAAGCCGGAGCCGTGTTCAGGGTATGGAGGAGCTGAGCTCTGCTTGGTAGCACTGGAGGCACTGCTGGAAGCTGGAGGACATGAGGCAGCTGCCTGCGCAGACCTCCATCTCCCACAGAGATCTCCATTGGGGTGTTTACAGCCCAGCTGTGTTTACACTGCCAGCAACCAAATCTTACAAGCACTCTGCTCCGTGCAATGGGTCAAAGCTGCACCATGGCGGGGGGGACCCTGGCACCACTCCGTGGGTCCCACTCCTCACCCACAATCGTGATCTCCCTCTTCCCCCATCTCTCTCCTCAGCATTGCAGCATTTTGGCTGACGAGGAAGAGGAGGACTGGAGCAAAAGCTGCCGCAATGTGATGGGGAAGCTATTTATTTTCCAGCAGCGGGTGAGGATGACAACTGCCTCCTCAGCCCCCGGCCCCCTCCGCCAAAAGGCCAAAGGAAACGCCCTCTCCCCGGGGAAGGAGGGGGGCAGCGGCCAGGGCACCCCAGCTCTCCCCCCGCTGCGGCCTTTTGAAGTAAGCTGCGAGTGGCTGGTGGTCCCTGCGCATCCCCCTGCCCCCTTCCCAAAACACACACATTGCTGGCATTCCTCTGTTATCAGATAGGTAATCAAACTGCAGCCCATTGAATTAGCTGCATACCTCCTGCATCTGAAAGGAAGGGGCCCAGAGCCCCTGTCCCACACCACACACAAAGCGGGAGCCTTCCCAGGCCTCCACTCTCCCCCCCCCCAAAAAAATAAAGAGAGGAAGGGGGGCCCAGAGTGAGCTGGGGATGCTGGTGAGGGGGAGCGTAAGGGAGGGCCTGGGCTGGGAGCCACCGGGGCTGGCCAGCGAGAACAAAGGGCTGGCTGCGCTCACGCCGGCCAAATTCCAGGAGTTCCAGGCCACTGCGGGGGGAGGAAGGGTGGCCGACATGGACACGGCCCCACTGACCCTCTTCACTGGCTATGGGGGCTGGCAGCCCCTCTGCTGTGCTGTGGTTGCCCTCCTGAGCTCCGCTGTGCCCCATGCACTGGCATGGTGCCGGGGGGGGCAGGGTTTGGGGTCTGGGGTTGGTCTTGGGGAGGTAGTTTTGGTGGGGAAGGTGTGGAGTGACCCCCGGCTCTCAAACACAAAGCGTTTGTAATAAAAATGTGTTTTGAAGCGTAAGTACCAATGGAGTTCTGCTTGTTGTCAGTAGGGTTCGGAGTTAATCGGTAGGACAAGAAGCAGCAGCAGCACCAACACTGCCTGTCCCCACTCCCTGCAGTGCCAGGCAGCCCCACTGTGGGCCCTTCACCCATCCCAAACCCCACCACCATTATTTAAGGCAGACAAAGCCACTGCACGTGAGCAGCTGAGAACGGCCCATGCCCCAGTGCACCCCATACCCCAATTCTGCCCATTTCCCCTTCCCCACCTGCACCTCCCACCTCCTCCTCTCATCCCACAAGCCCCCCGTTGTGTCCCTTTGGGGTTGGAGCATCCAAAACCCAACACTGCTCCCCAGGCGGTGGCAGCGGCTCTGTGGCAGCCCCGGTTTTGCCCCCACTCTGCTGGGGGCTGGAGGGGCTCGGCCGGCCCCGGGGTCACCATTGTCCCTGCGGCCTCCCCAGTGTGACACAAGGGGACATTTATTCCAGCCAGCCCTGGCCACTCAATCAAACCATCTTTGTGTCCAGAGGGGCCTCGGGCGGAGTGGCTGCTTCACCTCACCCTTATCTGTGTGGGGAATTGCTTCACTTTAAACTCTGAAATCTCTGGGCAAACAAGCCTGGGTGGGATGCTGTGTTAGGAGCAGCTCTGGTGCTGAGCTGGCTGGGGCAATTGGGGCAGCCCGTGCCTGTGTTTCCCCAATTTGGGTTTGGCAGAGAGCAGTTCCTTCCTCACTCCTGTGCCAGGGGGAGCAGAGGGCTTGTACTCACACACTTTGGGCTAATGCTTGCCCAGTCCGGGCTGGCACAGCAGTGATTTCTGCCTGGAATTCCTCTTCCCAAATCCCACAGCAAATCTTTTCCTGGTGCTGCAGCTTTGGGGCAGAGCAGGGAGCATCTGTCTGCAGCCCAGCGCTGGTGCCAACATTGGGTAGATGCTGAGCTTGGAAAGAAGGGTTGCTACCGGGATGGGGGAACCCAGCACAGAGAGCACCAAAACATCACTGGGACTTTCCAGGATCTGTATTCCTGCTCAGTTTCCTCAAAGTAAATCCAAAATAAAGCCATTTTCTTGCCAAAATAATCAGGCTTTCTCTTCATTTTCCACCATAAGCAAGTGAAATTAAACACTAGGTTAATTTTGGGTGAAACAACCCATTTGCTAGGGGTTCTTTAACAGTCACCTGCCCTAAATCCACATTTCCACTCACTTTTACCAGCCCCAGTTTGCCAAACCTATGTGCTTCCCGTGTGCGGGGAGGGGGCGGCAGCAGTGGCCACATGGAGGCTAATTAGGATCAGCTGCTGCATATTAATTTCATATTCCCATATTGGAGCACGTCTGGGAGTGCAGCACCTTCCCTCGGTGAGGTCGGCTCCGTCCAGGTTATTTTTAGGAGTAAATAAATTTGGGGGGGGTGTGGGGGGGTTAGAAATGGTGGAGCTGGGGGTGGCCGGGAATGGAGCTAAGAGAATGGGAGAAATCCCATTCATTTGGACCATTTTCTCTCGCAGACCATGTAAGGGTTTTTTTTTTCTCTCTCCCTGCCTCACCCTGGGGGCTTGAGAGCAGCGGATGGGGGAAGGGAGGTGCCTGCAGCCATCAGTTAATCTTTAGACAGAGACAGGAGGCTTTTTTTGTGTGTGTGTGTGTGTGTGTGCATCTTGAGGGAGGTTTCAGGGCCGGGATAAAGCCGCTCTCTTTCACGATTTGCCGTCGGACAGACATGGCATTCCCCGCAATTCCCATTCTCAGGACGTGGCAGTGCATTTTGCGATTCAACGTTACCCCTGCACTTATTTAATTATAAAAATAAAAAAATAATAAAAGCAAAACAGAACAAAACAAACAAACAAAAAAACCCAAAGGGATTGCTCACTCTTCCCTTCCCCCCCCCCAAAAGCAGAGAGGCCAAAGTGCATCTCTACCCTATGGAGCCCTTCCGAGGGGACGTGCCCCATCCCGCAGCTCCATCCTGCAGCCACGGGAGCATCGCACACCAGACTGGAAAACAGAGTTTTATACCCTGCTGCCCTCATAGGCATCGCTGCTCCGATATGCTGCCCCTTTCCTATGGGATTGGATCCAGCCCCACAGCTCAGCCTTGCAAAGGCAGAACCCCTCTCTCCAGGGAGAAGTCTCCTGTGTGTGCCTTTGCAGTAACTCCGGGATGGGGCTGCCCTCCAACACGTGCTTTTCTTAAACCTCCCGTCGTGCTCGCTTCCCATCAGCATCTGTCCTGGCTGTGCTCAGGGGCACAGCACCAGCCCAGGGTGTCCCCATAGAACCTACAGTGGAGGGGCAGCTGATGTGCTGTTCCCCACACACCTCGGTGGGGACAGAGCCCCATGCCCACTGCGGGGCTCCTGAGGCTAATGGCACCTGGGGGACCACAGTCCCCTACTTGGGCAGGACACGATGGCCATGTCCTGGCCATATCTCTGGTATGGCCATTTGGGACCATGTCCCCAGGATGTCAAAAAATGAACCCTTGCAGCACCCCTGAGTTCCAGCTATGCCCAGCAGCTTTCCATGCCAAAAATCATGAAAAGGAGCAACACTACCCAATGCTCTCACTTTTATCAAGGATTCCAGCTTGTTGGGTTGGATGAACACTCTGAGACACAGAGCTGAGATGCAGAAAGGCACGAAGCTGGGAGCAGCCCCATCTCCTCTGCTCTCAGCCAGGGCTGCGGGGCAGTGCTTGCTCTGCTGCAGGCATTCGGCGCTGGGGATGTTGGAATGGGGCATGCAGATTTCCCCTCTCTCATCCCAGCAGCATTGCAAGCCCAGGACCACAGCCCCCAAATGAATCCATCTCCAGTGTCCAGGGGAGGCATTTTAACCCAAATGCCTCATTTTGAGCTCACAATGAGAGGGAAAGGCAGCCCTGGAGGAGCCCTGTTAGTCTCCTGTCCTGCCGAGATTTTAATCTCTTTGTGATCAGATAAAGGGGGAGAGAGATGGAGACGCGCTCCCCGCAGAGCGGGGCCATTCAGACCTGGTTCCTGTAATAAAGTGATTTAATAGATCTAAAGAGGCCAATTCCCTTCTTTCTCCCACAATTACTTCCTGTGGGTCATCATTCACATATGTAAATGAAGAGGGGAGGGCTCTGGGGGGGACTCTGGTTGCTGTACCACAATGGTTGGGTGGGTGCACCAAGCTGGGTGCCGGGCGCAGCAACCTGACCCCATACTGGCTTTTGCCCTTTAAGGTCTGACCCACTGTCCCTGGGTGCTGAGCAGGGTCGAGGCGATGCTGGCAATGCCCCGCAGTGGGACGGTCCCAGTTGGCTTCACCGCGGGAAAGCAGTGACTTTACACCAAGAGCAAATGGAGTGGTGATGGAAACACTGCATCAACCCCAAATGGCCTTACTGCTGGTGGCTACACGCAGTCTCTGATGCACTGCAGGCTCTGCTGCATACATCTGGGCAATGGGAATCACACACCCACTCTGGGCTCCCCAGTGCCACCCCAAACCCTAAACTGCCCAGTGCCCAGTGCTCGCTGCCTTCCGAGCACACCAAACCCAGCTCTGGTTTCCATGGCCCCAACAAATGGGGAGTGCCAGGAGGACACCCTGCTCATCCTTCTTTTCCTGCAGGAATGTGAGCAAGAGCTATCAGGAAACCAGACGGTCTGGGGGCAATAAAGCCCGGGGAGAGGGGCAGGAGGGAGGCTCCCCCGCTTTGACACAGAGCTGACATGCAAATACCCATTTGCTTCCCCTGGGGAGCACCCGGAGCTTGGCTTTTCCTGGCAGGTTTGGAGACCTCAGTCCCAAATCCAACAGTGCTTCTGCACAGTGGCTCCTACACAGAAGGGGCTCAGTTCTCCCTTACCCCTCTGTTCACCAAGGGAGGGCTGGGAGGCCCTCAGGACCCATCACCAGCACCATCACTCCATCCCCATCTGGCGCCCAATCAAATGCACAAAACCACCCGAGTTTGCTCCAAAGACATCCTTATCCCCTGTGTTCATACTGCTTCCCAGTCCCGACAGCTGCTGCTCTCCCTGGAGGAGCAGGAGCCCAGGTTCAGTGCACAGCCCCGCTGCCCAGAATAAAACCTGTATCTCCCTCCCGGCACTGCCCATGTGGCCCCAGTTCAGGCTCCATCCCCAGTCCCATTTCCCCAACCCCTGCACATGGTCCCCAGTGGGGCTGGATCCATTCCACCACTGAAGTGGCTTTGAGCAGCCACAGCCTCAAAGCCGCAGTTTCCCTTGGTACAGGACACCAGCGTGATATGCACGGGTCAAACCCGGACACGAGACCACAGTTATGGTATGGAATCCACAGGGGCACGTGCGTGACCCTGCGTGCTTTGTGCCATGCAGGATGAAGTGCAACCCTGACCCACAGACAGGGAGCGGGGCACACTGCAGTGGGACTTTGCCCCCCCAAAACGCAGCAGAGGGACCGAGCGCATGTCATCACGTTACGGGTGGTTTTGTTTCCCTGCTTTCCAGGGGTGAGTGTCCCAGGGCTCACATGGACTGAACCCCCACCCTTTGGGGATGAGCTGGGAAAGCCCCATCTTGCATCCCTGCGCAGGGCACTGAGCACCCTATACCTGGCAGTGGGGGAAATGCAGCTCTTCCCCCTTTCCCTCCATGGGGTGAGCAGCATCCCTGCTCCACTGTGCCCCATGTACGCCTTTTTCCACCAAAAGGGGACCTACTTCTCTGCATCCAGCCCTCCAAAGAGCTCCCCAGTGAACCACGATGAGGAAACTAAACAATCCCAAGGATCAGTTTATGGGGTCGCTCCCTGGAGAGCAATCCAAGGGCTGCACTGATCTCCTCTCCCGTACATGGGGTATCCCATCACCCCCAGGACAACAATTTGGGATGGCAGTAGCAATGGTCCCCACTGTGCCGGCAGCATGGAGATCTGCAGGGCAGCATACTGGGGCTGCACCCCACCACCTCCGACCCCAAACCCACTGCAGCATACCTGGTGCACGAAGACATCGACGGGTGAGTCCAGCATCGCACCGCCCTTGGCGGTCATGGAGAGGAAGCCGAAGCCCATGCGGACGTTGAACCACTTACAGATGCCAGAGCCATGCAGGGGTTGGGACTCATTCTCGGCTTTGGGTGAATCTCCAGACGGCTCCTCGCCTGGCTTCGCACCTGGGGAGAGAGCCAGCGAGCACCTGAGTGGGGCTGGGAGCGGTCCCACACCCCGCTGCCCCCCAGGGAAGGAACAGAGGTTGGGTCCTGCTGGATGGAAAGGCAAAATAATGACCGCCGTGACCCAAACGCGGCAATCCACTGTGCCTGCACGTGGGTGTGTGTGGGATTGCAGTGGGACCGGGGGTGGGAGCGCCGGGGCTGTTCTCCAGTCCGAAGTGTTTAAGCAAAAAAAAAAAAAAAAAAAAAAAAAAAAAAAGAGGTAATAATTAAAAAAATTAAAAAGATAAAAAAAAAATCAAAGCAGCCCAAGATGCATCACTATAAACAAACAAACAAACAAACAAACAAAAAAAAACACGAAGAAAATCAAAGACGGGGGATTAAAAAAAAAAAAAGAAAGAAAAAAGAAAAGCGAAAAACGAAAAGATATAGGAAAAAAAAGCAAAACAAAACAAAAAAAAAACAAAAACGGAAAAACTCCCCTAAATCACCGACCCGACCCTCCTACCCCAGCACACCGCGCTGCGATGAGGATTCCCCGCAGCACCGGGAGCTCTGCTCCCCGCTGACCCCAACCCGACAGCCCTGAGCTCCTGCGCTCAGCCCGGGGATGGGCTGGAAAAAATTTCCCCCCACGCCGGGCCCGGGGCACAGCGGGGCACAGCGGGGCACAGCGGGGCTGGGGGGGTCCCAGACCCCCGTCGGGCTCTGCCGCCGTTATTAATAATCGCGGAGCCGAGGAGGGCTGCGACAATAATATAACTTAACCTGCAAACTGCTGGTTGGAAACAGACCCCATCCCGACACTCGCTTGCAAATTCCGAGTTGTGGCTGTTACCGCCTCCTCCTCCTCGGCCAGCTTTGAGGGTATCAGCCCAAAAAAAAAAAAAAAAAAAAAAAAAAAAAAGCAACAAAAAAGCCCGGCTTAGACCCCGACAGGAGGGAGCCGGGAGAGGTTTGACTCCATCTTCACTCCAACAATAGGGGTGGGAGGGAGCTGGAGGGTTTTTTCAAAGGCTCCCAAATTCTCGCAGACAATAGCGGCCCCCGCTGCCCCCCCCCTCACCCCCAACCCAGGCCGGGACCCACCCGCGGGGCTGGGGGGCGCCGGGCCCCGCTCCGCCATCCCGCCCCCACGTGATCCTAATTAACCCCCCCCCCCCCCCCCCCCCGCCTGCTAATAGCGACACATTCCGGGAGGGATTTGGGTGGGAGACGGTGTGACCCCCCCCCCCACTTAGGGGCGAGGCCACCTGTCAAGGGGAAGACACGGGGAGGAGGTGGGACCCCCCATACCCATACCCAGACCTAGGGGGGGGTCCCCACGCCGTTTCGCCACCTGCGAGCCACCCGGGTCGCGCGTGGGGCCGGGCTTTGCGGGGGGCACTGAGGGAAAGCGAGCGCTTTTTGGGGACACCGCGACCTTCCCGCAGCCTCATCCCAATTGCGGCACGCGGGATCTCCCCGAGACCCCGACTTTGTCCCAGCTCCCTCACACCCACGCGTGGCTGTGGGCAGAGCGGGCCCGGGGCCGGGCGGGACAAAGGGCCGAGTGACCGAAGCTCCATTTCCGGCGGGAGGACACTGCCCGCGGCCTCCCCGCCCCGCGGGGGCACAGCGCCTCCCGCAGCCTCCGCGCCTCCGCGCGGTGCGGGCAGTGCGTGGGCCGCTCGAGCTGTCCGTGGCCCTCCCCTCCCACCCCCCCCGGCGCTTCCACGGGATGTCGATGTGGCATCGCCCACGCTGAGAGCCGCATCCCCACGCGGGACTCCGTCATGCGTGGCCCCAGTGTGCGGGGAAGGAGCAGCGTGCGGCGCTTGGGCACACGGAAGGTCGTGGGGGCACCCATTGCTTTGGGAAAAGGCTTTGGGGTCCCCCAAGGAGTGTCCCGCGTGGGGGATCCCGCGTGGGGGGCGCCGCCGGGCCGGGCGCTACGGAGCTGTCCGTGGTGCTGAAGTGCGCACTGTCCAGGGTTCTGGGCTGCGGCGGTTGCCGCCTTCCTCCTCCTCCTCCTCCTCCTCCTGCTCCTCCTCCTCTTTCCCTTTCTCCTCTTCCTCTTACCCTTCTCTCGCCCCGCTCATCGCCGGGCCCCTCCACTCCCGGGAGTTACACGTAGCCCCGTCTCTGCTGAGCCAAGCAGCTCTTTTGTGTTTAAGGGATGGAGGAAGAAGAGGAGGAGGAAGAGGATGGCTTTCCTCTTTGCAAGTGAGGGCAGGGAAGTAGGTGAAATGGGCCTTGGTGGTTGTGAGGACATGGCCCTGGTGCCCACATCCAATTGAGTCTCAATGACCTCATGCAGCGGGGATGGGCAGAGCAGGAGGTACTGCTACCAGCACACAGCGGTGTTAATAATCCAGTGATGCTCATAGGTTGTCCATCATCTTTACACCAATGACAACGGGGATAGACATGGTGGCGGCAATCCACACTAACAAGTCTCTTATCCCAACATCACTCTAGACTCAAGTCCTCAGGGCCAATGAGAAATCTATAGTAGTAGGAGATAAGAGTCTGGCTGGATGCTCTCCCTCCCACTATGGCAACAGAGAGGACAGACAGAGCGTCCTTCTATTCCTTCGCCATGTGCCATCATAAGCGTCCAAGCTCCCTGTTCCCCCCTGCCCTTTGGGGATCTCTTTGTGCCACTTCCAGCCCCACTCCCCACCAACACGCAGCGGTCCGGGTGTCTGCTCTTTTCCCCATTCCCTGCTCCTGGATCGCCGCTCCGGCACGGAGGGAGCGGCAGCGTTTGGCACCCTCTCCTGGCCAACCTGAAGCAGCTCGCTTTGATTCTCGTTTTAGTTTGAGGAGTAATTCGGATAGGGATGTGTAGTGAGGAAAACAAAACGAAACAAACAAACAAACAAACAAATTGGGATACTCTTTTGTGTCACTCCTTTCCTTCTCTGCTTCCTGCCAGCACCATTTCTTAACAATCCCCAGTTTCTGCCCATCCCTGGTGACTGCCCAATTACACAATCCCAAGCACAGCACCTCCAAGCAGTGTCCCACTGGGATCCATCCCAGCCACCCCTTGGCCTGGTGTCCTCTTTCTGTGTGTGGTGTATTTGTTTTTGGGGCCTGTTGAATGGCACATGTGAACGGGAAGAGGACTCCTTCCTGTTCTTTCAGAGCCAGTCGCTGCGCCCAGCTCCGCTTCAAGGGAATAGCCAGCAAAGCATCCACTTTCACAAATAATGGCTTCATTAGATTGAAAGAAGTGGACAGTGACCTCTCTGAAATGGACTTTCTGACCCCTGCTGACCTCTGGCCCCAGCTCTGACAAACGGTAAATCTTCTTCAGTGCACGCGGCCGGGGTGAGGGACCGATCCAGTGCCAGGCATCACTGTGCCACCCAGCCCACTGGGTCCCAGCCCCACAGGATGATGCCCAGGGGCTGTGTGAAACCAGTTGTATGGGGTACAGATGTGGGAAACATGGGGACTGGTGTCCTTTCAGTGCTGTGGGTCAGGTTGGTGGCTGGCCCCGATGGCTGTGTCTGTGATGTCACCTCCCAGCATTGGCAGCACCAATGTGTGATGATCAGAAAGGTACAGTGATGTTATCCGAGCCTCCTCTGGGGTGAACCAAACTGTCTCCCTGCCCATCCCATTGGGCTTAGCCCTCCTGGCTGCATGTACAGTGCCCACTGCCACCTCTCACCCCAGCAGCGCAGCCCCAGTTGGGTGCTGACAACCATTGTGTGGCCAACTCACGCCAATTCTTCCAACTTTCTGCTGGGGAATCTGAGGAACATCAGGGATACCAAAGATGGTGCTTGCCACCACGGCATAGTCCCCGGCACAACTGGTGCCACCCACCTCCCTCCTCCCAGCATTGTGCACATGCTGCTGACCTCTGGCTATGAAGCAATCAATAACAGAGGTTGTGGTGCTGCTCCTCCCCCTTGGCTGGTGCCCCTAATGAGCTTCGCTGTGATTGAGGGACTGTCAGGTACCTCCCATTGGTGGGGACATGGGGATGTATCAACTGGCTTGACGCACAGGTGTGCTCCCAGGGATGCCATACATGGGAATCCCAGCACTCCAAAAGCAGGAATCCAAAGGGAATCCAAAAGCACTCCAAAACTCCCTTGGCATTAACATAGTTTGATGGAAGGGTGAGCAGTGCTTGCTCAGGGAAGCATGCCATGGTGCCACGCTTCCCTGCTTTTTGGGTAGGCTGGGAGGGGCACGCAGATATGGAAACAGAGTGCCGGGTCCTGCCCAGGTCCATGGGCTCCACTTTGCACCCCAGCTCCTTTTGATAAAAGCCCCAGGGCAGCTCTGATCGATTGGCTGCAGAGCAGGGATTGATCAGGATTTCAGCCCCATACATATTCCCTCTCTCTGATAAAGGGAAATCAATAGTTGAAAGAGATCGTCCTCTGATATGGCCCCTCCAGAGGCAGCAGCCTCCAGCAGGCCAGAGCAAGCCCTGTCCTTGCCTTTAAATGGCAAAGGGGGTTCTTCTTCTTTTTCTTTTTCTTCTTCTTCTCCTCCTCCTCCTCCTCCTCCTCTTCCTCCTCCTCCTCCTCCTCCAGGTGCTATACCCCACAGCCCACTCACAGCCCGTTACCTCTAAGCTCCACAGCTGCTGCAGGCACTGCTGCCCTATGCTCAGCCCCCTCCTTAGTGCAGAGAGCTGGAAACTCATTGCAGGTGTGGCCGGGCTTTACGTCAGCCCAGATGGCCACTCTTTGTTCCCCTTCTTGTATTCCTTCTCTATCTGTGCCTCAGCTTCCTTACCTGTGAAATGTGACTCGTGCCTGGGCTTTTCTCCTGGCTGCTTTCATTTCTCACACCCTGAGCTCATGCTGTGCCACCACCACGGTGCCATGGGGACACAGCTCCTCCCGTCCCCCCCCGCTGCAGAGCTGGGGAAGGTAGCTGGCATTATTCCTGTGGTTTTATTCAATAAAAATTCCTTCCTTTGTAACAATGCTGCCCCTATCCCGGGGCCCTGTTTGCTCTCCAAATACTGGCGCTGATCTCCTCCAGAAGCTCCAGTGCAGCACCAGCCTTTCATCCCAGAATCTCCTGTGCTGGGGACCCCATCCCAGACCCCACACTGTGTCTTTCCCAGGGGTTTCACAACCCTGCAATGGGGACAAGCAGGGCAGAGTCCAGCTCAAACGAGCAGTGTCAGCGGCTGGAGGACAGAAGAACTGTGAGCTCCTCAGATCCTGAAACCACTGGCCGAGGTGTGGGGTGCCCCACTGTCCCCAGGACGGTGGCTGTGTGTGCTGAGCCAGCAGTGACTCGTGGGGCGGTGGCCTGGGGCGAGGCTGGGAGCCGAGGGCAGGGTGAGGAGCCAGGGCGGGTGCCATTGCCCCGAGCTTTTCTAGGGGAGCGCAGCCCACACCCCGGGCCATGTCTCCTGTGGTGGCCCAGGGCCACCGCGATCACTGCTCTGTCCCGCTGAGGGGCAGCGGAGTGTTTATGACACAGGGATGATGGATGTCCATCGCGATCACCGTCCCTTTGCGTGCCACGCGCTTTGAGTCCTGACAATGAATTCAGCTGTGACCATTGCCCCAGGACACCGGGTATCACTGGGGACGGACCCAGTGGTGGGAGGAGGCAGTGGATGGGACAAAAGTCCCACAAAGTGGCCCGGCAGGGCTCTGGGGGCCCCACCAACCTAGGCGGGCCGGTCCCCCAACCGGCGCTGCTGAGTCTCAGGAAATGGAGGAGCTGGGTTGCTGGGGAACCAGCCCAACCGGCTCCCCGGCTGTCAGCACCTGAGGAATGCCAAACCTCCGCTCGCCAGGGCTGGGTGCTCACCGAGGACTAGGTGTTCGCCGAGTGACTCTGCCGGTCCGCCCAGCCGCGGCGTGCCGGTGCAGGGAGCAGCACCCCGAGCCCTGCGCAGTGCCTTCGGTGCGGTCGGTCAGCGCGGCGCCCACCGGGTGCGGTGGGACCCTCGGGCAGCAGGTATGTGGGGTGTGGGTTGGGGCCCGCGGATGCTGTGGGGGCCAGGATCTGTATGGCATCTGCTGCCACTTGGGGCCGTGCTCAGATCCATGTGCTGGTGCTGCCGTTTGGTCCCCACTGAGCTGATGTCGGCACTGGTTGGGTTGCAGAGCCCATTTCTGCCACTCTTGGCTTCAACTCCTTCAGGCTTTTAACCCTATTCCCACCCCAAAGCACATCCTCACACCCACTGAGGACAAAGGAGTGCTCACCCACCCCCTGTGGCCTTGTGGCTAGCAGATAGCGGGGTCCCTGCCCACCTATATCCCCTCCTCTCTGCAGGGCACATGACTGCGGGAGCACCGGGTAACAAAAGGGGAAATGGAAATTGCCCTGCCCTAATTATTAGTCCTGATCTGTGCAGCAGCCGCCCAAACCAAATTCTTGATTTTCCTGGAAGCAGCAGGTCTGCTCTCACCCACAGACACTGGGAACATCCCAGTGTGTCTGCAGGGCCAGATTTCCCCATGGCCGCCAGCTCAAAGCTGGCCACAGGTTGCTGCCACCCAGTCCTTGGTCCCTTCATTACATTGCAGGCATCTTAATCGAGTTCCAAGAGCCTCAGTCAGGCTGCTTAGAGACCCTTATGAATAGCAGGAGCCAGCAATTAGCTGAGCGGGCTTGCTTGGGTGGGACAGGTGATTAATTGCTGTGCCAGGTGCCCGTTGCAACAATACAGCTGGGTTTCATTGCAGCGTGTCCCAGCGTGCGGGAACGGCCACATCCTCACCTTCCTCCATCTGTGGTGCCAGTGCCAGCCAGGGCTGCAGGGCATGGGGGTGGCATGCCCTCTTTACCCCCAGCACCCACTGGGTGCCAGAGCCAGCTGTGGTCCTATGGATCCAGCTGTGGTCCTATGGATCCAGCTGTGGTACTATGGATTCAGCTGTGGCGCTGTGGATCCAGATGTAGCTTTGCTGATGCAGATGCATGGCCCTGCCTGAGCTCTTCCTAGCATCCAGCTCTGCTCGCTATCCCAGACATGGTCTCATCGCCTACTGCAAAATGACACCAACCCTTCCTATATAGACCAGAAAGACCTGCCGGGCTGGGGCGTGTGGCAGGTGGGCAGGACCCGATATTCCCATGCCATCACTGAAACATTCTGGTGAAGGGCAGAGCAGATGTGATACGGTTTGGAGGGGTCCAGCCCCAAGTGAACCCCACAGTGGGGAACCCCCAGTGCTGACCTCAGGGATGGGGGTAGTGGCCCCATGGGAGAAATCCATTTCTCATCCACGAGGAGTAAGCCCATGGAGGGCCTTCCCCAGCCAAGAAAGCACTAAATTTTACCACTCTATGGGCCATACCCAAGTTCCAACCCCTCCCACTGCCCCTGCAGCCCATATACAGCTGATGTTTGAGTTGGTGACACCAAAGATCCCCTAATTGGGAGATGCTGAGGTGCTGCCACACTTCCAGCTCATTCACCCAGAGCTGCTTCATCAGCTGCTTTCCATATCCTAAACACAGCAATAAAGCTGTTCTGGCGCAGTCACGCAGCCCTGCATGGCGTCACCCTGCCAGCCGCGGCCTCGGGGTGCCCATGTCCTCCCCGGCAGCATCCAGCACTGCCCAGCATGGGGACACGGGCACAGGGTGCTGGGTGCCTGCTCTGATCAGGGTGCAAGCAGCGGGTAATTAATGCAGCTCATTTTCTTCTGCCAATGGGGTCTCAGATGTGGATGCAGCAATCCCATCTTTGCTGAGCAATAATTGCCATGATCAAGGGAAGATGCTGCTGGCCCCAGCCTCCTGCAAAACCCCTGGGTGCTGTGGCACGGCTCCGCTGAGGCCCTTTCACCTCATGAAGCTGCTTCCCTGTTATTTTTTGGGCTTGTTTGTTTGCTGTCTTTGCTGACTTGGTGCAGTCCTGCACCCTCCTGACTCATCCTGCAGCTCGGGGCACAGCACAGCACAGCCAGATCCTGCCCAGTTGGTGTGGCGGAGTGCTGGGACGTGCAGGCATTGCATTACATTGCATTTTGTTGCACTGCACTTTGTTGCACTGCATTTCATTTCAATACATTGCATTGCATGTCATTGTAGTTCTTATATTTCATGTAGTTGTATTGCATTCTATTGCATTTCACTGCATTGTGCTGCCTGTCATGTCATGTCATTTAATTGCATTTCATGTTGTGTTGTTGCATTGCATTGAATTTCATTGCATTGAATTTTATTTCATTGCAATGAAGGGATGGTGGTACCCTGGGTCACGCATGGGTGAGCATCCCCAAAGGTGCTCTGAGGAGACACTGAGTTACCATCTGTGTGCTTGAGACCCCCCAGAATGTTCTAAGGGACCATGGAGGGGACAACCAAAGTCCAAAGGGATGGGCTCAAGGTTTGGGGTCTCAGCTCAGCTGGATTCCTGGTGCCTCTCCTTGCAGCTCCACCAGCCCTGCTGCGTGGTGGCGGGGGCCGCATGGATCTGCCGTTCCAGCACAGTGTGGCGAAGGGCTGCGTCTCCAGTGCCGAGCTGAGCATGAAGCAAACAGCAGCACCCAGACCCGAGAGCCGATCCCGCTTCCAGAAAGTCTCGCTGGTGTCGCGGCGGCTGGAGCACACGGCAGGAGGGGGGGGCCGGGATGGCAGCCCCTCCCGCGTCTCCCTGCTGCTGCAGGCCTGGGAGAGGGAGATTGTGGAGAAGACGGCTCCGGGGCCGAGCACGGTGACGCAGCGCAGCTGTTCGTCCTCCGTCAGCATCCTGAAGGACTTTGCGGCGCACGGCCCCATTTTCTCACAGGTCTTCTCACCACGGCGGCGGGAGGAGAAGCGGGAGGATGACACAGTGCCTGCGCCCCGAGATGTCCCTGTGCACCGCGAGAGCTACATGCATGGCATGCTGCTCCCCACCGCGCCCCGCTGCCAGCGCTCAACCCGTGACCCCAAGCCCAGGGCCAGGCACGTCACCGTGCTGCGGGAGAGCAGGGAGGCAGAGGAGGGCAGGAAAACTCAAAATGGTGTGTGCAAAGCCACCACTGTGCCCTCATCGCATCAGAAAGGCTGCAAACCGGATGCCAGTGGCATCACCAAGATCACAGCACGTGGCAAAAGCTCACTGAACACCCTGGATACCAGGGAATCCTCCAGGGAGAAATGTTCAACGCCAGATGAATCGCATCAGAAAGGCTGCAAACTGGATGCCAGTGGCATCACCAAGATCACAGCACGTGGCAAAAGTTCATTGAACACCCTGGATACCAGGGAATCCTCCAGGGAGAAATGTTCAGTGCCAGATGAATCCATGCCCAGTGCAACACCAAGAGGCAGAGACAAACCCCAGGATCCACAAACCAGTACAGCCAGTGCCCAGTGTCCTCTGGCAGATCAGTCTGGGGTGAGAGAAGGAGGTGCAGTGCATAGGGATGGCTCTATTTCAGCCACACAGCCCAGGACAGAGAGCTCTGAGGAAGCTGGTGGCACCTCCAAAAACATCACCATAGAAGCAAGCAATGGGACTGAGCCATTACCTGATGCACGAGCATCTCCAAAGGACGCAGAAGTTGAGATGGAGGAGGGTGAGATGGTGGAGAATCACCAGGGTGTGGCCCAAGATACCCAGAGCATCCCTGAGCCTCCCATGGAGAGCACTGAAGAACCCCAACCTGAGAGCATTGCAAAGCCTCAGCCTGAGAGCATCCCAAAACCTCAACCTGAGAGTGTCCCAAAACTTCAATCTGAGGGTGTCCCCAAACCCCAACCTGAGAGCGTCCTCAAACCCCAACCTGAGGGTGTCCCCAAGCCTCAACCTGAGGGTGTCCCCAAGCCTCAACCTGAGAGCACCCCAAAACATCAATCTGAGAGTGTTCCCGAACCTCAATCTAAGAGCATCTCAAAGCCCCAAACTGAGAACATCCCGGAGCCCCCCCATGAGTCCCCAGCCCCACCATCAGAAAGTCCCCCAGATGCATCCGAGGAGGATCCTGAGCTGGTGGTGGACATGGAGATCTTCGTGGACACGCTGCGCAATATGGAGCCCTCAGAGATACGGAAGGCACCCAAGGTTCCGCGCCAGCCCCGGCCCTCAGTGCTGGGTCGCTGCACAGCACTGCCACCCATCCACGAGGACCGTGTGGCCCCACGTGCCCACATCTCGCTGCCTGTTGCCCTGCAGGAGCTGCTGGCATGGGGAGGGGGGGGACAACGAGCTGAGACCCCACCGCAGGGCACTGAGAGCCACGATGAGGAGGAGGAGATTGAGAACCCCTACCTGAGCCCTGAGGAGAAGGCACTGAGGAGGGCTCAGAATGGCAACGGGGAGCTGGGTTCGCTCCTGGGGGGGGCGATGCAGGGCAGGGCCACGGGTGAGCGCAGTATTCTGTTCCGAGGGAACGTCCTCAAAGGCATGGCACTGCTCTCTGACTTCCTGGAGCACCGTTCGGCTGCAGTGGATGAGGCCAAGCCCTACTCGCGCCTTGACAACAGCATGCTTTACAGCCGCTTCGTGTCCCCTGCCAGCATCCACAATGGCGTCCCCAATGGTACGGGTGCCAGTGACCATCCCAGCACTGAGCTGGAAGCAGTGAGTCCTGACCACATCCCTCCTGTTCCTGAAGAGCCAGAGAGTGTGGGTGCCCCATATCACACTGACATCCCGGTGAGTGCAGCCCTGCAGCAATGTGTGGGGATGCTGGGGCGCATAGGGGGTGTCTGATCCGAACCCCCTGAGCATCTTCCCCTGCTTCCAGCCTACAGATGGTGTGTTGCATTGGGGGAAGCTGTGCTGCATAGCCCCTAGTACGATGGGAGGGTGCTGGGATGAGTGATGGGAGGGTACCAGTATAGGCAATAAGAGAGGGTACTGGGATGGGAAGGTGTTGGGCTGCTGATGGGAGGGTTTTGGCATGGGTGATGGAAAGGTAGCAGAATGAGCACTATGAAGCTACCAGTGCAGGTAATGAGAGGGTAATGGGATGGGAAGGTGTAGGGCTGGGGATAGGAGGGTGCGGGCATGGATGACAGAGGGCAGGGGCTGGCTGTACCAGGCGGTGCAGGAATGCTCGAGGTGTGGCTGCTTGGGGTGGTGGGAGGGATTTGCTGGCTGTATACTCAAGGCTTTGGCTGCTGCTCTGTTGGGCTGTGGCAATGGCTGGTGTGGCTGACGTCCCTCTGTGCTCTTCGTGTGTCCTCGGGTGCGCACAGCAGGAGGACAAGGAGGGCTCTCTGAAGATAAACACCAGACCTGGCAAGGTATGGGGCATGGGGCCAGGGCTGGGCAGGGCTGAACCTGGGGCCATGGTGCTGAGCACTCTGCTGTCACCCCAATCAGATCATCCTCTTCTCTGAGGCCGGCTTCGCAGGGCACAGACGGGAGATTTGGGGTGATGTCCCCGACGCTACATCTTGGGAGCTGTCACACAAAATCTCCATCAGAGTCATCCGTGGCGGGTAGGGACCATGCAGGGACAAGGCTGGGGCAGCTGGGGAGGAGGCTGTGTCACAACCCACGTTCAGTGGTCACCATTCTGCCACGGGCAATGTCTATGGCCATGAGCCAGTACTGTGGTGGCAGTATGTCCCCACCCAACCCATGCTGCTGGAGGCTCTGTATGGCCACGTCCTGCACCCTGCCATTAGGCAGAGCCTGGTAAGCACAGCAATGGGGATTTCCCTGCTGGCAGGTGGGTGATGTATGAGAAACCACGGTTCCATGGGCGCAAGTGTGTGCTGGCAGAGGGGGATGTGGAGATTGACAACCCCTGGATGGTGTACAGGCAGAGCGATGAGCCACGTGGCAGTTGGCCCTTCCGCATTGGCTCCTTCAAGAGGGTGGTGAAGGTAAGCAGCAGAAAAATGGGGTGCAGAGCCCCCCCAGGTTCAGCCACCATTCATTTCGTTCTCCCCACATTAGGATTACCGCGTGCCTGAGATCAGCCTGTTTGCTGAGGAGAACGGAGAAGGTGCCAGGCTGCAGTTCAGTGACTCGGCTGAGGACACCCGCGTGCAGGGCCAGTCACTCACTGCTTCCTCCATCATTGTGCACTCGGGACTGTGAGCGGGACAGGGTGTGGGGTGCTGCTGGCACGGGGTGCTCCCAGCCGCCAACGAGCATTTGGGTATTTCCTCCCTAGGTGGCTGGTTTACTCCAAACCCTTCTTTGACGATGACCCCTATGTCCTGGAGCCAGGCGGGTACCCCAACCTGAAGGCTTGGGGAGCAAAGGATCCATCCATCTGCTCCATGCATCCCATAAGGCTGGTGAGCAATGGCTGCTGGAGCACTGGGGCTGCATTCTGTGTGAGCACATCACTCTGCCTCTCCTTCTGTTTCCCAGGGCTGCCCGGTGGTGGAGCGTCCTGGTGAGCCACAGGTGCTGATCTATGAGGACATGGGCTTCCAGGGACACAGCTTCATCATCAGCCGGGATATCTACGACCTAAAGCGCCTGCCTGAACTGCTGCTGCCCACTGTGGGCTCAATGCGTGTCCTGGGCGGCTGGTGAGCAGCGGGGTCACCCCCAGGAGAGGGCTTGGGGGCTGCGGGCCAGCAGTGAGATGATTCATCTCAGAGATGCTCAGCTGTAGGGATCTCAGTGCTCATCTGATCTCGGTGTCTGCATGCAGCTGGGTTGGCTACGAGAAGGAGGGCTTCCGTGGCCACCAGTACCTGTTGGAAGAAGGGGAGTACCACGACTGGCGGCAGTGGGGTGGCTACAGCAAGGAGCTGGTGTCCTTACGGCTCATACGGACGGTGAGGGCATCGGGTGCCACCACCCCATGTGCTCATAATGTCATGTGTTATGGAGGGCAGCCATCCTCCAGTCCCTTTCCCACAGCAAACTGAGGGCTCAGGGTTTGTCCCTGCAGGATTTCTCTGACCCGGCGCTGGTGCTCTTCGAGGCCACGGACTTTGAGGAGGGTCCCAGCGTGGAGCTGAGTGAGGCACTGCCCGATGTGCAGCTGGCTGGCTATGGCACTGTCACACAGTCCATCCATGTGCTGAGTGGCGTGTGAGTATGGAACATGGGACACGGGGACAGAAGGGACATAGGGGTGGCCAAGCCTGAGCATGAGTGTGCATCTCCCCGGCAGGTGGGTGGCCTATGAGGGCCCCAACTTTTCAGGTGAGCAATACATCCTGGAGAAGGGAGTGTATCGCAACTGTGAGGACTGGGGGGCCACCAACTGCTGCATCACCTCAGCACAGCCCATCCTGCAGGTGGGTGTGCATGGACCCCCCAGAGCCCGGATCTCCCCTGCACACCCATGGGTGCCCCATGGGTGGGTGAGGTGACATCCAGCCCCACTCTGTTTGCTTGCAGGTTAGGGAGCACAACCTGCACTTTGTCTCCAAGGTATGGAGTGGTATGTGGGGAGGGGAACACACTCATCTTGGTGTCACCACTCTTTGTGGGATGGTGACAGTGCTGCTTTGCCTGTCTCACTGAGCCCCTCCATGTCCCCTCCCCAGATCCTGCTCTTCTCGGAGCCTGACTTCCTGGGGGAACACCTTGCCTTTGAGGACGAGCAGAATGCCCTGCCCGACAGCTTTGTGCCCCGCTCCTGCAGGGTCCGTGGGGGCAGGTAGGGCACTGGGAGCTCAGTGGTGGGCAGCAGGACAGGCAGTCCTGGGGGACACTCACCCGCTACGATGGCTGCATCAGCTCAAGCATACGCCTCCGCTCCCCACCAGCTGGATCCTGTTTGACAGCCAGGCCTTCACTGGGGAGCAGCATGTGCTGTCTGAGGGCGAGTACCCCACGCTGGGTGCCATGGGCTGCCTCTCCTCCACTACCATCCGCTCCTTGAAGAAGGTCCCAGTGGTGAGTGCCCATCCAACATTGCTGGGGTAGAAGCTCTCAGGAGCCTCCTTGTTTCTTGCAGCATTTGTTCTCCAGCCCCAGAGCATACATGGGTGCTGGCTTCCCCCAGCTTTCTCCCTTTACCCCTTCATCTTTGCCCCCTCCCACAGTTCTTCTCGGAGCCCTCCATCTTCCTGCATGGCCTGGAGTGTTTCGAGGGGAAAGAGATTGAGCTGAACAATGAAGTACGGAGTCTCCAGGCAGAGGGCTTCAACAACCACGTGCTGTCAGTGCGTGTCAAAGGTGGCATGTAAGTGAGCCCAGCCCTACTGTTCCCATCCCTGCTGGGGTTTGTCTGCCCACTGGGGCTGACTGCACTCTGCCCGTCTCCACAGCTGGGTGCTGTGTGAGCACGGTGACTTCCGAGGCCGCCAGTGGCTGCTGGAGTGCACCGAGATCACCAACTGGCTGACCTACAGCGGGCTGCAGCACGTGGGGTCCCTCTACCCCATCCGTCAGGTGAGCACACAGGGAGCCCCAAAACCAGCCCTGGTGCAATGGGGCTGGGGAAAGCAGCATGCTGCTGCCACTGCTCACCCATGAAAAGTGCTGCCAACCTACCATCAGCTCCCTGCTCCTCCCTGCAATTTGTCGTGGCGAAATGCTCCCCACGGGCAAGCACCTTGCACAATGTCTTGGCATCATGGCGTGGCAAGCCACGCTGTGCCAGCTGTGAGATGAGCCAGGGTCACAGCCATCACCCTGGCACTGTGGAGACATGCACAACGTGGTTCTTGGGTGCTGCAGAGATCCTGAGCAAAAAGAGCTTCTCTCCTTCCAGAGACGGATCTATTTCCGCATCAGGAACAAGGAGCTGCAGCTCTACCTGTCTGTCCCTGACGATGTGGAGGACATGAAAGCAGGGCGCGTGGTGGTCTCCAGCCTGAGTGAGCAGAGCAACTCTGTCTGGTACTATGAGGATGGGCTGCTCAAAAACCAGGTGAGGATGGGATGCTCAAAAACTGAGGTCTGCAGCTTGGAGCTGGAGAGGACCTGGGAATGCCCCAAAGCCACCTTGTAGGGCTTCCACCAGTTTTTTTTCCCCAGGATAACCTCAGCCTCATTACCAAAGCCCATTGATTCTCCCTTCTCCCGGTCTGTCCTGGAGACATGAATGCATTTCTGCCACACCTGAGGATTTTATCACCTCGATCATGCCCGCCCCTCATTGTTTTCCTGCCTTCCCGGTGTCCCACCCCAGAACCAGATGCTTTTGACATGGAAACCTCCAAGCCCAAAGCCCCTGAGCCTCAGCAGGTGGAGGCAATGGAGGGGATGGGGCTGACGTGTCCACCACCTCCCACTGCAGGTTGCCCCCACCATGAGCCTGCAGGTCATCGGACCAGCCGGGAAGGGAGCAAAGGCTGTGCTGTGGTCCGAAACCCGGATGCCACGTCAGACCTGGAGCATTGATTCTCAGGGACGGATCCACAGCCAGATGTTTGAGGACATGATCCTCGATGTAAAGGGTGAGGCTGTGGTGCCAGCACAGGGATTGCTGTCCCAGGGACCCCATGGACATGGGGTGTTAGATGGAGATGCTCTCCTCTTTGCAGGCGGCCGATCATATGACCGGGACCATGCCATCATTTGTGAGGTGGCTGAGGAACGACCCACGCAGATCTGGGATGTACAGGTGCTATGAGCAGGGAGCATGTGGCCCTGGTGCCAACAAGTGTCACAGAGAAGGACAGGGACACCCTGCAGTGGTGGGAGCTGCCTCCTGCCCTGCTGCCCTGGCAACTGCTGCCATGAAGGATGCCATGACCACCTCCATTGCCCACCTCCCTCCTGGAGCACCACAGGCACACATGCTGCTGACCGCTGTGGGATGCTCTGAGAGCAACAAGGCAGAGCCTTTTCCCTACCCCATTCCCCTCTCTGAACTGTATTTATGTACGTGTGTAAGATACGGCCCCACTCGAGGGGGTCAGCCCTGCCTGGGTTTGCTCTCCTTGTCCTCCTCGCTGAGCTGCATGGTGTTCCTCACAGCACAGGGCCCAATCCTGCTCCCGGGTGGGAGCTCAGTGCCTTCTAGTGTCCAAGTGCCATGAGCAACATCCGAGCCCTTCTGAAAAGCAAGCTGCACAGGCTGCACTCCTGAGATGGCAGAGTGTCTGGCTCTGGATGCTGCTGTAAGGGCAGGGGGCTCTGGGTCCCTCTTTCCTGAGTGCAGCAGGATGAGATGCCCCGGGGATGTGTCCTGGCACTGCCAGACTGGGCTGGGCTGTACCAAAGGGATGGAGAACAACACAGCAGATCACTCAGGCCCTTCAGATGGAGGGTGTTTAACCAGGGAAAGCTCTGCCATGGAGAAACGTAAAGGCGTGTGGGAATCAGAGAGTGCTTAGGTGCTACAGGATGTAATAGTTTCAGTCCCACATGGGGATAGTGATGGTCCTGGGCTGACGTCAGCACCCTGCTCTGCTGCAGGCTTGGGACTGCCAAAATCCATCATCGCCAACGTGAGCCTGGCTGCACGTCCCCACCACAGCTCAGCTCCTTCTCCAGTCTCCAGGACAGAGCTGTCCTCCATCCAAGAAGGGCTCAGAGTAGGGCAGGAGCTGCCCAGGAGTGTGATGCAGAGCCAGAGGAGACGCGGTGGGGGATGTCTGCACAGCCAGACACCGCGTGCTGCTGCCCTTGCTGCCAGGCAGAGCAGCGCTCCTGGTTTGCTCAGCAGGTTGGGCTCAGCTTGGGGACATCACGTCATGCGGGAAGCAATTGGTTACCAACCCTGCAGCAAAACTGGGCTGTTCTGGTGGCAACAGGCAGCGTGCCTTCCCTGCAGGCCTCTCCTGCAGACCATACACTTAAATCCTGACATGAGGCAGCTCCAGCTTGCCAGTAATTGCTCTGGCTGTCGGCAGCAGCCATGCCCAAACTTCTGTGGTTGTGGCGAAACATCCCGGGCTGCTGTGAGACTCACTGGGGCAGGGGGTCACAGAACCACACAGATCACACCATGGGCTGGAACCCAACAGGCACCTGCAGGCAGCAGCGGGCAGGGCAGGGCGGGGCGGGGCGCACACACACGGCTGCGCTGGGCAGAGCAGAGTGGCTGCGGCCCTGAGGAGGGTGAGGACAAAGCACCGGGACACAGAACTGCAGACGGGCCGCTGGCCTGCACTGCTGGCTACGGCCTGGAGACGACCACCTGGGAGAGAGGCCTGGCCGAGGTCTGAGGCTGCCCGGCCGCTGTGTGGTCGCCCCACAGGGTCCATGTCTCTGGCAGGGATGCTGCCGGTGCGGCTCAGCCCCCTCGTGTGGGGCGACCCGCAGCGAGCACGCAGCTGCACCAAACCAACCCCGCCTGCAGCATCGCGCCGCAGAGCAACACCAGCGCCCTCATCCCGCCCTTATATAGACCCCGCCGAGCCGGGATAGGCCAGAACTCGCAATTGGCAGCTTCAGATTGGTACAGAGCTGATTTGAGCTCGTTGATTGGTCCGCTCGGCGAAGACCGCCTGTGATTGGCCAGCGCTGGGTCGAGGGCGGTGCATTGGGTCTGCCCGTCCTGCTGGGGGCGCTGTGCCCTCGTACTGCTTCAGCTCGGCGGTCAGCGCGCGGCTGCGGCCGCCCCAGAGGCGCGAGCGGGCCTCGTCCTCCCCTCAGCGAGCGCCCCCCAATGCCAGCCCGTAACAGCACTAGAACAAACGCGTTAGAGCCTCGTACTTTATTTCTCAGAGCTTCACAGCACAACTGCGGAGGCTGTGCTTGGAGTTGGTCCTCCTGGAGGCTGCGGCCATAGGGAAGCGCTGCGGGAACACGGGGACAGGAGCTGGCTGGGCCTGGCGGCGGAGATCCGGAGCAGGGGGATGCCGGCCTGCAGGGGTCTTCGGGCCCAGCTCAGCACAGCCGCAGGAGGAACGCAGCCAGCCCCAGTGCGAGGGACAGGAGGGCCGGGCTGCCGCAGGGCGGGCTCTGGTCTGGTGCCCCATTTGTCATGGTGCTGTTGTCCTCCGCCCAGCCTGAGGGCTGGAAAAGCAAAGAGAACAGCTGATGATGGCCGCAAAGTGAGGCAGAGGGGGGTGGGATCTCCCCATCTTGTAGTGCCTCAGTGCTATGCGGTCTCCTCAGACCCCCACACGCAGGCAGAGCTGTGGGCTTCTGGGTTTTCCCACTGCAGGAAGCAAAGCAGGCACTCCCTCATGCCGCCGCCCTATTTCAAGGCAGGGGCTTTTAGAACCGGCAAGTGGGAAAGAAGGGAGGGGCTGGCCTCTGAGGAAGTGGCTGGGGATGTGGGGCCTGCGAGCCCAGTGCTGGAGGATGTGGGGTGCAGAGGCAGAGCTGGGAAGGCCCCTGGTGGAACCAAGGGGGAGGGGGGCGAACGCCTTCCTGTTGCAAGGGGCACTGCAGTCATTACATGAAGTGGTAATGCAGCTGGGGTGGAAATTTCAGGGCAGTTTCCTTCCTTCTCTAAAGAGCCCCTTCTGAATTAAGGCATTTGCTCAAACACCTCCCGCCATGGCTGTACAGAACCACTTTCTTTGTATTTCACTGCTCCCCGACCCCACACGTTCCCTCTGGAGCTGTAATGGTGATTAGGAAGGGGACGTGGGTGGGCCCCATTTTGCAGGCACTCTTTTTAGTTCTGAAGGTTTGCTGTCACAGGGTGGGATGCTGAAACGTAAGTGCATCCCATGGAGCCTGCAACATGTCACATCTGTGTGGCATTTGAGAGTGACACCAGCTCAAGCTGACCTGGTCTCATTACCAACGTACAGCAGAAAAAAATAAAATCAACCCAGGAGCTGCTCTGAGGAGCATCACCCTCCCCCGAGATCTTTACCCACTTCCAAGCAGCGGTCCCCACGCAAGAGATAGCTGCCATCTGCCCATGTGGTGCTGGGACCCTCAAAGGGACCTCCCAGCAGTAAAAAGACAAGATGCAAAAGGGGAAAGGGAAGGAGGGAGCCCTGTGGCTGTGCCCAGTGTCCCTACAGCCATGTTCAGCAACCCTGAACCAGGCAGCAGCTGGGGATAGGGAAGGGGCCTGCATGCAAAGGAGAAGCTGCATGATGGGGGGGAAAGCTGGGAAACGGCAAGGTTATAGATACATGTAATGCTCATAAGCAAAAAAACTTTCAAAGAGAAAGAAAGAAAGAAAGAAAGAAAGAAAGAAAGAAAGAAAGAAAGAAAGAAAGAAAGAAAGAAAGAAAGAAAGAAAGAAAGAAAGAAAAGAAAGAAAAGAAAGAAAAGAAAGAAAAGAAAGAAAAGAAAGAAAAGAAAGAAAGCATCATACAGAAGTATCTAAACCTCGCAGCTTGCAGTGCAAAGCTCCTTTTAGGACAAGCAGAGTTAAAGGAAAATAAAGTGCTGTGGTTCCCAGCTTGAGGCAGAAATTCTCCCACCAGTTGGTTCCCAGACCCCTAACCATCATCACAACCCCAGGGATGGGTCTGGCTGCTCCCCAGCTTTTGGGGTGCCCGAGCAGTGGGGTTTCTCTTACCAAGCAGAAGGCAAGCAGGGCAAGCAGGAGGAGCAGGTGAGCACACTGGAGAGGCTGCATGGTCCAGGCTCAGTGCGCAGCTTGCTGTAATGCTTCCTCATCTGCTCACGGTGATTGCTATCAAAGCCTTTAAAGTGCAGCCGTGGCCCCATCTCACCAATCACACTTTCCTTCCTCATGCTGCTGCTGCAGAGCACAACCCATCACCCAGAAGGGACACAAGAACTGGATCCATGGAAAAGCACCAGGAAGGCACTGCTGGCGCTGCTGATGCTACAAGGACATGCAGGTGTGGATGATGCCCTGAACAGGACATCCCAGCCACAGTCTCCAGCAGGGGCAGTGAGCCCCTTGCCCTCCCGTTTCCGACACCACATAGCTCTTCCTGCCTTGTGCCCCATGCCTGTGTAGGGCCAGCGCCAATTACAGGTTCAACCCCTCCGTTTCAGCAGGAGGGTCTGCAAACACTGCACCATGTAATGACCCTCCTGCCCCGCAGTGAAGGACGGGAGCTGGGCCCAAGCCACAAGCATGGCAGGGTGGTCTGATCCACATCGCAGATGGCGGCAGTGCTCCCTGCAGCCCCTGCAGTGGTTGCAGCACATCGCTGAGCTGCACCACCCACCCGCCAGCAAACAGCGGAGAACAGAACGGGCTATTTTAGAACAGGTTGAAATGAGCAAAGCTAAACCTGTTGTTGTGGCTTTCATTTCTGTAAACGCATCGCAGTGAGCCCTGTGCGCGGGCTGGCGCACAGACTGAATGCTCCTGGCATTGCATCTTCCATTTCACCCCCCAAAATTCTGGAATGCAGAAAGTTTGATAGCCTTTATGCCCGAGTACACGGCTGAAAGACTGCTGATTTCTCAATCAGCCAAGTTCCGGTCTTGCAGCTTTCTGTGGCAGTCAGTGAATGCCTAATAGACAAGTTCCATCTTTCCTTCTTGTTTTCCTCATCTGTTTCCTTACGGTATATATAAAATAAGAGAATATTTGTTCCCATTTGTGATATTTCTGTCCTGGGCACTGTTGGAATTATTTGTAACGGCGGCATGGTGGCCTGTGGTTATTTCTCCTCCACTCTCTTACTTCCTGTTTTGTGGAGGTCCGCTGAGCTCATTCCCACTTCCTTACGGTCAACTTTCAGTAGGTACGAAGTGAGGCGCGCTCTCTGCCGCGGTGCACGCCGGGACTTGTAGTCCTCGCCCTGACGCCCCGGTCCACGTGACCGCGGTTCAGCCAATCACAGCGTCCAGGCATCGCCGTGGCAACCGCCGGTAAACAAGATGGCGGTGGGAGCGATGAGAGCGGGGTGAGCGCTGCGGGAGAGCCGGCCTTCCCCGGGCCTCGGGCCGCCCCTCGGAGCCGACGCCAAGACGCTGGGGTCTGTTCTGGCCTTTATTTCAAGTCCCGTTGTGGTGGGGGGCCCTCAGGATGCCATCATTGGCCTTCGGGAGCATTCGTGGCCAGGTGGATGCCTTGGCCATTTCTGCCCTGTGCTGACTGAGGGGTGCAGGAATGCGCCCTGCCCAAAGGCACGCAGTGTGGGCCGGTGAGAAAGAGATGCAGAGTTTGGGCCCTTCTGGACAGCCTTTTCCTTTTTATTTTAGGAAACTGGCCCATCTAGCAGTCCCTCCCCCCTTCTCCCCCCCAAGCTAACAAAACTATCCTTGTTTTCTAGATATTCCCTCCTCACCGTTTTTCATAAAAAGGGCTGAGCTGAGTTGTTTGCCTCTGCTGGCAAGGCACTTCTCACCATCCTACATCTCTTGTGGTGAGCGCAGCTCTTCTTCCTACATGTCCACGATCAGATAAGTAATGGAGGGTTTCGACATCCTCAACAACCCCTAGAGTACATTAGAGCCTCATTTTGTTTTACAGTTCCACTTTTGCCTGTAGCTGGCCTGTTAGACTAACAGCACAAAAGCTGTTTCTCTGCTCTCAGTGAAGTTTCTGCTACTCCCAGATGCTGTACTTCTCATTAAAGCAGCTCAGCAGTACTTTCTGCCTTGCTGTGTGGCACAGGATGTTCTGTACCAGCATCAGTCTCTTTCTGTCAGCCCCATTTTGTGTTCACTCTTCACAGCTGCTGAGATTTTACGTTCTTTTTGGTTCTGTGCTGTAACAAATGCCCTCACCCGCTCATTTTGAGGGTGCTTCTGGGAGTGAATAGCCTGGAGCAACTCTGCTTTCTCATTCCCTCAGTGTAACACCTATATTTCTTTACCTGTTTTTGGAGAAGTCATATGTAAAATACTGACCTGTTTTCTTTCATACTCTTTGTGCCTCTTCACAGGTGACCCAACCTGGCCCCTAGGGCAAAGAACCCGTGCAGGGCAGACTTCCCTTGCAGGGATAACTCTGAAAAAGTATATATGACATCACAGAATGGCTTAGGTTAGAAGAGACCTTAAAGATCATCTAGTTCACCACTTCACAGGATGAAGTTTTGCAAAGATAAGGGAGTTCTTGACCATTGTAGTCTCTCAGTGACAATCTGGTAGACTCAATACCCCAGCCCAGGGCTAATTTGTGTTGTCTCCCCCTCACATACGCAGCATGCTGCCAATGACATAGCCACCTCCCTACCAAGAGCTCTCAAAGTTAAGACCTGAGCAATTTCCACGCCATACCCACCAAAGCTATCCTTTTTTTACCTGCTTTGGTAGAACTAGAGCTCATGTGTGGGTTCCCTTATGGTGCAGATAAGCCTCCAATATGAATTGCCTTTCTAGAGGTAATGTTGTATTTGTGCTTTCAGGTACAGTTCCCACTGACATGGAACTCATGTCATCCATGATGCAAAAAATCAGTCTGTTGGAACAAAAAATAGATAAACAAGCACAAGAAATCCAACTGAAGGTAAAAGTTCTGGCCCTTACTAGGCCTGTTCTGTGTCCTGCTTTAACTTTTCAAGCCAGGGTAATGATACACTTGCTTAGACACAGTCTGGGCTAGAGCAAGTTAATCCATAGCCTGTTCTGTTAATTAGACAGGTTAGCCTTTGTAAAACAGCAGAGCAGTCATATCTGTTCTTGACGCAGAAGACTGAACAGCCCTTTATTGCCCTGATCCTACTGTGACTTTACAAAGTAATGACTCTCAGCATCCTTTCACTAATATTTATTTGGCTTCAGACTTTTCTTTCTTTTGCATTCTGAAAACGAAACAAAGCAACCAGTGGCTTAGACAAGTAATCTTAGAACAGCTCTCTTTGTAATATTGTTGAGAATAAATACTGTTTATTTTAGAATAAATAGCAGTGGGTTGGTTTTTTTTGGTGGTTCTGTCTTGTTTTCTAACAGATGGCAACAGAGGTGCTGGCCTGCTTTATAGATCAGTCACTAACAGGCCTCACTACGAGCTGCATTCTCATGCAGATGGAAGGAGGAGATTGGTTAGCAGTGCCCTCAGTCTAATACTGGAGCAGTGTATTACATCCCACTCCTCTTGAGTCACAAATTAAGACATTTGTGAGGCCATTCTAACTCTTTTTTTGCCTATCTGAGAGAGAGCATGTGCAGCACTGCCCCACCCAGCCAGGACTAATTATGCAGACTGCATCAAGGTCCTGAAAGCAGAGGATCTTAACAAGGCCATTATTCGTTCTGATCTTGAAGGATAGAAAGATTGCTGAGCTTGAGGAGAAGATGAAGACTCTTCAGAAAGGAGAAGGTAAAAATAGTTTGACCCTTGGCACCTTGCTCCTACCCAAGGGAGAGTTACAGGTCTCCAGGTACTGCAGCAGAGCAGGCTTCCCTGTCAGCTATCCTTGCCTTAAAGGCCTATGAGCCTCTTCCGTGGGTAGTATCAGTTACACACACGGTGCTGTTTGCCAAGGTAGATCCGCACTTCATCAGTTGCTCTGCTTTTCTGGTGCAGCACTAGACATTATTTCCTGACCTATTTTCTGTACCTTAATAAGTTTCCATGAGCACAGAACAACCACAAACCTGAAGATGGCCAAAAAAAAAAAGAACAATATACACCATAGAGTTCAAATAGGCTGGAAAAACAAAATAAAAACAAAACAAAACAAACAAACAAAAACCGAAACGCAACAAACAGAGCAACTCATAGGTAAGCAAAACCAAAAATTGACTTGCAGTCTCAAACGGCACTCACAGGTCCAGGCTCACTCATCTTGCAAGGCAACCTAGCACTAAACTAAGCTCAGCTTTAAATGAATCACTGAAGCTCTTCTGCTCCTCAATTCCTTGGAATCCAGTAGCTCTCCTGCTGAACCCAGACACGTTTCTTGTCATGGTTGAACTACCTTGTTAATGTAATGCTGTGCCGCATCTCTATTTCCTGAGCAGAGAGCATGAAGAAGCCTGTCAAACCACAATTGTGTTTTGTACCTCATCATGCACTGCCAGCTACGAAGCTTGGGTTTCCGGATCCAGCTTTGGTGGACCTGTGCTTATTTTTGAATAGGTCTCTTAGAACCAAGCCAAGCAATTCTCATTGTACAACAGTAAACAGCACCACTCACATCAGCTTCCCATAGCATAAAACTTCAGCAGTGTTTTACGGGCTTGAGTTTACTGATGGTGCAGGAAGACTGCTGGGGCATCCACACTCTGTGATGTGGATTACTGGTAGCTCTTCTTTAAGGCTATGCATACGAAAAGCAGATCTTCCCTCTCAGATGCTCCGGACTCATCCACAGCAGAGGATCTGGAAACAAGGTGCCTTCAGCTGCAGACTCAGGTCTGGGAAATGGAGGTGAGATGCCTGCTTTACTTGCTCCAAGCCATTTGCACCTTCAGTTTGAGATTGTTGCAGTCCCAGACAGCCTGGTTCTTTTCAAGCTGCCACTGTGATAACCACAAATCCTCTCTTCACTCCTCTGACAGAAAAGAACAGGTTGAGTGTGAACTACAGGGTAGTATATTATTATTATTTTATACACAGATATTTAAGCCTGCTGCAAGCCTCATTTTGATTTCTAGGGCTGTGGAAATAACTTACACAGCTACTGGACTCTTGGAAGACTACTGTATCACTACAGATAGTTTAATCCTTCCTCTCTTTTGCCTGCTTCTAGTAGAGCTGCTACTTCTACTGCCAGTGAGTTGGCAGCCCGCCAACCCTGAGATAAACCTTCTTGTTCACCACCACTTCTGCTTCTCACTATTGCAGCCGAGCACTGTCAGGCCTCTCTGTCTAGTTTCTAGCTCTGGTCTACAACACTGACTTGTCCTTTCCTCTTACAGAGGTTTCTAAATGACTATGGTCTGGTCTGGGTTGGAGACAGACATGAAGAGCAGGAAGACTTAGAGTCACTCAGAGATGACGAGCTGCTGGCAAAGAGGAAGCCAGGTAAAACATCAGTGCTCTTTGCTAAAGCAGCCATCCTAGCTCCTGCTGCATGCTTAGGGAAGGTAGATTAGAGTAGATAAGCGGGTCATCAGAATCTGCGATCCTGTTCTGAGGTCTTCATGTCAGTTCATCTCAGGGTTAGAGACATGGAACAATTTAACAAGAGCTGGGACAGGCAGAGCACTGGTGTTCTATATACACCTATATTTTATAAACTTCATCTAGGGAAAAAGGAGAGATCCTGGTGGCCCAGCCATTTGGAAGAATAGCTTCACAGCAGCTGCTTCCTGAAGAGTTCACATACCCTGAATGTTTGAAGCTTGATTGCTCTAAAAACGCTGACGTAAAATGGGTGGAAAACAGAGTCAGATGCTTTGTGTATTTAGTAGCCATAGCAACTTGCCCATGTTGTCTGGCTCCATCAGAGTATTGTTTGCCTTTCCTCCCAGCCACCACGTGAGTAGTTCAGCTGGGACCTGATTGTGCTGTATGGGGTCCAAGCATATTTAGCAAAGTGGTAACAGAAGAAAAAAAAAGAATACTACTTGGGCTATATAACTCTTGCTACTAACTAACAACTGTGCAAAAATTAGTTTGTTAATCTAATCCCTTAGATGAAGAAGGAAGAAGACATGAAAAGCATTACTTTTCATATTGACTACCCTTTTTAAGGGAGATTCCCTCCCTTTCACTTAAAGCTTTTTTTTCCCCCCATTTTTATCAAATCTCGGAAATACCAAAGGCCTTACCCTTTGTTTCATTTTCTCTTCTCATTTCATTCTTCTGTCCCCCTGTAATGCTTTCACTGCTTTGCCCTACCTCAAACACCCTCTGAGAGTCCCAGCAAGAGAGAAATAAATCTGCTGCAGTGAGAAATGCTGGTGGCTCAGGGCATGCAGCCACACTGACATTTCTTCAGCAAATCTGCCCTGGTCCATTTAGCCGATTTAGATTATTCATTCCTCTCTGTTCATTTTGCAGCACTACATTAAGGGGCAACACTTAGGAAATTACAACCGAAACCAAGTTGCCGAACAGCTGTCTGCACTTTAGTTGGCAGCTGCTATGCTCACTTGTAGGTGAAGGCTGTTTTTCTGCTGCCATGCCCTTGCTGTTTTGCACACACCCACGTAGATCTGGCAGCCCTGAACGACAGCATGATTGTTGCACCACGCTTTGCAAAGGAAAGGTGACATGCGAAAGGCAGCAGTGACAGCCCCAAGATGTTGGGATGCAGAGGCTCTTCAGACACATCCACACAGAGGTGAAAGCTGCTCAGCTGGCATCTCCTCCCCCCCACATCTCTGCTCTTTCTGCCACAGGTGAGGCTGTCGTTTCCAAACACCAGGTTGATTTTGATTTAATCTTGGAAAACGTGAAGAGTTTGAACATGCTGGCTGGAGACTGCATCTCTCACATTGAGCACACACCGGGGGGAGCACGGCTGAGGCAGCCAGAACCCCTCCCTCTGACGCTGTATCAGAACGGGATCGTCATGTTGGACGGACCCTTTCGCTCCTATGAGGAACTGTCTGTTCAGGTATGGAAAGGTTTGTGAAGGAGTCAGACATGGAGCCACCCTGCTGTGATTCACTGCGTATCAGCAAAGGGAACTTAGAAGAACAGGGCCAGTGAGTTCATCTCAGTCCCCAAAATGAGCAGCTAACGAGACCTCCAGCCTTCACATCCCACTGCCCTGCTGGGATGCCTGCGCTGTTCTGCAGCACAGTTGGAGAAGTAACAGTGCAAACTGCTGCCATTCACAATAAGTCTCCCTCCAACTCTGATGGAATAGATGGAGCAGCAGTATTAAACACCGGCAGCAAAATCTTGTGGCTTTTTTTTTTTTTTTCCAATTGGTTGGAAACAAATGCTGGTGTACTGACAGGCTGAGTCCTGTTCTTAGCCCTGCCATCAGAATGGTCCCAAAGAATGTTTATCAATCAGGTGATAGGCACTTCATATATAAAAATATAAATATATATATTAAAAAAAACAAACCTTAAACCTGTTCCCAGCACACCTTTAACAATCAACTGAGTTGCAATTTTTTATTTTTGTATTATTTTTTTTACGAGAGGGGGAGTCTATGTGCAGACTTCTTTTTTTTTGCACAGCAGAAATAATACAAACAGGAGCAGCCCAGGATGTAAATATTAGTCATCAGATAAATAGAAGATCAAAGATATGACCATGAATGAGCTGCCATTTTTTGTTTCAGCAATGCCTACAGGATATTATGGATGGTTATTTCCCTTCAGAGTTGCAGGCACGCTACCCAGATGGTGTCCCTCTGCAGGTAAGCAGTGCAAAGCTCTGCTCTCATGGGGTTTCTGGAAGAAATGGCTCTCTTATTTCCCAATAAAGTTGCAGATTTCTTTCAGCAAACAACATGTTCCCTGTAGCAATCTCTGGTTGAGGTTTCTGAACGCAGCATACAAGCAGCCAAGTTCTGTGCATGTGTGTATGGAAGTGGCGAGGAACACACCTGCCTGAACCGTTACAGGATGTAAGTGAGCAGTTGTGCATCAGGACTGAACAATTTCTCTGCCTGGCTGAATCTTGGCTTGGATCTAGACTTGTGAGAGCACAGATAGGCTTTGCAGAAGAGGAGTGGCATATGCAGCACCTGAAGAGCTGTGCAGCAGCAGCAGCATCTCAACTAGTTCTCCTGGAAGAGATTCTAAAAACAGATTAGAGAAGTATATCTCACAGAGTTTGCAGAGAGTTTAATTTGCAGTAATTTAAATGGGTTTGGCCACCTGCAGCCCTTTTGGGCCCAATTTCTTTCTAATTTTTCAGCAATGGCAAAAAGCCAAAGCCACGTTTTCAGACAGAGAGCCTCAGAGGACTCTGATTTAGGTCTTTGAGTGCCTCTGAAACGTAAGTGGGCAAAGGCAGAGGGTGCACCTGCCACCACTAAGAAGAAAGTAGGGCACATCTGTACAAAGAGGTCAGAGCAGCACGAGCTGGTAGGGGTGGTGGTTGGAAAGCCAGATGGAAGGGGAGGGACTGTGCAGGGCTCTTGCATATATGGTTGCCTATAGCCAGCTTATTGCCAACCGCATCTACAGGCCACAGGACAGCACTAAAGCCCAGACAGAAAGACTGACCCTCTTTATACAGTTTTTCCCACTGCTGGAGGCGTCAGTCTGGCACTGTCCCTTTGTTGGAGCCATTCATCAGATCCCGCTGCAACTTCTGCAGTGCAGTATGAGTGATAGTAAATCCCCATCCACTCCCAAACAGCTGCTTTCACATCATAGAGAGCATTTTCAAGCATAGAAACTGACAGAAGAAAGGTCAGGCCTGCACACGTTTCTTACAACTTATGGAAAGGGGATGGCTGTCCAGTGCCTGTTGAGACAGTGAACTACACTGAGGCCTGGATAGTCCAGGATCTAGCAGGATTTGCTCTGTTAGAGAGCCTAGAGGAACTGGAGGAACTGGAGCAGCTCCCAGGGAAATATCTCAGTTTCATTTGGGATTTACTGCTCTAGGTTGCTGTAGTTTATTGTTTTCTGATAGAGTGAGCCTTGCTTATCACAATTGGCCTTAATCCAACAGGTCACTGACAAAAGAGATGTGGTATTTCAGGAGAGAGACCTTCCTGGGAGTTTTCCTGGCCATGGCCAGGTTGTTGGACATTCAAAACTAAGCAAGGTGGAGGAACCTGCCAAGATCCCAGGTAAGTTCCTACACCTATCTCGAAAATGCATCTCCCAAAGTGCAGAACTGAAACCTTACTGGGGTAGTCCAGCTAGCAAGAAGTAGATGTGTGAGGTCTCAAAGAGGAAGGCAACACTTCTGAGACAAAGCTTCAATTTTCTCAGCATCAGAGGATGCCAAGGGAACCATGCATCCTTTGAATGAGGACAGGCCTCATATTTCCTCATTTTGCTTCTGGTTTTCTAGCAGCCTGCATAAGCACAGCCGAGATACTGTGATTGGCTGGAGAGCCAAATATGGTCAGCCAGGTAGGCAGAAAACAGTAGATCTATGCATGCATAACTAAACAACCTGTACACATGCACTGCCCTCAGCAGCATCTTCATATTTATATACATTAATACTCTTGCTTATCTCAGGGGCATTCACAAGCAGAGAAGTTCCATTTATCTACCTGGGAAAAAAATAGCTGCCCAGCAACACCACACCAAAAGGAACCAACACAATTGCAAGATGAGCAATTTTCCAAGCATGTAAGAACTGCCACAGTATCAGACCTTCCTGTTTGCAGCAGAGATAACAGGGTTTCTGCCTGCTGCACATTGCAGGTGTGAGCTGCACAGTTGCTCACTGATTACAATGGCAATCACAATGTTAGTGGGCCAGAAAGTGGGACAAGCTGCAGCTGGGGACCAGGAGCCAGCATCTGCACGGCCAGGAGAGGATAGAACTCTCTCTGCCAGCTGTTCTGCTCCCTTTTCACTAAATCAGTTTATTCTGAGGGAGAATTCTGTATGTGTATGATCTTTTTGACATATTCCCTCTTGTCTGGCAGGTCCCAAACCCTCCCTGGAGCAGTTTTGGAACAAATATTCAAAGTCATCAATGCACAGCGAAGCGATGGCCACCCGAGACACAGTCGGAGCAATGCAGCAGGTATGGGTGTGCCCAAACAACACCCCAAGGAGCAGGCTAGCACGGTTCCTCAGGCTCAGTGCTCTGCATGCAACCACACCTCCTCCTTGTAACATTCCTTTTCCCCAAATGCTCCATCAGAGCACACATGCAGCACTTTGGCACCTGCTCCTGGTCTGTTCCGGCTCTGGTTTGTCTCTGTGTAGAACAGGTGGTGACACTCACCTTGCTTGGTTGCAGGGCTCTGATGGAGTGTGGAGCAGCAAAGAGATTGTGGTGGGAACACCCAGGCTGTCTGTCCTGCAAAGGTAAGGTACACACATCCCTGCCCATCAGCTCTCCTTCCTATTTCAGGTTTTTTTCCAGGGGTTTCTGCCCATTGATCTTAAATCTTGGGAATAACTAGGGAAAAAAAAAAAAAAAGCCAAATTTGGTCTTTTGGGGAAAACCTGCCACCTTTTACATCTCTAACAAAATTTCCATTGTTCAGAGTAACTTCTGGCAGTGAAATACTTTTCCTGACAGAAAGACTGGGCCTAAGACTTTAAAGCCACCTGAAGCTGTTTGCTAAATGGAAGAATCCCTCCAGGAAACTGATGTGTAAGTGAGAGGTGACATAAACAGTGCATTTTCACTTGGTCTTCTGGGCAAGATAAGACCCAAATAGCTAGTGAAAAAATCCCAAGCAGATTATTTTTAATCAAAAAAGTAGGGCAGATATCTTACCAGACAACCCTGATCTAAAATAATAAAGCAAAAAAAGGTCAGCAATCCTCTTCTCAATGCAGCTTCTAAGCAGTGAAAGCTCAGTGGCAGCTGGGTCTGTAGGCCAGGCTAAGCCTTGCTCATCTCAAGCACATTCCTAGATGGAAAGCTCTTCTCCCCACTTCATATGACCCCAGCACAGCAAAGCCCTCACTCCTTAGCTGAGACGGCTTTCTGGCCTCCAGGTTGGAGACATCTGAAGAGGCTGAAGCTTCTGCCCCTGATGTCTGCACTCTCCGCATCAAATCTGAGAGTGGGGAGCAGATGTATGTCATAAAGATGCTGTCCTCAGAGACAATAGGGGACCTGCGCCAACACCTTGCCCATGCCAGGTAGGACTCCTACCCTCCTTGCTCCCCACCCTGCTCCATCCAGCTCCAGGAGAGGTTTTGCTGCTTCTCAGGGCTCTGGAGCCATGCTTGGAGCAGAGCAGCCTGCACTGAGCAGGGCTGGGTCCTGAGCACTCTCTGCTGCTTTGGCTCCTCTTGACACCAGAGCTGCTCTCTAGCTGGCAGGGATTTGCTCAGAGCACCTGCATCTGTGAAGCCTGGAATGGCTGCTCCGTGCCTGGCTACGTGCAGTTTGGGCAGGAAGCCTCTTTTTCTGCTTGGCCTGTACTTGCAAAGCAGCTTCTCCCTCTGCTCTTAAGTAACTGCAATTGGATGAGCCACAGCCTCTCTGCAAAATCTTGGGGGATGCTGTGCATAGGAAAAGATTGCGCTGTTCTTTCCTAGGGGTGGAGATTCCGACTCATATGAGATCATCAGTACCTTTCCCCAGAGGGTGTATGCGGACAACTCCAGGAGCTTGCAGGAATGTGGGCTGATCCCCAATGCCTCCTTGCTGCTGCGGAGAAGAGACCCCTTCCCACCAGAGGGGACAGCGCTGCAAACAGCCTAGCAGCTCCTCTGCAGGAGGAAGGAGCTACCTTGTACTGTTAGCTGAGTTACAACATCCCCTTGGCTGGGAAGAGAGCGGAGTTTTCTTGCCAGATCTAGTTTCATTGTGTTGTTACCTGGGATGGAGAGCAAGGTTCCTTCTTCAGTCTCTCCCTTGAGCTGAGTGCCACGTGCCAGCCCCAGTGTTCTGCCCCCTGGGTAGATGGTTGCTCTTCCCCAGGGCAGGTGGGCTGCTATCACAGGGATTTCTGTTAGCTCAAGGCAGAGGCCTGGTTTCTCACCTCTGCTGGAGGTTATATCAGCTGATCTCTGCTCAGGGAAGGCTGCCAGCTTTGCACTGGTAGCAAGGCAGTTGCTTAGCTGGACTCAGGGATTCTCTACAGCAGCAGATATCTGGGCAGGACAGACAAACAGCAACCTACTTTCCACAGAGTTGCTGCCCAGAGATTTCAACGGCATTTACACCAGAAGAAAAACAGGCTCAGTTATATGGTCTTGAGCAATGGCCTTGGGCCGTTGCAATACTGGGACCGAGCCAGCCTCCTTCCAGCCAGGAGATCCTGCTGCTGGGTTTCCTGGATGTGAGCAACTCCTTTCCTTGGACAGCCCCCAGCTGCAGAGGGGCTGAGGCTCACAGCCACACAGAGCCAAGCCTGCTGTGGCTTGAAGCTGCTGCCTGCCTTCCTCCCTCCCAGCCTGCTGCTCTGCTGCAACAGGACACCATGTCATTGGAGAAGAGCATAATCCCTTTGCTGCTTCTCCTCTGAACCCTGAGAGTAAAGCATCTTCCTCACCTGTAGACTGGGGCCACGCTCTGCAGGCCCCTTTCCACACACATTCTTCCCATTTCAGCTCTGACAAGTTCCCACTTGACTCCCAGCTGATAACACTCCCACGTGTGCAAGGCAGCGCCTTCTGGCAGCTTCCCTTTTAGCAGAAGCCCAACACAGGCTGTCACCCAGCCCTCATTAACGGCTCCCGATAAAAACACTTCTTTAGTTGCCATTTCCACTTTCATTAAGTTTCAAAGGAGCAGCTAGACACAGAAATAGGGCAGGATGGTCTGAGCACTTCCTGGAGCAGCTCTGCTTTCCCCAGCTCCCTCCGACCAGAGCCGGGCCACGCACAGCTCATACAGGAAGCACCACAAGCACAGGCCAGCTGCCTCCACAGCCCCCCTACAATCAGTGACTCAATGCCTGCAGCTGTCCATTAGTTTCCTCCTTTTTCCACATACACTCCTGTATTTGCTGTAACAGACCCTTCCTACAGGGCATTGCCCTTTTGCAGAGAGCTGGTCTATGACCTACCAGGTAATTCCAGTTGTCTTTTGCCCCTGGGTCTGGCTGCAGCTGTATCTCCCCCAGGCTGTTCTTACCATGCACAGGAGAGGGCTGCTTAAGGGCCACTGCTGCTCTGTCAGATACTGAGACAAGTCCCAGGAGCCCTGCATTAGCGGCAGCAGTCTGAAATGTTAAGATCTTTGTGTCAGGCTGCAGCAGCACAGTCACCTCAGCTCCTCCAAGCTGGAGCTGACTTAGAATCATCATGAAGACTATTTAACCTGTAGCCGAAATAAAAGCAATTTAAAAGGAACCCACGAGTACCAGCACAAAAGGTACAGTAACATTTAATAGCATCTCGGAAGACAACACTGGTTATAAACTCACTTTTTGGCAGGAAAACAAAATGCACTTGGTCCAGGTTGCAAAAAGCCAACAGAAAACAGGAAAGATAAGACAGCTGGAGCATCAGCTGCTGTGAAGTAACCCTGAGCCATCGGCGCTCACCAGGGAGCCCTCACGCTGTGTCACAGCAGAGAGCACTGATGGAGCAGTGCAGGTCTCAGCTCCAGGCCCACCCGCTCCCAGTCTGCCAAGGGACACCTCAGCCCCAGCCTGCTCCCCAGTGGGTGGTCAAACCCAGCTTTGTGCAGTATTTCTGCATTAAATTATTAAAAAACAAAACAGTTGCCATGATTTGTGCAGTTGAGATGAAAGTTTTTTTTTTTTTTTTTTTTAAAAAAAAAAAGCAAGTGAGGCAGCAGGATTTACAATTTTAACAGCAACTGGGAGGAGTGGGAAGTAACATGCAACCCCAAGCCCTTCCCTCCTAAAGCAGAAGCTCTCCCTGTAGAGGAGAGGGCTGACGGACAGCTGCACTTCGCACAGCCTGAGAGGCTTTGCTGTTTACAGAGGCACTGGAAGCTGTGGTGTGAGCCAGGCCCAGCTCTGTTCTAAGGCCATGCTCAGCCAGCGTCGGGCTTTCTTTGGATCCCTCTGAGATGACATCGGGGTTAGGCAGGAAGGAAACGTAGGCAGCTGCAATGAGTAATTTTGGTCATGGGTTTCCCGGTGCTGGAATACAAGTCGCGGTGCCAGGACAGCGCTGACAACCTGGAAGTGAAGATGGTTGGAGATGAGGGTGCTCAGGAACGCAGGTAGAGTCCAGGACGGATGGAGAGCCTGTGGGTCAGGCCAGCTTCAGGAACTCCTGCAGGGTGTTTTGTTCCACTGCTTCCACAAAGAGCTCATAATCCTGCAGGGAAGAAACCACCCGGTTGCTCACATGCAAGAGGCATGCGGCCCCAGTGCCTGCGTGCTGCACGCTCCCTCCAGTTGGGCAGTGCGGTCCTCCCGGCACTCAACACAAACGTGCGCAGCACTGCTGCCAGGAGGTCACGTGGAAGATGATGGGGCAAAGCCACGCCAGCCCCACACAGCACAGCCCCACTGCCCGTGGGCACACACACCCACCCCAGCACTGCATTGTGCTCCCAATGCAGATTAATACTGACTGCGTTTTACCCGCGCAGAACGGAGGAAGCACCTTTCGGAAAGCATCCCGATGGCATTTGTGGCAAAACCAAGGGGATAACGTTATACCCCACCATCCAGCTCTCACAATACCTCCTCCCTCTCAGTCTTACCCCGCAGTAGTGGTCTCCATTGACAATCTGGGGCGGGATGGCTTTGGGGTTGCCCGCCTTTGCCCTCATCTCCTCCCGGAGGGCGTTGTCCTGGGAGATATCCACCAGCTCGTACTTGATGTTCTTCCCATCGAGGATTCTGGTCACTTCGCTCTGTTGGGATTTGATCTGGAAGTCGGGCGGCAAAGGCAACGTTATCGGGACGCGGGGAGGAGCTCCGAAGGGTGAACGCACACTCAGCACATCAGACTACACCTGGCCGGGGGGCCCCCGTGGGGGAGAGGCACGCAGCACGGAGCTGCGAGCAGAGCAGGTGGGGATGGGGCACCGGGAGAAACGCGGCGGGAGAGCAGAGAGAGAACGCCAGAATGGGGCGGGGCGGGGAGGGTCGTCTCTCCATCGGAAGGGACACCCGCCCGGCGAAGGGTCCCCGCGCCGCCCGTGCCTTCCCCAGCCGTACCGCGCAGCCCCTCACCTCCCGGGAGCCGGTCACCGACGTGCTGTACACCTTCAGAGTGCTCATGCTGCGCCCGCGGCCGCTCCCTGCGCACAGCCCGGGCGGGGGGAGGCTCGGAGGGCGGGAGCGCGGCGGCACCGCCCTGCATGTGACTGCAGCGACCAATGGGGCCGGCGGGCGCGGGCATGCGGGGCTGCCACCAGCACGGGCCCGGCCCGCAGCTGCCGGCGGTACCGCTCGGAGCCGTGCGAGCACCGAACCATCGCAACCCCTTCGCGCCGCCATACAGGACTGCTTTGCACGAGTGGAGCAGAGCAGCTTTATTTTATACTCAAAATATTCGGTACAAACAAGTGGGTAAGACAAACGCTCGTATAAATACACCCGTGCTCGACTCGATGAAGGAAAACGCAACACGAAGCTGAACGCCAACAGTCCGAATACGAACTGCACAACAAGCAAATCAGTGAGGTATGGTCCTGCACCCCGCGCAGGGTGCTCTCAAAGGAAGGGCCGACATTCCCCGCTCAGATGGGCTCTGCGTTACGCCCAGAGGTCGTTTCATAGGACAAAACCACGGGACGTTTCCCTGCAGGGTGACACAAAGCGGTGACACGGAAGCCGGGGCTCACTGAGAGCGCAGGGCTGGGGCAGCCAACCCAGCCTCAGAGCTGCGCTGTTCTGCCGTGATCCCATCTGTGCAGCCGGGTTTGGATGGGCAGGAAGCACACGTGTCCCTGCATCTCAGTGTCACATCTCCCACTGCGCCCTGAGGAGAACGTGGCTGGTGCTCAACAGCACATCCCAACCTGCAGAAGAGCAGCTGTGCAGCTCTGCTTCCCATGGCAGAGCTCCCGGCAGCCAGGACCTCAGTAAGCTTTGGCCCACAGTGAGCTCAGGATGTGGCACCAGCAGTGGGGACAGCCCGCCAGAAACGTAACGCAGCAGATGCTGGAAGCTCTGCGTGCTGTGCCGGCTGGCATCACACACTAACCAACTTGTTGCCACCGGCCCCTGTGGGGGCCAAACTCCAAGAACAAAACAGATTTGGTCTTAAATCTTAACACAGAAAAGTAACAACAGCGTTTCTCTCAAAATTAGGGCTCACGGCCCCAATATGAACCAAGAGCAATTGAAGGGGCAGAAGTTTCAGCAGTATGTTCCCTGTTTTACCACTGACTTCGTGGTTTGTGAGTCAAGAGATGACAACCAATACAAGCTTCACCCTTGGCAGCACAGTGCTGTCTCAAGCCAACACTCAGGACTGTAAAGTTGCCACTAAGGTTAGGGAAGTTGTGACAAAACAAACTGTATCCCACACCAATTTAGATTCCAATTATTTGGCACAGGAGTGGGGAGCAACCAGAGAACCAGAGGCAGAACTAGAACAAAACCTGAGTGGTCACAGCCTTGCTGGCATCAGGAAGAGCTCTCAGATCCTGTACAATCCTACTGCCATTTTAGGACCAGAATGGCTTTCTCCTCACCAAGCAGCAAGCAGAGCCATGCAGGATTCTGCTAACAGGCCTACAGCATGGTCCCCCTGTGCAGAGGGTCCCTGCAGCTCAGGCAAGAGTTATGTACATTTAAAGCTCTGCAGGATTGTTTGCAATGGCTCTGAAGGCTGCTACAATAAATAGTAATTCCTCACCCTGCCAGCAGATGCATTAGGCACAAAGCAGTGTGTGGACAGGAAGCTTCTGTACCACATTAAGGCACTTCAGCATCAATCCATTTCCTCTGTACCATGCATCATACACACACTCGGTGTGCTTTTTCAGGGGGATAAAGGTTTAAGGCTTCTACAATAACAGGATCCAGGGGCAGCATTTTGAGTCTTCTGTTAGTGCTGCTTTATTCCCCAATTCCTGTTGGCTACTAAAAGACTCTGGTCGCGTTTACCTGAGCAAAGCAGGTCCTGGTGCATGAATGGCTACACAAGCATCCAAGCCAGAAATGCACACATAGCATCTGACAAGCCTGTAGCACCATGATGTAATCAATGGTAGCATAATCTGCATCTGCTTGCCTACAAAATCCACAGATACCCCCTGAACGCTCTGATAGTACTCCACTCTTATAAGTTGCACAAGATCTACACAGAGAATTTATCAGAAAGACCAGGGCATACGTTTTCTTTTAGTGTTGGTTCTAATTGTCACATCTGCATGTTCAGTGTCTGACATGCCTAGGAGGCTATTCAGAATTCACCTCCCAGAGTGAGAGAGTACACCAGCTCCAAAGACAATGAAAAACACATTCCATAAGATTAAAGCTACTGCAAAGCCCGACACTGAAGCCCTGAATGATTCCAGTTAGCCAGTCAGCAGATAAACACTTCTGGCAACAACCCCCAGTTTCTCCTGGATAAGCCACACATTTGTACCCAAGCATTGGGATGGTAAAGTGCTGAATAGATTTTCAGTTGTAGGAGTTCTAGTCTCCTGAGAGTTTCAAGTCTTCATCTACTGTCTTACTTTGGAGGGAGAACTCTCCTCACTGAGTGATGCAGTTGTCTCCCATATCCTGGGCATATCTGTCAGATATTGCTGTCCTTAAGTCTTCCACCTCTTTGTGAAGCTGTTTTACCTCCACCAGCTTTTTTGCAAGCACATCGGGGCTCAGCAAGTCGTCCTTCTCCTTAGCTGAGTACTGTACAGCTGTGGAATCAGAGAAAGGAGTTACCTCAGGTATGCACTTCTGACCAACAGTCCCATGCATTTGCAAGTGAGACAGAAGAATCAATGCATATTTGCAATACACATATTACTAACATGTGGCTGTTACTGCATGCACTCTTAAAGCTTGCTTACTGCAGTAAGAAGGTTCAGGAAGATAATAATCTTCTAAACTATACGTGAGGTATTTAATTCTACTGCAGCACACGTAACAAAGAGTTTGCTGTGCCATCACTCTGCATACTTACAGCGAATGCCCAGAAGCAGGGAGAGATTAGGATCCTTGCCCTGAGCCCTCTGAGTGACAATGCTGTAGACGGACTGCAAATCCTGCAGGCAGCTGGCCAGCTCACAGTGCAACTCCTGGGCAAGGCGGGCAGTCTCAGCAGGCAGGGGCTGAGCTGTCAGCTCTGCCTGCCGGAGCCGTTCCTGAATGGTCAGGTTCTTCTCAATGAGATCCTGGTTCTGCACTGAAAGCTGAACAAGTGGCAGCAGATGAGTGGTCACTTGGTACAGAACAAGAACACTTCAAGGCAACTTAACACAATTGTTCAATGATGATGGGAGCACCAATGACAGGAGGAGCAGGTCTATATATAAAGCCCTCCAGACTCTCCAGATGAGAGTGAGAGAGTGAGCAAGTGTCAGCCCTACAGGGTATGAGCAGTCTGCTTTCCTGGCTGACAGGAAGCACTCCGTGATGCTGTGCCATCCCTGAGAAGGTGTGACAAAACAAGAAAGTTTCCAGGAAACGTGCACCACCCTCTCATCCCCACGCTAGCCACCTCCTCCCTCAAGGGCTACCACTGTGCTTAGGTTCCTTAGGCTTGAGACAAAGGTGCAGTCCTGCCCTTCAGCCAGGACTGCAGTTGTGTTTGACTGCCTTGCTGCCCCCAACTGGCCAGCTTGGTGTTCTCCAACACAATCCACAGCCTCATTTGAAGTTCCTGAAGCAGAAACTGCCTCTCCCCTCCCCTTTTTGAACAGAAGAGCTCCTTTCGGAGAACTGACTGGGCAAGTGACTGGCAGCAAGCAGGACTGATTGTGCTGCTGACTGCAAATTAGAAGCCCTGCTAAAAACCACAACCTGCTGTTCATTCAACTGTTATGCTTAGGTACTCTATGCTGCTCTGACCTCTTTCACTGCAGTCCGGAGCTGCTGCAGCACATTTTCCCTTCTCAGTGCCTCCTCTTTCAGAGCTTGGCTTGTTCCTTCTTCCTGGGCCACCTGTTCTTCCAGGTTCTGGAAAAGACCAGGGGAAAATGGTAAGTCTAGCTTGCTTTATAGAAAATTTAATTTCTAGGAACCTCCACAGCCACCTTCTCACCTTCACTTGCAAAGACAACTGCTCCATCTTCTTCTGCTGTTTTTCCACAATCTGGAATCAAAAGCACAGGTGTAACTATGGGCCACAGAGAATTTCAGCAATACCACCAGGATTCCTCCTTCACTAGGACAGCAATCCCTCTCTTCCTTGTTCCTGTCCACTTACTACTTTAATTATTGCCTACGTTAGTGAGATTAAGATTCTCTGATAAAAGGCACATTAGAAATATCAGCTACAAACAGACCAGCAAAGTTACATTCTTGTGGTTTTCTTCTCTCCTCTACATTCTGCAGCTTTTCTCCAGTATTACTCTAGGAGTCCATGGTTATCACACCAAGAACAATTCTTAAAACCTTTTGGTTTAGAATTCCAGGAACTGCTGTTTCAGTGCAGTTGTAACTACCTACAAATGCAGAAATCCTCAATTTTATTTTTGTGCCCAGTGTGATTCAGTGGAAAGCAGAAAAAAAAAAAAAGTATGGTTCCCAGCTGAGAGAGCCTGTTACCTTCCTGAGGCAGTCACATTCCTTCTTCAGAGAGTCATTTTCTATTTTCTGTTTCTCCCCATCCTGTACAGGAGGCCCTCTCTCTGCATTCTTTACACACTGCTGCACCTTGTCCTGCAAGCTGAAAATAGCACAACACCATGGGAAAACCAGATTTATTTGGGGCGTTTCCCTCAATAGACCATGTGAGGAGGCAAATGATTTTTATAGCAGATGTCAGTGCTCCCAGTTTGCATCCTGGCTTGCAAACTCCAAGGGCTGCAAGAGAAGGAATCCCATTCCCTGGGCACAGCCCTGAGCATGATATTGGTGGACGCTCAGACATTGCAGGCCACAAAGATGTATTTTGCAAGGAATTATGGTTAAGGCCAATAACCAGAAGAAAGAAAGAAAAAATTCAGGACGACAAGGGAAGCCATTTTTCTTCCTGTTACTTTGATATTTTTCCACCTTCTACTCTTGGCTTACAGAATTTGAACAGTGCTTTGATGAGTGGTCACATAATCTTCACAAACTCATGGCAACCCAGTTCTGAGGTGGGACAGCAGATGTCCTAAATCATCACTGTTCTCATGCAGCTATTACTTCAGTCCTAAAGTGAAGATTAGATCTAATACTCTGTATTTTTTACCTGCGCACAGTAGAAAGAAGTTCCAGTTCTTTATGTTTTTGGGTTTCTAGCTGCATCTCTTGCTCTCTGAATGCAGCCCGTACATCTCCAAGCTCTGTTTCTAGTGCCAGCACTGTTTCTTGCAGAGTAGTACTCTTCAGTTCAGATTCCTTTAGCTGTAATATATAATATTAATAATAATTAATAATTATAAATATATTAATAATATTAATATAATAATACCTTTTAGCTGACAATCACAACACTAGAGATCTCCCAGGAATTTAAATCAAATCACACGTGCAACATTTTCCAATTAACTACCCTTGCAATACAGATTTTTATTACGTATGTGTCCCCCCTTCAGCTATAGACCAGAACATCCCTTCCCAAAAAAGGGAGGGCTGTAACATTACCTGGGCAGCTACATAAGGGTTTATTTGCAGCTGCAGAAAAGCCACCTGAACAACCATTTGAAGAGCTATCATCATTACTTAGAGAATGTTTTACCTTCTGACTCTGCTTCTGGTGGTCCTCAAGAGTTGGAAGATCAGCCAGGTATCGTTCCAGGGTCTCGATTCTCTGCTGCCTCTCTCTGTTTTGTTCAGATTCCTTCTGGCATTTCTTTTTAAGATTATTAATGTGTTTGTCTCTTCCCTTTACCTGCAGGGATGGTTATATATGAGATTAGTTTATATTATTTCTTGTCCATTCTTCAGTCATCTGTATGCCCACTCATTAATCTGTTTGTTCAGCACTCAACACCAAAATGCAAGACCACCTTACTTCAGCAGTATTTCTGCTCATTTAGCTAATGACAGGCTTCTCCTCTACTTAAAAGTACTGAAATACTTGTAGCTGCAGGAGGAAGGATTTTTCCTTGTAAGGCCAAAGTACTCTTTGAGGAGATCAGAATATACGTACAATGCATAGCTGAATTAAAAACTTTCATTCACCTCACTACACTGACTTTTGACTTTTCAAAGTCAAGACATCTTCCCATCTCCAGAGCAATGGGAGCATACCCTTTCTTCCTGCTTCTTTAAATCCTCTGCATATTTCTGCATATTTTCCTTCAGCGTCTCCCGGATCAGCTTTGCATCCACCTCTGCAGCAGCCAGTTTTCTTTCCAATTCAATCTTCTCCTTACTGAGAGATTCAGTCTTCTCCGTGAACTGTGCTCGGAGAAACGTGTTCTCTCGTTGCAGCTCCTACAAACACAGACAGCCTGTGAATTCTGTCCACCAGAGCTAAGAGTTACTAACAGATGAGTTGGCTCAGAGTTGTGTTCTTTTAATTCCCAACCATCGTTCAGCCCATCTTATACACTGCACTCGTCAGAGCTAGCAGGTACTTGCATCAAAAGCACAGCTTCTAAGCAAACCCTGCACTTCAGGGCTTGAGATCTCAAGAGTCAGAAGCTCTCAGAGATGACATAATAAGGACCACACATGGGATAATTTTACTCTGCACAGCCCTCCTCCTTGGAAAACAACTAATGAGGAGTGGTAGGGCTAGTGGTTTCAATACATATTTCCTGCTGACAGCCAGCAGCACCTGCATTCTCAGCATGTAGACGTCTCCACAGGGTGCTGGACAGCCAAGCAGGGCACTGTGAACCTGCAGTTCACTTTCCCGGACCTTCTGCTCTAACTGGGATATGTGCTGCCTTTGCCTGTAAACAAACAAAAACAGAAACAGGTAAAGTACTGTTCTCAAATATATCCCTTTTTTTTTAATGGCAGTGGAGAGCAACACCACAAACAATGCCACAGCAACTCTAACTAATGCTTGATACAACGACAAGCACAGTGGAAAGACAACTCTACAACTCAGAACCGGGCTGCACAGAGGTAATGTGAAAGCTGCTCATTTTGACCTTTCCACAATTTGCATAAACTTTTCTTCTCTCACTTCCCCTCAAAAAATTCCATGCCCCACCCCCACAGGAATGGTTATACATAAAACACACAAGCCTTGCATGTTCTGGAGGATCCAGCTTGACTGCAGAGTTTATGAGTAAAACAGACATCAGAGAACTCAAGATGAGCAAGCAGAAAGGATATTTAGAGTTCAAATGCTGAAGGCAGCTTTCTTTAGAACTTCTTCAAAAAGCTTACAGTCCACTAGCATTATCTATTAGAAGTGTTCTTTGTCAGTCTAAACTCACAGAAACAACCAACAAATTTAACAGTAAGATCCTCAAGAGCTTCCAGAAAGTCCTCATGCACAGATGCAGTAGTTTTCACATTTAGATAACTGTGATTTAAACAAAAATATTTATCCATTACAAAACACAGAAAACTGTAATTGAAATTGGTTTATTTGAACTCTTTAGGATCACTGTCTCATTTTCAAGATGAAGGGGAGGGGAGCACGTTGGAAAAAGCCAACAGAACAAAACGTCTGTTTTCAAAGGTCAGTATGTTCTTCCTTGCAGGAAAATAAAGAAAGCCCATTCAGGTAAAACAGACTCAGATATAAGCTCTCCTTTGTATTTTCAAAACTGTCCCTTCCCAAAAGGAAATACACTGGAGCCCTTAAACCCACTGTCAGTATGAAGCTCTCACCTGTCAATGAGGAGCTCTTTCTCCTTGAGTAGGTTTTCATGGGAGTTCAGGATATTGATCCACTGGGCTGGGTCGGGTGTAGGTAGTGAAGGAGAATACATGGAGGGATGGTGGCAGGCACTTCCATTTTGTAACTGAAAGAGGAGACAAAATAAGGAGGGAGAGGTTTATGCTCCACAGAGGTAATTGCAACATTGCTAGAGCTATTTTGCACAGAGTGTGCTCATCTGCATGCCAGGACATAGCTATTTCAGTCTCTGTTGATGTCCAAGAACAAGCAACTTCACCCAAGAGCAACTGGAGATTAACAAATAATTTTAGATCACTGTGCTTGCTCACTGGAAACAATCTGTCTCTGTTAGGGTAGAGCTAGCAAAAGGCAATAAGCAGTTCCCCTCCTAAAAACAAGCTGCAGTTTAACACATCTTCTGAGAAGATCTGTTTCCTAACAGATACAGAATAGAATTGTTCTACAAACTGCTAAGAACTTGTGAAAACTGACATGTTCTGGTTGATGGCATATTTCACCTTTGCATCTGAATGAACTATTGTGCAGTGTTTTAACACAATGCAGTGCTGCTCAAAGCAAGCAGCAAATGATACTTGTGACATCACATGTTGTAAAAACAGGGTGTTCAGAAAATTACTTTTTGTGTAAGATAGGGAAAAGGAGAAGATATTTCTCCCCTCACTTCACAAGTCCAAAACAATAATTCATGAGTAAAAAGAAAGGACGGGTTTTAAACTCACACATACAATGTGCTCCCTACCTGCATTTGCTCTATTTGCAATCGCACATTGTCCAGCTGTTGTTTCCAAGCACTGAGCTCACAGACCCTCTCGTGTGGATGCAGCGTGCAGGTCTCTTGCATCCATGCCCGAGATGGGGATGTTATAGGTTTTGGAAAGAAACTGTTGGTCTGGAGTCCTGTTGGCATCAGCCTGCTACCACCTGGCCACGTTCTGTCCTGGGATTCACAGGCTCCATTAGCCCCTGCAACTTGCTTGATCTCTGGCAGCACCTTATAATGGTCTCCTCCTGCCTCAGCTGCCCCAGAGCTCGAACTGAATTTCTGGAACCTTTGGAGAGGGTCAGCACACAAACTATCCAGAAAGAGAGACTGGTTAAGGGTGCGTTCAATGGCAGGGGTGTCAAACTTCCAAGTATCTTCTGTTCTCACATGATCAGAAACAGGACGCCAGGATTGCTCAAATCCATTTTCCCCTGAAGTCCCATAGAGACGCAAGAGATCCCTGTGTGGCAGCTGAGATGACTTCCCAGCATTAAAGTCTCCATTTCTCATGAGTCCTGCATGTTCTGAAGCAGATCCTGGCACAGCAGTTTTGGAAGTACTCTGCAAACAGCTCTGCTCTCCTGCCGAGCACAGCTTGGAGGGTGAGGCACCCAACGTGGATGGCATAACATGGGCTGTTGGGATGGTCACTTGGGTTTTAATGGGCTGGAATGAGGAACCGTTACTGGAACTGCAGAAGTCTGGGGAAAAGATAAGCCATACTTTAGTTACAGTCCTGGAAATATTCTGATGTGAACAGCCTCACATTCTGCTGAGCAATTTTCCTAAGAATCTAAAAAAGCAATTCTTTGCCCCCACCCCAAACAGCAGCATGATGAAGGCACATCTGTGCTCCCACTCACTACAAGTTGCAGGAGCAGGTTGACAGTTTCCTACCACAGTAAACTACAGGGAGAATCCAAGTTTAGTTCATTATACATTTTTAACTGACTCTAGTTAGCTAGTATACTAGCAATTCCAGTATAAGCTTAAATAAACAATAAATAAAATAAATTATCTTCCAATAATTTTAGAAATAAAACCCTTTAAATTGAATAAAAAGGCTGAAACTTACTCAGCTGAACACTGAGACCTTGATCCTGCTCTGCCCATCCCACAGCTCGGCGACTCTGAACCATACCCAAACCTAACTGGAGCCTTTGCTAAGCCCATCATGAGCTTCACACACAGCAGAGCATTACATCACCAAGCAGCGGACCTTCAAACTCCTCCAGGACGCAGCAGCAAAGGAACTTTTTCCAGAGGCTACAGCAATGGCTGTCGCCTTATTGCTACAGGAAATGATACAGCGCAAGCACCCCAACGTGAGCCCATCCTGTCAGATGGGCACCAAACCTGGCTACATGGAAATACAGGGTTATTCTTAGCAACTCTCAAATTTCAATGCAGCAACAGCATGAGCTGAGAAAGGCAAACACCAAAATGCCTGCTCCCTCTCCTCCTCCCAACACATTGCATATCACATTAATGCCAGGTTTCTTACAGATACACAAACCTGTTTTCTCGCCCATCTCCATAGGATGTTTCTTTAATCCAAGGTCAGAACTGCAAGGTCACCCTGCCACATACTTGTAACCTCAAAGCATTGCTACAAGCAGTAACAAAAGGTAACACTTTGAGTATGACTGAAACCAGATTCTGAAAAGATGATCATAAAAGCACTGCAAAACTATCGCAATAAAAGACAAGACCCTTTCCTCCAGAATGAGCAGGATAGGTATGTGGGGGAAGAAATCTCTTCAGACATTCCTTGGCTGTGTCCAGGAACCCCAGAGAACACTGTGCTACCAAGCAGTCACAAGTACACCCGCTCTGGCAAACAGAGAAGAGACAGTGCAATTTCCTTTTACAGCCTCTGAATTTATAGCCCCACATCACTATCAGGAACTTGAGCCCTCTGAGCAGCGTGCCACACGTGGACACTGTAGTCAGTTCCTTGAACACACTGAGGATCATCACAACAACATTTCTACGTAATTGATGAGCTGATTTGAAAGTCAGCACGGCTCAGCCAGTTGTCAGTGCTGCAAGTCAGCCTCAGCTCTTGGAACTACAGCACCACAAACATTCAGAAGGGCAATTTCCTAAAGAAATACGGTTGCTATCTCCCCTGCCCTCAGCATACAATTGAATGTTTCATTATCCGGAGAGAGGCTAAATGAGACACTTAAACACGTGCTCTAGTAATATCTCCAGTAATCATAGAATCACCCAGGCTGGAAAAGACCTCCAAGATCATCCAGTCCAACCATCCACCTACCACCAATATTTCCCCACTAAACCACGTCCCATAGTACCACATCTAAATGTTTCTGGAACATCTCCAGGGATGGTGACTCTACCACCTCCCTGGGCAGCCTGTTCCAGTGCATGACCACTCTTTCAGATAAGTATTTCCTTATGTCCAACCTGGATCTCCTCAGCACAACTTGAGGCCATTCCCTCTAGTCCTATTGCTAGTTATGTAGAGGTCAATCCCCCATCTCACCACAGTCTCCCTTCAGGCAGTTGTAGAAAGCAATGAGGTCTCTGCTGAGCCTCCTGTTCTCCAGACTATATAATCCCAGTTCCCTCAACTGCTCCTCAGTGTCTTTCCTGTAGTGATGGGCCGAATATTGAACATAGTACTAGAGGTGCAGGCTCAGCAGTGCTGAGTACAGAGGGATGATCACTTCCCTGCTCCTGCTGGCAACGCTATTTCTGATATAAGCCAGGATGCCATCAGCATTCTTGGCCACCTGGGCACACTTTTGGCTCATGTTCTGCTGAGCACTGGCAAAGACCCCCAGGTCCAATTCCTTCACAGTCTTTCAGCCACTCTGCCTCAAGTCTGTAGCGTTGCCTGGGGTTGTTGTGGCCAAAGTGCAGGACCTCACACTCTGTTGAAATTCATCCCATCAGCCTCAGCCACATCTAGATCAGCCTGTCTAGACCTCTCTGTAGAGCCTTCCTACCCTCAAGCAGATCAACACTTCCTGCCAACTTGGTGCCATCCCAAATATTTCTACAACCATTTAAAAAAGCCTTCATTTCAATTCACACATATATATAGCTCGCTCAAAAGGTACAGGTGTAGAAGGCTTGTGAGATGTACAAAAGCATGAAGTGTACTGTTTTAAAGAACAACGCAAACTTCCTCTCTGCTGGAACAAGCATCAGTGAATCAATAATGTTTGATATCACTTTCATGAACGAAAACAAAAGTAGAAAAGATCTATAGGATAAGAAATTTCACCTTCAGGGCTTTAGCTGAGTGCAAGCCACTGTTGTTCTCCAGTGAGAAGCACGCAGCTTTCACACTTATAAGACTTATACACAAAGGTACACTGATTTTAAATCTCTAGAATCACAGAGCAGCCTGGGTTGAAAGGGACCATGATGCTCATCTAGTTTCAACCCCCTGCTTTGTGCAGGGTCACCAGCCACCAGACCAGGCTGCACAGAGCCACATCCCGCCTGGTCTTGAATGCCTCCAGCGACGGGGCATCCACAGCCTCCTTGGGCAACAAAGCACACAAGAGTCTTGCTGGTAGATCACTTGTATATATAGGTATCAAACATCAAATCACCAAAATGGCTCTTTCAATCTGTTAAAATGCTTATTAGTCAAAAGTCAACAATTTCATAGAGAAACAGCAGTTTCCTCAATTACTAGTTTAAGTTCTAGGCAGCATATCTGTGTAGTGAGGCATTGGTTTTGAAATAGTTGCTAGATTTCATTAGATTCTGCTCCCTCCAACTTGCACATTCTAGGGTTCAGTAATATCAGGCTGTTTAACACTTGTGGGTCTTTTAAGAACACCTTAGACAGTTATTGTGTGATCACATGCTGACAATCACCTTCTGTGCTGTCGGAGCAGGAGGTCCCTATGCCCACATCACCACTGTCGGCCGCGCTGGAGCAGCGACTGGTGCGGCTCTGGAACTTTACAGACAGCATTGGTGTTTTCCAGTCAGTCTCTGAGAAATGACTCTTCTGAGCAGCACTGGGATCTAGAGAAAGAAAGCCACTGATGTTTGTGTTTAGCCAACAGACTGAAAAGCCTTTTAACATATGTATCTTACTGAGCCATACCTACTTGTCCTTTGTAGCAGAAAATAAACAGATGCTTGCTCAACTTCCTATATTGCTGCTAAATAAATCCCTTTTGTAATTATGAGGAATTGAAATATGTTTACTTCATTGAAAATCAATCCTACATGGAAGTCAGAATTCAAAAGCAATAAACATTTCCAGTGATACGTCTGGTGGTGCTATGAAATGGATTAAAACAGGGGCAGCAGTGATGGCACACAGCAATACTATCAATGGCAACGATATGTCTTTATATTAATTGTTAAGAAGTGATCAGGTATTATTCAAGAAATGGGCCCACTATCAAACGATGGTTGAGCCACGCATCTGCTTCATAGGAAACAGACGTTATCTTTCAATAAAGCTATTGGTCAATACCTCCTCTCAGGGTCGCACATCCCCCAGAGAACTGAAAAGGGATCCCACAGCAGTGTGGCTCTACAGAGAAGGCAGCCCTTACCCGACGGATTGCTGTGCTGCAGCCTCAGGTCCGGATGTTCCTCAAGAGCAGCCATCTTATCTGCTGCACAACTGCAGGGCGACAAGGACAGACGGTGCTTTAAGTCAGTGGAAACCAAACCCCGCTCCCACTGGCCGGGCCCTGAGGTGAGGAGGGGGGGAGCAACCGCCCAGGATGAAGGAAGAGAAGGCGGAGGGGAACCGTAAGGAGGGGAGCAGTAAGGAAAGAAGCCGAGTGCACCGCACAGGACCAAGAGAGAGCACCGCGTGAGGGACAACCGCCTCCCTCACCTGGCTCGGCCGCGCCGCTCGCGCGCACCGACCGTTACGGCCCCGGGCGGGGGGCGGAGCCAGCAGGGCGCACCTCCCCGCCGCTCTCCATCAGCCCATCGGAAGAGGGGGCTCCACCCCGGGTTCGCGCCGATTGGCTGGACGAAAAGTTGGCCCCGCCCCGCGTTTGGTGGACGAAAAGTTGGCCCCGCCCCGCGTTTAGTGGAGGAAAAGGGTCAGCAGCCGCCACCGCGGGGCGGGGCGCTGCCTTCTTGCGCGTGCGCAGTGCCGGCAGCGCGTTGAGGTGCGCTGAGGTGAGGGCAGCCCGGGCCTGAAGTGCGAGGGCTTCGCGCCCCTCCCTCGGGCCGTGTGGCCGTCAGCAGCGAGCAGAGCTCCGCGCTGCCCCTCCGCTCCCTGTGAGAGCTGCAGACCGCCACGGGGCCTCCCTTCGGCCCCCTCCTCTCCGGGTCCAGCAGCCTGGCAGCCTCGGCTGTGCTCCTGCCGTGCTGGGGTACGCGGGTGCTCAGCAGTGCCGGAGGACTCTGTCAGCTCCTCCCTTCCCCAGGAGCACGGTGGCACATGGCACGGGGACAGATGTCACCGCAGGGACACTAAAGCACAGGTCACAGCTGTCAGTGATTTATTTGTGGCAGAAGAGAGCCTGGCTGGAGGCACTGCATTGGGTACACGTTCCTCCAGGAGAAAGCCCGTCCTCAATGTAAAGCGTCCTCAGAAAAAAAGCAGGTCTGTCCCTGCAGTGTCCCACCCCTGTGGGCGATGCAGCAGAAGCCGCTGTGGGGGCTGAGCCTTCTGAAATGTCACCAAGCCCCCACGCACCGATCCAGGACGGGCAGAGCTCCCACAGTGCTGAGAGTTCAATGGGGAATGACTCCTGTGGGGGTCCTGGGGGTGTCAGGGTTCAGCTGCCTCTGCTGGGGGTCTCTGCTCAGCCTTGTGTCTCCCACTGCTATCCTGGCCCTGCTGCCGTGCCCGCCACTCCTGCAGCTCCTGGTACAGGTCCTGGTGCTCTTCTTTCCAGCGCTGGAACTTCTCGGATGTCAGCGCAGCATCATCCAGCAGCTGCTCGAGGGCCTGCAGCTCTGCCAGTTTTGCCTGCAGAGGGAAAGGGTGCATTTTGGAGGTGTTCTGGGGCAGGAGCAGGGGCTGGGGAAGGGCAGTGGGATCCCACCTTGAGTGTGCTCTGCAGGGCCCGCACTGCGTGCACCTTCTCGTTGATGCGGGGGTTCTTGTTGCGCCGGATGAAGGACTTACGGCACTGCTCCTGCGTCAGGAAGCGCTGCCGCCCGATGAGGGACACCCCGCCCTGCCTCAGGCACCACATCAGGCTCTCAAGGTCCTCCTCGCAGGGCTCTGAGCGTGGAGATGGATGCCATGACATAGGGCAACCCTGAAGCCCTACTGGGACACCCCCACCTACGACCCACATCCACAGGGGAGTTTGGGCCAGAGATCAACGTGGGCAAAAACACTAAAACATGGCCCCTTAGTGCTGCAAAGATTAGCCTCTGCACTTCAAAACAGGGCAGCTGTTGAATTTGCTTAAAGGATGCACCCAGGATGACAGGGATGTGCCCCTTTTAGCACAGGGCACAGAGTCCCTCGTGCCTAGCAGCACCTACCTACAGGTGAATGGGGCTGAGGGCTGCTCTGCGGGCTGCTGGATTCACTACTGGTCTGGAAGAGCTGCGCTTTCTCTGGGGTGTTCTGCAGCCTTTTCTTTGGCTGGAGGAGAGATGGGATGGGGATGAGATAAGGAACTGCTGTCCCACCCTGGGCTGTCCCTTAGGGCCACTCACCGAGTCACAGCCGTGTCGGGGAGATTCATCATCAGGGTCCTCAGCTTCTGTCTCGCTGTAGCAGTCTGGAGGCCATGGGGGAGGATGGAAGCAGAGATCCTGGGGCAGTCCCAGCAGCAGCACCGAGCATCATCCCCATGCACCTCCTCTCCATTTCTCACACTTTCCCCAAATCATGGGCAAAATTCCCAACGCTCCCACCCGTTCCCCATCTCCTTCCCCCATGTTACCTTCCTCCCTGTGCGGGATGGGCTGGTGGGCCAGAGCATGCTTCGTCTTAGCTGTAATCAGGTGGCTGACCCACCTAGGGAAAAAAGGCCAGACAGACAGAGGGTCACAGACAGCCCGCTGCAGCAGGACCACTACAAGCTGCCACGTCACTCACATGCTCAAATCTGCCAGTGTTTCTGCAGCGAAGACAAAGGGCTTGTACTTCTCGTGGGAGAGCTGGAAGACACTGTGAGGAACACAAGCTGCCCTGAGCCCACGTCCTGCCTGCCCCATGTCACAGCACCTGCTGCTCTGCAGGGTCCCTGCCAGCACTGCAGTGCCCACTCACTATTTCTTCTTCTGCTCCCTCGTGCTCTCCAGGTTGTAAGTGGCCACGTTGATGAGACCTGCAGCCTTGTCATCCTGTGGGGGACACACGGCCGCATCCACTGCCTGCCTCGGAGCAGAGCCCGGTGGCAGGGTGTGAGGGCATCCCCACTTACGTTGGGGTGGTTGTACCAGTAGAGCGTGTGGCCCTTCAGCACAAACCAGCAGCGCTTCCACTTCTGGGCCATGAAGCCCACGTGGTCTTTCTTCTTCAGGAGCCAGCCATCGCAGTCCACCCGGCCCAGGTCCCGGCATGAGACCCGCCGGCGGCTCAGCCTGGTCGCCACTCCTGCAGCATTTTGGGGTGCTTCAGGAGTGGGGCGGGGGAACGAGCCCCCAGCCTGCCTCACCCCAGCCTGATGACACTGGTGTCCCACTCACCTTTGGGTCTGCGTACCGTCTCAGGGCTGCCCTGGATAGGGACAGATAAATGGTGAAGCAGCGCAGCACCCACAGCCCCATGGGGCTCCCACCTCACCCACCCTTCAGCAGCAAGCTCAGCAAGCTGCCCCCGAAAACAACTCTCTTGCCCCCCATGGATGCCCCCCAAAGCTCTATTGCTCCCACCAGCTCTCACCTCCCCGGTGGTCTGGCGGGGCTCTGCACTTTGTGCCCTGGAGGCTGCTGTGGGGCTGAACTCTGCAGTGCAGGGTTGGAGGGCACACGGTGAGCTTGGGGTGCCTGGTGGGGTGCTGGCCTCCCACACGGCGTCCTCCCCAGCACCTGTAAACAGTTAGCAAGGCTGCAGCCTCCAGTCCCAGGGGGAGAAGTGAATCCTTCCCCTCGGCTTCCTCCATACCGAGGCTGAGTGCTGCCGGTCGGAGCTCACCCACGTCCTGCCTGCACAGGCTTGTGCTGTGCTCGTCCTCGTCAGTAGTGGGGTCCGGCCCTGAGTCCACGTCGGCAGTGGTGCTGGGGGGAGAAGGGCACCCTGAGCCACACAGTGCCCCCTGCCCGGCTGTGTGGCTCCCAGTTTTGCTCCCACCCGGAAAAGGTCCCAGCGGCAGTGAGCTCAGCCTGTGGAGCCAACGGCTCGATGTGCTTCTTTCCATTCCGGGAGAGGAGAAGGGTCATTTCTAAATATAGTTTCCTCCCCATTAAAACGTTACCAAGTGAATTAATTACAAACAGAGGCACTTCTCTTTGTGTATGTGTGTTGCTTAAGACTCCTGGCAGCTGCCCGGGCTGCTCGCACGAAGGCTGTGCTCTGCAGCAATGGGACGCGAGGTCGGGGCTCACCTGGATGCTGGGGATGAGGGGCTGCTGGGGTACTCGCTGCTTTTGGGGAGATCCACAGCATTCAGAAGGGCACCTGGCACCTGTGGATGGAGCCTCAGTGCTTCACCTTGCATCGCCACATTTTGGGATGACCTCCCATAGGGCTGACACCTGGCTGTCTCCCAGTCTGGCACTGGGAGCACTAGGAATGCTCACCTGCTGGCCGGGGGGCAGGGGGGAGCCAGGCAGGCTGAGGGGCACCTTCTTCAGCACAAGTGACACTCTGCTCGCCGACTCCGACAGCTTCTTCACCAGGTTGATGTGTGTCCAACCCACCTGCCAAGGGCACCTGGTGAATAGGGGCTCAGCCTGGCCCCGTGTGCCCTCCCGGTCCCCAAATCCTCCCTGTTCTGAGTTCCTGCATTCCCAAAATCCTTCCCAGCCAGAGGCAAGCACCCTGCAGCTCCAGCTGTACTGGGGTTCCTCCTGGCCAAACCGACATCCCCGTGTGCCCCCATCCCCAACTCACCACCACTTGCTCATTGACCTGCACGATCTCGTCCCCGGGCAGGATGCGACCCCCGTGCACAGCCAGGGCCTGGGGCAGATACAGGCAGCAGGGAGCTTTATGGAGCTTTCCCGGCTGGGAAGATTTGGGGGCGGGGTGGCTCGGAGAGAGTAGGGTTAACCATTAACCCAGGGGCTGAACCTGGCGCCGGGCAGCCCGAAGGGTCCAGGGGTGGGGGTGGGGGATGGTGGGATGAGCTGCAGCCACTCATGGCATGAGTTGCCCAGACTCAGCCACACACAGCAGTCTGGGGACGGGAGGGTGTCACAAGGCCCTAAGAAGCTCCCAGGACCCAGCCTGACAGGCTGAAGTGTCCCAAATGGCCAAGGGTAAAAGGCGGGACAAGGTGGCAGCAGGGGACAGTGACAGACAAGAGGGGGAGAGGCCCCAGCTCACCTCCGAGTTGGTCATGGACACAAAGTGCAGGCAGGAGCTGGTGGAGGTGATCTCCAGACCCTGCAGGGTAGTGGGGGAGGTGTGAGTGAGGGGGGATGAGGGAGGGTGAAGGGCACCGGGGCAGTGGGTATCTCACCAGTGGGTTGTAGGGCAGCATCGGGGTGCTGGGGGATTCTGGAGGGCTCCCTGGTGGCTCAGGAGGCAGCACTGGGGTGCTGGGGGATGCTGGGGGGCTGCCCCACAGTTCAGAAGGCAGCATGGGGGTGCTGGGGGAATCCGGAGGGCTATCACGTGGCACGCGGGGCAGTGCCAGCCCCACGCGCTGCAGAATGGCCCTGCGGTCCAGCAGTGCTGGAGGACTGCAGCCCACAATGCTCTCGCAGATGCCTATGATGTGCTGGCACTGTGGGTAAAAACATGGAGATGGAGTGGGCCCAGCACTGCTGGGATCCCCATGCCCACAGTGCCCTCCTTGTTCAGCACTCACTATAAGCAGAATCTGGCTATTCCTCTCTGCAGTAGAGCAGCCCTGGGAGGAAAAAGAGCAGGGATGAGTGAGACAGATCAGCATCTTTCTTCCAGCCCTCCCCACCACCTCCCCCCTCACCCCATCTCTCCCCCCTTTCCAGCACAGAAGGGGTTTAGGGAATGGGAGATAGCCGGGCTGCCTTCCCTGCACTGTCCCCATCACCGTGGCTGTGTGGCTGTGTGGCCACCCACCGTCTGCAGCACCTCCACCAGGCGGGCACAGAGCAGGACGATGTCCCGAGTGGATGAAAAGTCATTCAGGGTGGAGAAGAGGTACCTGAAGGGGAGGTTTGAGAGCTCAGCATCAGGGCGATGTGCGCACAGCACACATGGGTGCCCCTCGCCCACCTCGGACCTGTTGAGCCAGGAGAAGAGTCTCTTGGCAGCTCCAATCAGGTCAACGACGCAGGCCAGCAGGGCAATGGGGGGTGGCTGTGGGGTGGCCCCCTGGGGTGACTCCTCCAGTACCACAGTCTCAGTGCGCTGTGCCAGCTCCCGCAGCCTCTCTGTTAATGTCCGCAGGCTGGTGCTCCCCATCTCTGTGTCCTGCAGTGAGGACGTGGCCAGGACAGTGGCCAGGGGTGGCCAAGATTCCCCCACAGCCTTTCCTGTTCAGCTCAGGGCAATCTCAATGTCCCCCCCTCCATCCAGCCCAGAGTGTCCCCTTGTTCCTTACTCCATCCAGCTCTAGGTAACCCCCCATGTCCTATCTAGTCCAGGTATCCCTATATCCCTCCTCCAATCAGCCCACTGTGTCCCCATGTCACCTCAGCATCCATGCAGTGCAGGTGTCCCGGTAGCCCCCTCTTCATGCAGCCAGCGTACCCCAATATCCTATTCCATCCAGCCCATGCTATCTCCACGTCCCCCTTCAACCTCTGTCCATCCCAGAGTGTCCCCATGTCCCAACTCTATTGAGACTCCTTTTCCCCTCCTCAAACTCCAACCAGCCCAGGATGTCCCCATGTCCCCCTGCTCTATCCAGCCCTGGGTAACCCTCCATGTCCCACCCAGCCCAGCTGTCTCCATGTCCCCCTTCAATCTGTCTATCCCAGAGTGTCCCCATGTCCCCTCTCCTTGCAGCCCACATTAACCTGATGTCCCCCTTCCATCCAGCCCACGCTGTCTCTATGTCCCCCCCTCATCCATCCCAGACCCCACCACCCATTGCAGCGTTGCTCACCAGGGCTCGGAGCTGCTCCACGGCCTCCAGCAGCAGCTCCTGGTGTCCCACACGCCATACTCCCAGCGCCTCCAGAGCTCCCTCTGATAGCCTCAGTAGCTCAGTGCTTGCCAGACCCCACTCCTCAAAGGGATACCCCTGCACGGCTGCGTCCAGCCCTGCTGAGAGCCAGGCACACGGTGAGGGGGAGACCCTGACACCCATCTGCTGTCCCCTGGCTCGGATGACCCCCCCCCATTGGAGGGTGACACCTAGTTCCGGCCGTGCAACGAGCACACCAGGCCTCAGCCAGTACCGTGCTCACAGCCCTCACCTCTTTCACTTTGGGAAGGGTTTTGGGAAAAGGAAGAGTGAAGGCTAGGGAATGGGCTCCCACCGCCATCACAGCGTTGCCCCCAAAGCAGGGACACAACCCTCCTGCCCGAGGGCTGAGGTCCTCCCTGGATGGGGGTCTTGCGGTGGGGGGCTCTCACCTCGCAGCCAGGCCGCAGTCTGTGCAGGGCCCCAGGCGCCCACAGGCTCCATGGCGGCGGGGCTGGAACCGCCCTCGTCGCTGCTCACCTGCGCCAGGTGAGGGCAGCCCCATTGGTGCACCTGAGTGCTGCTCACCACAGCTTCCTGCCTCCTCTCCTCCCTCCCTCCCTCCCAGTACGGCTCTGTGGGGCGAGGCGCTGCGCCGCACCCCCGTGACTCATGCTGCAGACAGTGACATGCAGCCATCAAAACTCCTCATGGGGACAGCGCTCACTGCTGGGAACTCCGTCCTCCACTCGCCCCTCCTGAGCTGTGACTCCCCCTGCACCAGAGCTGAGGCCTGGCACAACTCACAACACCGATGCAGCCATACTGATAAGGGATTTTGGAGTCCCCCCCCCCCAAGCACGATTCCTTTGCAATGGGGAAATGGAGGTGAGGTGCTGCCTCACCTCCAACCGTGTTTTCTCCAAGCCACAAACCCGCCCTGGTTCCCCCCTGAACCGCCTCCGTGCCCCCCCGCCGCGCTGTGTGCGCTTGGGGGAGCAGCGGGCGCTGATTGCTGCTGACAGCCGCGCCGTGCTGGCCGTGTGCGGAGGGGCCGTGGGTCTAACCCTGCTGCTTCCCTCCGCACCATGATCATCCGCCCCCGCCGCCTGACCCCGGGCTATTTCCGCCTGCTCCAGGTAAGGGGCTCATGGGGCTGGGAAGGGGCTCAAGGGGACCCCAAGATCCTGCCCATGTGGCCTGAAGGCCACAGAGCCGTGCTCGGCCCTATCCTGCCTCACGGGGAGCCCAGGGCCCTGCCTGCAAGGCTGTGGAGCTCAGGGGGACCCTGCAATCCTATCCATGTGGCCGACAGGCCTTGGGGCTGCACTCGGTCCTATCCCGGCCCCAAGCAGGCTGTGAGGGGTGATGGGGTCACCCAAATGGCACATCGGGTGCCAGCTGGGTGCAATGTGGGTGCTCAGGCCATGTAACCCCCCTGCTGGGGTTTTGGGGCTGGGGTCTGCCATTGCCGCCTTCTTTATCTCCTCCAGATGCAGCTGGCAGCAGGGCGGGGGGCTGAGCCCAGGGAGCGGGCACTGCCCCCCATGGCCTTGCTGCTGGCGGCTGCTGGGCTCTGCCTCTCCCTCTACAGTGCCCGGAGGATGGCTGGGCCCCCCAAGGTCCCCCCACAGCCCTGATGGGCCACAGAGATGGTCCCCAGGTGCTCATCTAGGCCTTGGGATGGTGCCATGGCTCCCCCCAGCCAACCTACGCCACTGCTCCATCCTGCCCATCCATGCCTTGGAGCTGGAGAACATACACCTATCTCTGTCTTGGGAGCCGGGATGCCACCAGAACGGGACACAAAGTTGACTCAAGCCCCCAACAACATGAAGGGATGCAGTGAGCAGGGCCCAGGGCCACCAGTGCAGCCCCAGGCCCCACCAAAGCCCCAGGACTGGGCACGAGACCAGAGGATAGAAGAGCAGATGAAGGAGCCGAGTGCAACGTCCACCCCCCCGTTTGAGGCAGAAAGGAGGTCAGCTCTGAGCAGCGTTAGGTAATACAGCACTGGGACCAGGAACAGCCTCTGAAATGTGTGCACACGGGGCTGCCTCCTTCCCAAGTGCAACCACAGCTTTCCCCTTCTCCACGCTCATTGACTCTGAGCGGAGAGCGGAGCTGCTCCCCCCGGCAGAGTTGGACGCTGACAGCTGAATTTGGTTGCTTTGATCTCTGAAGGCAGGGGGGAACAAATCCAGGCAGTGTGCATGGAAATAAATCCTTTCCCTCTGAACAAAGCTGTGTTGTCGTCATGCTGCTAAGCAGCAGGGAGGAAAAACCCCTGACGGGTGGCTCAGTGCAGGAACACAGCAGTACTGGTACTGCCACCAGCAGCAGCACAGGCACACAATGCCATGCGATCAGCAGAAGCAGGTGGGGGGGATGCAATGAGGGGGCCACATCACAGCCCCAGCCCCTCACTTGCAGAGTTTCACCAGACCAAAACTCCATGCCATTGATTTTCTATAAGCCTAGAAGTGTACCTGCTGGGGGGAACACTAGCATGTCCTCTTCAAGGCCCAAGAGAGCCAGCCCCACAGCGAGCTGCTTACAATAAACTCAAGTGCTTGATGAAGACTTAATTCAAGAGCATAACCCCCAGTGGGTGGGGATCCCTCCCCCCCTAGGAGGGAAGAACAAAGGGACTTTGCCATCCTGCCCCAGAGAGCTCCAACACTGGTGTTTTGGTTGACATATTTTAATGGCAATGCAACCTCTGACTCCAGCAGAGGCACCTAATACCTCTCTGAAAGCAAAGAGGCAAGCACAACACTGCACAGCATGGCGCTACCCGTTCTTGCATCCAGGAATAGGAACACAGCCAGGGCACCCAGGAGCATGCTGGCTGCTTCTTCTCATTAGCACCTGGCAAAGAGCTGAACAAAGAGTCCTTTCAGCAGCACATTGGCAAAGGGACCCTGTGCAGGGACGCTCAGCTGGATGCCTCCATTTCAACGACTTCATCCAGGGGCTGGGTCTGCACATGGACCTTCTTTGGGGGGATGTAGGAGCCCATCCCAGCAGCACGCTCTGCCTCCTCCTGTGTATAGGGCTCCTCACTCAGCTGCTTCAGCCTGTGGGGGGCAGAGATGGGTGGGAAGCACGTGGACGGGCTCAGCATCGCCACTGCCCTTCTTATACTGGGTACGGGGCTGGGCACAGCTTCACTCAGCACCCCCGTATTACCTCTTCTTGTGCACCTTGGATCTGAAGTGCTCTTTCATGCTTGTCAGGTCCACAAAGTAGCGCCTGGGGGAGAGAAGGGCAAGAGGCCATTCAGGGGAAGTATGGAGAGCCTGTGTGCACTTGGGAATCCTTCACCTCCAGGACCAGCACCCCCAGGGTCGAGGTCCCACCGGAGCCCAGGATCAGTGCTCAGAAGGCAGAGCTTCCCCAGACCCAGATCCCTCTCCAGCCAGAACCCCACTCCACACCGGGAATCCCTCCTCCCCCACCAGATCTCCCCCTAATCCAGGACCCGCCGAGACCCCTTTCCCCGCAGGCCAGGACCCTCCCCCTAAGAACTCCTCCCCAGGACTCCCAGCCTCCCCATCAGGACCCCCACACCTCCTCTCCAGGGACCCCATCCCTCCCATGACCACCTCTCTCTCCCCACTACGCCCCCACTCGCCCCAGAAGACCCTTCCAGACCACGACCCCCCTCCCACGCACGCGCAGTGCAGGCAGTAGAACTGGGCGCAGCCCGGCAGATCGGGGTCGGGCTCCTGGCGCAGCAGCCGGGCAGCCCGGCCGGGCTCCAGATCCGCGTGGATCTCATCCAGATCCCGACGTCGCCGCTTTGTTTTCGCCTGCCGGGCCAGCGAGTGCGCCCGGTGCGCGCCTGTGCGGCGGCTGCTGCGCGGCGACATGGCAGCCGAGGAAAGGGAGCACTGCGCAGGCGCGGAAGGCCAGGGCTCCGCCCCGGCGACTGGGCCACGCCTCCTGTGGCTCCCGTGTGCAGCTGATTGGTGCGGAGCAGAGGTAGATTTGCATGTCCCCGCCCCATCGCCTCTCCCTCTCTCCCTGGTCACGCGGTAGTCGCCTTTCTCGTTCCTTGGCCGCTCTGCGCTGCCAGACTATGGTCAGAGGTCCTCCGCGTCGTACTACGCATGCGCGCAGGAAAGCGGAAGTAGGAGCGTGGTGAAGCGCTCGTTGCTGTACCAGAGGCTTCCCAGTGTGCCTTAGAGGAATTGGAGAATCACCCATCGTACTCTAGGGGGCACCCTGTAGTGCTCACACAGCTCCTCATCATTCTGCAGGGCAATCTAGAAGCTTCTCATTGCACCCTAGTGGGCTTCCAAGGCCCCCAGTGTGCTCTGTGCCGTACTGGAGTTCTCTCAGTTCTCATCATTGTCATCCGGGGTGCTTCAGTGTCCTCTCAGTATGCCCTTGAATCTTCCAAGTGCCACCCAGTGTGTTCTGGGGGCACCCTGGGATCCTCCTAGAGCTGCTTAGGTCTGAGGCTTCCCAGTGTATCTCAGCAGATTCCCTAGACCCCCTGGTGTTCTGTGGGGAGCCCTGGTGTATTCCCAGAGCTCCTCAGACTGCTCTGCAATGCCCTAGAGGCTTCTCAGTGACCCTTAGGGGACTCCCAGGACTCCCGACTTTAACTTAGGGTACCCCAGTGTGCTCCTAGAGCTCCCCAAAGTGCTCTAGGGTACATTCTGTACACACTTGTGATTAATTTATGTTGCACTCCTACTTTGTGTTCCTTGAGGAGGGTTTTACTGTGTGAGGTGGGTCTGCTGTCACCAAAAGTTTAACTTGGACTGAGTTTTTCCATGAATGAGAACCACAGAAGAAAGAAATGTGAAGACTACTTGGTTGTCTGCTTGGGTGTATGGATGGACAGTAAAATTTTGGAAAGATATGTAATGATACACTGTTTGCAATACTGAAAACAAGAGCTGCCATGCTTGCATGTAGGGGCAGTTCTTTGCAGCATCCAGGACTGCTGCTCTGAAACAAGGAACTTGGTGACTTTGGAAGACACTATGTGTCTCAGGGCCTTCCACAGTGTGGCTTGCATAGGCTGGAAGGAGCAATGCTTGGTACTTTTGCCCTTCATGCCTCACTCTGAGGTGGTGGTTCCTGGGCATGGTCCTACCTAGAAAGGACTTTGGGTTCAATCTCCAAAGACATGTGCAATAGTGATTTTTATAGTGCACGTTGTTGGGTTAAACTGGCAATGAGAAATGCAGACTGAATGGTTGCAGTTTCCATGAAAGTGAAGATCCATCCTTCACATTACATACCTTTATCACATTACATACCTTTATCACATTACCAAGTCAGCCAAATGGATTAAACTGCAGAATGACAACAGTAGTGCTTTTTTCACATAGACATTTCCATGGGTGCCAAGACAGGGATTAAAATCAAATCCATCTTCTAGTTCCTGTTTTATCCACCTTTCATCCCTGGACATAGAGTGCTGGGTTTTTTGAGCCCAGGCAATTTCCCACTGAAGCCAGTAGGGGTCATGGTAAGAACTGCTAATTTTTTTCCTTATTTTCTGGTCTATATCCAAACCCTAGTTTCAAACAGAAGAGAAAATAAGTAAGCAGAGGAGTTGCTAGAGGTTATTCTGGGATCTGGGCTATACAAGATTGGACTGAGACTGCTAGGTTTTGCTATCAAACCCTGACTGCAGTCCTTGGTATAATGCTTGGAAATGTGTGGACTTATTCCTCTGAGTTGTTAAAGATTTTTGTTTAGAGAGAAAGGTCTTAGTATCTCTACAGACCTATATCTTCTCTAGCGTTGAAATAAAATAGTGTGATTTGAAATGGAGGCTTTCCTATCTGCTGCCAAGATTATGGAGAGGTGTTGGTGTCAGGAATGAAATCAAAGCTTACGCAAATAAATAAATTTAAAATCATTTAAAAAGTTTTTTTTAGCAAACTTTTAATATTTACCCAGAAAACATCTGCAATGGCATCATTTCTGAGCAGGCCAGGTCATCCTGAAAAGCTTTTCACATAGTCTCAAGTATAAATATTTTGATACCAAAAAAAAAAAAACCCCAACAAGCAAACAAACAAAAAACAATAACAAACCCCCCCCGAAAAACAAAACAAAAACCAAACCAAAACCAAAAAAACCCAACCAAAAACGAAAACAAAAACCCTCCGAACTCAACCCCTTGTGCTCACATTCAGTGGTGCAGCATTGTGTTGTGTAATCATGGCCTCCTCACTCTGCTCCCAGCCACACTGCAGCTCTACCAGACAGGCAGCGGGATGCTTCTGGCCCATGCTGTGCTTTAATTTTTATTTTCATTTTTCTTGCCAGCTCTGGGAATCCAAGAAAGGATGTCTGAAGGATGTTGATATGGGCTGGCTGGCTGTCAGGGTGCTCAGAGGTGGGCTGAGGAAGGAGCTGGTGGTCACTGCAGTGATGAAGGCACCGCTTTCGTCAGCAACAACTTCAGCAGCAGTTTCCTGGGTTCTCGGTAGGAGCTTGAGTTGTGGGTGTGGAAGGCAGAGAGCTGAGGAGCACATCTGGGCTGGTGCTGACAGTGCTGCGTTGCGCTGCAGAGCCACGGCTGCAGGCTCATTGCACATCATCTCAGGAATAGGTCTAGCTCAGACAGGAGCTACTTCACTCATACATCATAGAACAGCTGCTAGCTAGGAAGGCTGAGCTTTTTGTCTTCCTGTATTTTACAGTAGCTATGGATAAACCCAACAAGCAGCGGCATCCTAACCTATCTTATCTGCGATGCAGGTCATTACTATATTTCACCTACTAACTGACAAATGGTTCATGTCTACAATAATAAGCCCATCAGCTGCTCTGGTTGACTTTTTACACAGCATCTGAATTGATTTTAAGTCACTTTGACTTTTAAATTAAATTACCTCATGTGTACAAAAAAAAAAAAAAAAAAAAAGATGCAGAAGAACTCAGCAAGGATTCACAGTAATCAAGTACTTTTTAACACACACATATATTAAGCTCTAAATCAAAAACAAATCTTCCCCATTTTTTTTTTATATATGCACTCTATAGGATGCAGTGAACGTTAGCATGGTCTAGCTCTCAGCCATGCGGTGCTCTGCCTGTTATACAATGTCTGCTCTACTGCTCTACTTTTTCCCTTTTAAACAAATGCAGGTAGACTAGACTCTTTAAAAGAAATACAAGCTGGCCATAGCACTGTGGCTGAGCTGCCCTCCATACAAAGGAAGGAATTCTAGTTTTGTTACATTAGGAAAGACGGAAATAGTACTGTTCTGGGGTCCTAGATGATCTTATTCTCCAGGGCTTCAATCCTTTTTGCCACAGCTTCCAGTGAGTGAGAGTTAAGGAGAAAAATGACAGTGCACATCGGTGATTCATTGCTCACATCTCCCCTGCACAGACAGCAAATGGAGCTGCCTTGCTGGGAGCAGGTAGAAGAGGAGTGCTGCCGTCACCTACCCTGGCATTTCCATAGCTGTTCAGATTGATGAACTTTTATTTGAAGGTAGAAAATGTTTATGCATGCACACACACTCACATGCACCTATAAATTTACTTTAAATATAAGAATGTGTGTTTTGACCAGTTGAGAGAATTCCTGACCTTGAGTAGTATGGGTTGCATGAAGAGCAGAGCACATTGCTTTTCTTAGAGTTACACTGTCTTGCAATTTTCTGCTCTTTTCACTAATTGCTTTTCATGATGTGCCTGCAAACAGCAACCCACTGGGTGAGAACTACTGATTTACTCTGACCTTTTGCTTAATGTAAGTCATGGATTTCACTCAATTTGATTTAAAGAGGAGAAAGCATACTGTGTAACTGAAAGAGCAAGCCACAGAAATGTGTGTATAAATTATAACATTGTTTCTAAAATGATATTCTCTCCTAATTTTCAGTAATGAAGTCTCTCCCTAACCATTCTGTGAGTTGCTCCAGTGTTTCACTAATTCCTCTCTGCATGAGACACTTGAATCTTATTCACATTTCTTTTTCTTATTTCTCTTCCAAGATTTCCCAGTATTTGTGCAATATCATAGAACCATTAAGGTTGGAAAAAACCTCTAAGTCCAACTGTCCACCTTCCACCAGTACTGCCCACTAAACCACATCCCTAGGTACTACACCTACCCCTTCCTCCAACACCTTCACCACTTCCCTGGGCAGCATGTTCCAATAACTCACCACTCTTTCTGAGAAGAAATTCTTCCTATACCTCACGTCCTATTGCTGTTACCTGGGAGAAGAGGTCAACCCCTCCCTCTCCTCAACCTCCCTTCAGGGAGTTGTAGAGAGTGATGAGGTCTCCCCTGAGCCACCTCTTCTCCAGATGGAACCATCCCATTTTCCTCATCCACTCCCCATAGCACTGTGCTCCGGACCCCTCACACCTCCTTTCCCTTCTCTGCACACAGTCCAGGACCTCGATGTCTTGTAGCAAGGGGCCCAGCACTGAGCACAGCACTGAGGTGCAGCCCCACCAGTGCCAGCAAATAGGGATGATTGACTCCTGCTCCCGCTGGCTGCACTGCTGCTGACACAACCAGGATGCTGTTGGGCTCCTCAGCCCCCTGGGCACCCTGCTGGCTCATGTTCAGCAGTGTTACCAACATCCCCAGGTCTTTTTCCTCCTTGCAACTCTCAGCCACTCTGCCTTAAGCCTGCAGAACTGCATGGGGCTGTTGTGGCCAAAGTGCAGGACCTGACACTTGGTCTCGCTGAACCTCATCCCACTGGCCTCATCCTAGCGACCGGCCTGTCCAGGTCCCTCTGTGGAGCCTTCCTACTCTCAGGCACATCAACACTTCCCCCCAAGTTGGTATCATCTGTAAACTGACTGAGAGTGCACTCAATTCCCTCATCCAAATCATCAAAAAAGATATCAAACAGGGCCAGCCCCAATACAGACCCCTGTGGAACACCACATGTGACCAGTTGCCAGTTGGATGTAACTCCATTCATCACTGGGCCTGGAACCCAGCAAAGAATGTACCTGTCCAAGCCAAGGGCTGCCAGCTTCTCAAGGTTCTGGCTGGACCTGATCCCTTGGCTGTCCCTCACATGCCATGTGATCACACTCAAAGATGATCTGCTTCCATAACCTTCCCTGGCACTGAGGTCAGGCTGACAGGCCTGTAGTTCCCTGGACCCTCCTTCTGACCCTTCTAATAGATGGGCGTCACATTGGCAAGTCTCCAGTCATCTGAGACCTCTCCAGTTGACCAGGAATACTAATAGATGGTGGAAAGTGGATTAGCAATCAGCTCTGCCAGCTCCCTCACACCTCAGGTGGATGCAACAGAATATGACAGAATCCAGAAGGAAACAGGTGGCCCTAGCCCAGCCAACTCCCCATAGACACATCCTTTACAGTTCAGTGAGCATGGTGGTGATGGGTTAATTATTGGACTTGGTGATCTTAGAGGTCTTTTCCAACCTTACTGATTCTATGATTCTGTGACAAAAAGCAATCCCACAGAGACATGGGATCAAACTCACTTCACTAAAGATATTTGCAGTGAGCGGTTATGTGAGAAAGTGAGCAGTTTCTCAGCACTGGAATTTGACCAACAGAGAGAAATTGGACCTAAGCAGCACGATTCCCCTGACTTTACCAAGACCACCAACTATGTGGTCAGAAGCGTTGTGCTGTAGAAGACCCTCTTTTTCAACAGTTCTGTGGGGAGTTTAGGCAACCAGATGGGTTATTTGCATTGTAGATATTTACTGTTGTATAAAAAGTATTGCATCTAGAGAGCTTTAATGACTTATCAGTTGCATGCAGGCATTTGTTTTTTTCTGCTCACAGGCCAGTGATAACCACTGCTGCTCTCAGCCCTCACATTCTGGCTGCATCACAGGACTTGCAGCATGCAGAGGCAGCAGCAGTATCCGATACAGGAATCTTGCTTCCACACTTCTGGCACTGGCATCACTTAAGAGTCTTCCTAAAAACTGACCTAGGATCTGATGTCTGCATCTCACTACTGCCTCCAATGATTTAGCATATTCTACTTTGGCTCTATTGCTTTCAGTCTATTATTTATTTTGTGTCAGGCCAGTATCTTGAGCTCTAGAGCAGGACTTCTTCCTCTTGGACACATTCAGAACCCAACCATCTAGTTTCCCAACTTCCCGACCGTTATCTAACCTGTTTTCCCCATGGATAGACTTTCTCAGGTGATCCCTCCAGAAAGCCCAACCCAGCTCACTGGGTGCTGAACAAAGAGCTTCCAAAGGATATATTTCTGTTGCAGTGTATTGATGAGTTCTTCAACTTTTGTCTGGAACTTCACTATAGATTTACATTCGCATGGATCTTCCTCTGTGGACCAGAGTATCAAGAAAATGTGTTAAGTGACACAAAAAAGAATTAAAATCACTGAGATGTGAAGTAAAGCTGCGTGTGAAGTAAAGTTATAGTCTTTGTCATAAACATGAAGGAAATAAAAATACTATTCCTCTTAATTACTGACTAATCACTTCTGCCTTTAACCTCAAATTATCAGAGACTCTTACACTTCATTGCATCCAGGACAGGCTCAAGTCTTTCCTGGGCTTCCAGTTCCCTAAACACTCACTGAGGTCTATTACTAATGCTTAAAGCGTGTCCTAAAAATTTGAATCTGATCAAATACAGTGCTCAAAACAATCTCTGTTTGTCAGTTCATTTCCCAATAACATCACCATGTTGGGTCATACTCTTTGCTGTTCATAAACTTATGCAAAATAAAAATTTGGAGGCACTGTTTGCAATCTGAGAGTTGAGAATTGTTTGAGCTTTACTTCAGGGCTCCATTTCTTGAATAGAAAAAGCAGTGTGCATTCATCAGTCCTGCAAATGCTGTGAGTAAACCTTCCCCCCTCTCCCCAGTCCCCCACTCTCACCAACGCAGATTTTCATTTGCAGCTTCTTCCCAATGTTGCTGATGGTTCTGAAGTCAGCTGTGTAGAAGTAGTGCTCAGCTACTGGTTCGGAAGCAATTTCCCTCAGCTCATCCTCCACTGCGTTACCAACTCCCACAGCAAACATCCTAAAGCCTGTGAACAGTAAGAACCCTTCAGTTGGCACCAATCCCTCATCAACTTCTACATTCCTGTCTGCCTTCTGCACCTCCATGCAACTCTATAGTTGTTAAGTTGAAAACTCTCTTACTCTCTACTATTATTAACTTATTTCAGGCCATAAGGAGTTCCAAAATATTTTGCAGGCAAAGTTTTACTAGACTTATCTAGGTAATGACCACTGTCACCACAAGAACAATGATTTGGAGATACAAGAAACAAAAGATCATTACAACACCTTGACAGGATAATGCATCCAACTAATAGGAAAGCAATGATACAGCAAAAGGAAACAGTGGAATTTTTCAAAACAGCCTGCAGGCACCATTCATCAGCCTCTGTCGTAGCAAAGTCCCCTCTGCTATGGAGACCTGTGTGTTCAGTAAAACTGTACTTGGATTGCTTTCTAATATTGCAACTCATATTGTCTATCAAGATAAATCCATTCGATGAGTTAAGAACATGGGCCCAGTTACTATGCTTCACTACCAGAGATTGATTGCTACTTTTGTCTCAAACTCTGCTTCTCTTGAACCCAACTACAGTTTGCCCCTTGACTTGAATGATGATACTAGGTCAAGACTTCAGTAATGCTTTCCCTCCCTCCCCTTTTTGCCTTGTCTTTCTTTCTCTGGATCTTTTCAGCTTTTTTTCCCCAGCGTTCATCTCAAGGAACATGTTTGGAATCTACTTACAAGTATTTTGTTATTTATCTCTGTGAAATCACTTACTAGCTGATATTGGGGATATCTGTGTAGGGAGAAGAGAGGAGGGGAAAATAAGGCCTGAAGTCTTTTTTCTATGCATACAGTTTGTAAGGACCTTTTGTCTCTTAAGGGCTGAACATCCACACAACCTGTCAACTTGTTTAGAAGGAACAGCATTTCATGACCTTGTACTTGACCTGCTATTATGTGCTAGCCCTTAGTCCCATCTAGTTGCTGAGACTGAATCTAAAAGGAAATGCAGGATTTAGCAATTCATGAACTTATTCACATGGGCTGCATCCATTTAACACAGTGATGGCAGAAGACTGGGAACGTGTTCAGCAGGAGGTCAGCAAAGGGGCAGATCTCCATATACTTGCACTTTGTACAATTGATAGTAGATGCGTTGCCTGGTACAAGGGAGAAATGAGCCACTGAAAATTCAGTAGACCTACCTAAATCTTTGGCTTTCTTAGCAGCATCAGTGATGTAATCTTGTGACCGTCCATCTGTGAAGACTATGCCCACCTTGGGAACCCCAGGCCTAGCCCCATTAGCAATGGAAAAGGAACTGTCCACGAGGTACTTCAGAGCCTGGCCTGTCATGGTGCCTTTCTCCATGTAGGCCATTTTCTTGACTGCTGCTTTGATGTCCTTCTTGTTCTTGAACTGTCCCAGAGGAAACTCCTGCCTGACAGAGCTGGAGTACTGAACCAGGCCAACCTGGGCCTGCTTCTCTGACACTTCCAGGGATTCCACAATTTGGTTGATGAATTTCTTCACCAGCTCAAAGTTCTCAGGCCGAACACTCTTGGAGCCATCGATCAGGAAAACGAGATCCAGGGCAGATCCTGACCCACCACTGCAAGCTGAAGCAAAATAAGAGAAGGAAGAGACAGCAGCTAAGCAAAATAAGAAAAGGTGAAGACAGCAACTAAGATTCTGCCTAATTATATAGGGAAATGTAAACCTAATACCATTTCATTGCTAGTGAAATATGATAAATCAATCAAAAATCAACAACAGTTCACACTCGTTTTCAAAATAATTCTTGTTTTTACACTCATGGTTTTTTTTTTTATTCCTTTTCTGAACAGAACATGCCTGCCCTGTCTCAACCTTGCCCCTATCCTACCATGGCAGACCACGGCTCAGCTCAGTGCTAATGGAAATCATTGCATACCACTGCAGGTCTTCCCATCATTGTTCAGCGTGAAGCCCTCTTTACAAGCACACTTGTATGATCCTGGGGTGCTGATACAGATCTGCTCACAGTCGTGGTCGCCAGTGGCACACAGGTCTGACACCACTGCAAGAAAAAGTACAGATTGAAACCAAAGACCATGCCAAGGCTTCTCAACCAGAGGATACACCACGCATGAAGAAAGCATCATATTTGTTCTATACACCTAGTGATAACTAAACCCACCCCAAAGCAATACAAAACATCAGGAAGTCATTATTCTTAGATAGTAATCGAGGTAGAAAAAGCAAAGAGAAGTAGTGACAAGTCTCCAGACTGCAAGGCACAGTTAGGGCTAGATGTAGTCTCCACGTTGAGGGCAAAAACCATCTGTCTGTCAAGCATATCACAGTGTACTTCCCTCTCCAAATATATGGGAGGAGATTTGGTTTCCAAACTACCATCTGGTCTGGCCACTACCCTTTTTTTTTTTTTTTTCCAGCTATATGGTGCAATTATGATTTGTGAGTGCCATGTACAGCTGCCATTCCTGGATGGGATTCATGCCCAAACACACTTGGACTTCACTTCAGAGCTATCCTTGCACGTGCAACTCTCAGCATCACTCTCTACAGATATTTCTGCAACCATGCAGTTGGCTCTAACACTGCGCTCTTAGGCTGAGTTCTTTGAAGGCTGCAGAGATTTGATGAGCCTAACCAGTAGCTGGATCAATAAGGGTCTCCCTTTTCCTGTGCCTATTGAGCACTATGGGAAGCAGTTGGGCAGCCCTGCACAGTTCTTCCTGCTGTTGGTGGCCACAAACAACTTTGCAATAGCAGGTGGTGTTTGGCTACATCTCCAAGGACAGCTCTGTGCAGCTGCTTGCATAGCATGATAACAACCCACTTGCCAGTTAATGCGGTGCTGCTCCCCGTTAGCTGTAATAATCCCTAGCACAGTGCTTCCCTCAGATGCATCTCTGAGGGTTTTTACCACGGGGAGAACTTTGTCATCTGCATGTTACACATTTGAAAAGTGAGGCACAGAAAGGATTTTTTTTTCCCCTCTGTCTTTTTCAATGACACCAATGCCAGAGCTTCAAAACACACTGTCAGGCCTCTCAGTCTCCAGCTGACTTCTGACTCCAGGGCAGCCAACACAAACTCCCACGAATATTCATGCCCTGCCTTCCACCTTCTTGAATTTTGTCTCTGCTCCTCTTAATATGTAGTGTTTGTTCCTTTCTTTCATGAGCTTCTGCTGCAGTGACACCTGATTATAATATATGACTCACTTTGTATTCAAATTTTTCCTCCTTCCTACAAGAGGATGAAGTTTTCCTTGACAAAAAGCTGCTTCCCCCATTGTTTTCAAGCTGAAAGTTGATCATGAAGCTTTACACCTCATGAAGAAATTGGTCTCAGAGAGTTTTACAGGTCCATCTGCATGCACTGGTTTGCAATGCCTTGCTGCAGGCACTGTGGTGCATCACACCTTTAAGAAGCATTGCCACACTGTGCTGTGGCAGGATGGGGTTGTGAAGCCCCCAGGCCTCTTCCCAACACACAGTGGTTATTTATAGACCACTCCCTACACATTTGAAAGCAATAAAGCTTTCTCATTGCATTCACTGGTTTGTGTAGGAGTATGTTCAAGAAACATGTAGATCTGGTACTTAGGGATGTGGTTTAGTGAGCAATATTGGTGGTGGGTGGACAGTTAGGCTAGATGATCTTAGATCTTTTCCAACCTTAATGATTCTATAAGTCACTGTAGAATAGTCAGGGTCTTTTTACATATTATGCAGAAATTATCATATACTGCACCAACCAGGAGAGATTCCCACCCCATAGGGCTTCCAAAAATAACAGCACAGTCAGGGAGAGGTGGCAGGGAAGTGAAATCAGCCCTTGTTTAAATAGGAACTCAGAAGATGATACTGGCAGGGAAAACTGCAAGCCAGATCGTCAGTACTGCCCTGCTATGTTAAACACAAGGGCAATGATTTCAGCTATTTAAAGATCATGTTTTCAAGGTTCTTTTTCTCTAGAAGTACACAGATCATGTTTACAAACTCTTCATACAAATGAAGCCTTCTTTAGAGAAACTTCTTTAACCAAGTTCCATTAAATCCCCTAAACAAAACCTCAAATTCCTGAAAATGACCTTGAAGAGCCTCCATCTTCCATGTTTTGTTCTTCTGCACACCCGAATCCTTGGCAGAAGGAAGCAGATGGATGAAAGATGAGCACATGTGAAAAGCTTCCACGTGAAAAGCTTGCTGGCAGCCACTTGTACTTTTTGGCTAGGAACCCAAGGGGTGCGTGGCAAGGACTTACCACAGAACGCTTCTTGAAACTTGTGGGTCAGCTTCTCTATGACACTGTAGCTCTCCACGTAGTCCACGTGGTCGTCCAGGGGCTCGCTTGCGATTTGCCGTAGCGTGTGCATGTCCACCCGGCCAACCCCGATGGCGAAGATCTCAATGCCAGCCTGCCTGGCCCTCGCTGACACGTCCTGCACTCCGTCCTGGGGACGTCCGTCGGTCACAACAATCGCCACCTGCACAGAGGAGGGCACAGACCAGGAGCATGCAAGGATGAGCACTCATACCGCTATCGCTTGTGGGTTACTTCTTTACTAAAGGAGGTTTCACATTTTTAAAGTTTAAGAAGAAAGGAAATGCCACCTCCTCACCCTCTTCCTGTTCTTCCTGAGACTACAGAAGCTGTTCTCTTAATGTGTGGCTTGTGTCTTTCTGAGCTGCAGAGGTTAAACTGCCACGTTTTAATTATGGGACATCTGGTGCATCTCGGCCCTAAGGAAAAGGTTACATTCTCCAAAAGCAAACTAACACCCAACCGAAACTTCAGCTCTCTTTGTGAAACCTCAGACAACGCTAAGGACAACTCTGGGGCTTATATAGCACCTTTGTCCATCTAAAAATCTCAAGAGATGTTATGGAAACATGAGCAGATTAAGGTTGCCCGGAGAGGTGGTGGTGCCCATCCCTGCAGACACCCAAGGTCAGGCTGGAGGGGCTCTGAGCAGTGATGGAGCTGTGGGTGTCTGTGCTCATTGTTGGGATTTGGACCAGATGGCCTCTAAGGGTCCCTTCCAACTCAAATGATCCAGTGACCATGAGTCTAAGGCTTCTCCCCCTTTTCAAGATGGAGAAACTGAAGCACAGAGAGGGGAAGTGGTCTGCCTGAGGTCATGACGTGTCAGTGCCAGCCGTGATATCTGATTCCTCATTCCACTACAAATAGCAGTGTGAGATCCTGCACCGACTGACATCACTGTTAAAATACCAGTGGGTACAGGTGGGAACTGGATTCTGCCCTGAGTGGTGGAACCCGAAACTGCTGAAAAGCCTCCAGGAGCTCTGCTGCTGCTGCTAGGCTTTCTGTTTTCCTCTTTATTCTTCTTTTGCTAAGTGACATTGTCACAAAATCTTCCTGCTCTTTCTTTAGCAATTCAGCTGCTCCTGCCACTTTTCCTTGCAATTGTTTCGTTTTGACACCACTGTCAGTACAATCAGCAGGAGCAGCTAGCTGCAGGCAGAGAACAAAAATCCACAGTGCGAGCAAATAGCAGGATGTAGAAAACATCATCTGCAGATGCAATTGGAGACACTCACCAGCTGCTCAGTTAGGACAGCGTGACAGCTGTTTTGCACCCTTAGCAGGGAGAAGTCATCTTTTAAAGCCAGAAGTGGGGTTCTCTGCCTTATGTTTCCATGGGGTCCAGTTAGACTAGATGACCTTAGTGATCTTTTCCAATCCTTATTGATTCTGTGATTCTGTGAAGCGTCTCCTTCCCCCTCTGCCTACCCTTCTGCAGAATGCTGCACCCTGGGCATTTCCAGTACTCAAGTAACCTGCTGCCCCATTCAGAGCTTTCCTTCTGTATGAGAGATGGGTGAAACTGGAAAAATGTAGAGCTTTCAGTCAGGTGAAGCAGCAGCCAGCCGTGCAACCATGCCTTCTGCCAGGAGGGAGAGCCCTTGGCTCAGCAGAAGCTCTGGGATGCGCTGCCAATTAGAGCTTATCAGGAGCCAGAAGCCTGTCAGGAAATAAGATGTTCTATCAAGTGGTTTCTGCGAGGAGCACTACCCATGAGCAGGTTTCTGCCAGCAATGCATGTCTTGCAGCATTTGTCATAGGACAGATGTGTTCTGCATCCTCCTGGTGTTTCTCTGTCTAAAGAAAGCCATTCTCTCAGTTTGATCAGCTCCTTAAGTTCTTCATATTGGAGTGGCTGAGCCCCAGATACAGCCCAGGAGACATCTGGTGACAGCATCCACATCTGGATCTGATAGGAAAGGTCTTCATAATAAAACACAGCGAGCTCAGAAGTTGTACTGCTTTCTGAGCTGCTGTTGGAGTTGGGAGAGAACAACATTTGGAGGCAGAAAGAATCTGGATCAGGCACTGGGAGTTTGTCAGCGAGCCCATGGCTAAAATGAATGTAACGCCCTTTTGCTAAGACACACAAGTATTCATGGGCATCCCTGGGAGGTCATAATTCATGGTGCCATGTGCAGACAATCCAGCAGCTAATGAGGCAGCAGCATCTCCTGATGCAGTACACTACATGAATGTTGTAACAGCACTGACAGGGGATTGGGAAGAAAGTTGAATAACCCCCTGATTTGCTCAGCAATTTGACAAACTATTTGTTGTTCTTCCTGAAGAAAGATAAAAGTAATTGGGCACCCCTGTAGTTTTGATGGAGATATAAAGAGACGTTACTTGGAGCTCCTGCAGAAACAAATAGTTTTTTTCCCTGTCCTGTGGTGATATTTGCTGCATAGAACACAGCAAGACTGAATGAATGATCTGGTCGTGCTTTGACCAGTCCCACATGGTTGGAAATCCTAGCGCTGATTTCTATGAGGTCATGCTGGATTTCTGCTGTGTAAATGAGCAAGAGATGCATGCAGTTGAAATTATGTGGCCTATTCATCATCCAAGGCATATGAGAGGCTCATTCTGAGCAGAATGAAGGTCTGAGGAGGGAGAGTTTGCTGGGTTTACTTTGTCTTACATTGGGATCCCTTGGGCTGGAGGTACTGACCAAGAATTAGTGCAGTGAGAAGGGAAATGAGCTTTTTTGCAAGGGTGCATTGGAAGAATAGAGAAGTAAAGGGCCTTTTTGCCTATCAGTACTCAACAACAATGGTCTGGCATTCAAAGTGTTGGGATTTTTTTGTGTGGAAGGCAAAACATCTATTTTGTTTGAATTTAGTTTCTTTTTCCATTTCAAGCATAGTTAGAATTTCTGAGAAGCAGAAACAGATAATATCACTCAGATACTTGTTGTTTCAGTTAAGTTGCTTGTTCTTGGGCTAAGCAGTACCCAACAGGACAAACATTTCCTATAACTTTTTTCTTCTGGATGGAATGTCACTGAGTATGGCCATGGATGATCCTCCCTGGGGGTCACCTGCAGCTCCTGCTCTGCCCATGTGTTCCCAGCACTGGGTGCTCTGGCCAAGCCTTCCCACTGGCTGCCTGGAATGGTTTCACTGAAAGAAATGTCTCTTGCTGTAGGATTTTCAGCTGGTGGCTCCTATGCTCGAGGAGTGATGTGGTGGTGAAGGCTGATCAGAGGATTTTCTCTGGGGTAAACTGCCAACAAAACTCAATGAAAGTTTCTTAGAGTGTGATTTTCCCAACTTATCACTCTTGGCTTTCTTCCTGTTGTGTCAAGCCAGACTTAGGTTAAAATACAGACAATTAGGTTAAAATACAGAGAACCCCATGATAAAAGGCAATATGAGGTTGGATTCATTCACATTTGCAAGTTCCTTGTAGCTCAGCAGGGTGAAGGAACACAAAAGACAATCAACTGGATCATGTTTTTAGGAGATGGACTCATTTTTCATTTTTTCATGCAGTTTTTCATTTTTTGGTAATATTTTTGACTTGCCATCCCTGAGCATCTTTTACATGTACTACTCTGCCTTCCTTAGAGCTTTACTATCAGTGAGGAAAACTGAAAGTGTCTGATATTCCAAAAATGTTGTAGTCAGGAGAAAAATTCCAGGCTTCCTCGCTCCATCAGCTGGGCTCTTGTCCAGCTGCTGGAAAGCCCTCATTGCTTGCTAAAGCCTTTGCTTATTTTTCTGGTCTGGTCTTATAGCAGACAGCCAGTGGAGCTGGCACAGGACAAAAAGGCCTGAGAAGCTCAGGATGTTTAGCTAAAACACATATTGTCAATAAGAAACATTTTCCACATGCTCAGATTAGAGTTTTCCTGATTACCGTCACTGGGCTGAGCTCTGGTTGCCTTCAAGACCAAATCCAGAGGGACGGATGAGGTATCTGGAGAGTATTTCTTTAAAGGCTGAGTTTCCTGGATGGGGAATCTGGGTCAGGAGTGGTGATGCCCGTTGCAGCCAAGTGTGGAATTAATCTGATTTTATACCATGGTCTTAAATATTAAATAGTCATTAAAGTCTGTGTACATGAAGAAAATACCCAGACACAGCCATTAGCCAGCCTATGAAAAACTAGTAGAGCACTGGAGGACACAGAAACAGCTCTTTGCCTTGTATATAGAACTGAAAAGGCCCATTTCAAAGGAAACATTCAGAATATCGTCTCACATTTCACTACGGTGGATTTGGAAGCATTTTTGTTATCATTTGTTGGGGAAGATGTCTGTGACTATGCTCATGCCTAGCAAACCTGGCTGAATCAACGTCTCAGGGCGGTGTGTTGCTCTCAGTGAGCGTGAGCCAATAATGTCCTACACAAAGAGAATCACTTTTTCTCCTTTGCTGATTTTCCTAACCATTCCTCATAGTATCACATGAAATAGGGCTTCCAAGAAAGGGATAATGTGCTTGATCTAGCGATTGGCAACCCTGCCCACAGCAGGGGGTTGGAAGTAGATGATCTTTGAGGTCCCATTCAACCCAAGCTATTATATGATTCTATGATTCTTACCTTATTAATATTGGGAGATCTCAGCCTGGCCCCTTCTGTGTCACTGAAGGCCCGGCTGATGGCAAACTGGATGGCCAAGCCGGTCATGGTCCCTGTGGAGAGTGGCTCTATCCTCTGGACCGCCTGCAGGAGCCCGGCCTTGGTTTGGTGAGTCTTGAGGGAGAACTCGTTCTTGACTGCACTGGCGTAATTGATGACCCCAACCCGCGTGGAGTTGGGGCCCACGTCCAGGCCCTCGATCACCCGCGACAGGAAGACTTTGACTTTCTCGAACTCTTGCGGGCGCACGCTCCGAGAGCTGTCAATGATGAACACCAGGTCGGTGGGTTTGGTTCTGCACAGGGTGCCTGGGAAGGATTACGAGTGAGAAGAAAAAGAAGAGAAAAATATGCAAGGAGGGACAAAATCATTCTTCTTACGGCAGGCAGCTGAGGCTCGATGACCTGCGAGCTACAATCCTTTCTCTCCCTGTCTCAGAGAGGCCCAGGGAGACCAGTTTAACCTAATACTTCCAAATGTTCTTTTTCCTTTCATAAAAATTTCTGTAAGAAAAACACATTTAGCTGTTGACAGTATGTACTCCTACAGCAGCTCTGCACCTGTGGGAGTGGGTTACCCACTTGTCACACCAGGCTATTGCTAATGGCTATAGGAAACTTAATGGAAGGAGGAATTAAGTTGAACTAAAGCCTGTTATATACGCTCCCGTATCAAAGAGTCTCAAAAGAACTCACTGTGGTGTATAAGCAAGCTACATGAGTATTAATTAATGAGCTTGTGTCTTCGTCATGCATGACCAGAAGCAGGAATGAAACTCAGCAGTTCAGATTCAGTTGCAAATCACGACTCCCAGACTAACTAACCAACATAACAAAGTCCAGTCTTGTGTTTTTCAGCTAGTGGCACTAATAATGAAATAGAGCAAAGACCAGCCCGGCTTTATGTCTGTGAGCTGGTGAGGGAGAACACAATAGAGAGATGTAGAACCATGCAATTGATAGTTAATCTCTACAAGCCAATAGTAAGGCATGAATATCCACTCTAAAAGATAAATGGTACAAATGGGAAACATTAGCAATGCAAACAGCTGACTAATATTTTTCTTTCCAATTTCTCATTTTCATGCTGTTTTCCATCCTAATGTTCATCTGTGACAAAACATAAAAAGGACTGACATTTTTTATGAATTTCGGAATGAATTGACCCATTTTCCCCACTAGATCTATAGCATTCTGGTCTTTATTTTTTTCTATCATTTAACCTGCCTCTGTAGGGTCATCAAGTGCTCTGTTAAGATTTGATTTCCGCAGAGAGGGATGATATAGGTTATATCATAAAAGAGACTTCTGTGGACAGATTTTTAAATGTGAGCTTTTGGGCCAACAAATCTGTTCTAAATTATGACATAAATATTACAGCTAGTCCTCAGTGTGAAATCTAATGTGGCTCTCAGTCTTTCAGACACATGAAAATAAACACCCTGTGATATATCCATAAAGAATATAATCAGGTTAGTTTCCTGGGAGATATGAATGCTGAATCTGCTTCTGGCTCCCAGAAATGTCTGAAAGATGTGGTGTGCAGAAGAGAAGAGGGCAGTGGTTACTCCATCGGATGCTCTAGTTTCCTCTAAAACACAGTATTACCTTTTCCCATAGGGGTGGCTTTCACTTTGCCACTGTAATTCATTGCAGAGGAGGGAAAAACTCACTTGGCAGTCCACACTGCAAATCCCTTCAGCAGGGGTTGGTTGTGCCCATTTTACAGGAGATGCAAAGAAAAATGCAAGGTCTTACAATCAGCTCCTCTACAAATAAAGCACGGATTCCCCTTTGCCACTGTGGCTAATGCGTCACATCTGCTTTGAGTGACAAACCAAACAAAAAAATAGCTTATTTTTTTTCCCTTAGAAACAGTCAGATTGAATAGGAGTTTTACAGCGTGTTTTCTTTTTGCGCAGAAGCTCTGTGATAGCATTTTAAATCTCCTTTTTTTTTATTATTATTATTTTTTTTTCCTATGAAAGTGAAGTGTATTTCAGGGAAATAGAACATATCAGATGGAAGCGCTGGGATTTAGCACACGTCGGGCTCTGCAGGGCAGACAGATCCCCAGGAGGTGACAGCTCTGGGTGACATTCTGACTCAGCATAGTTTATTTCAAAGTGGAATGAAGCCAGAATTGAAATCCTCTGGTTTGAAAAACATCCACACCTGAAGCTGTTCAGGAGCAGCTGAACTTCATGCATCAATTTAGCAGAAAATCTCTCTCAGGGCATCCTTGCCACATTAATTAAAAGAGCAGGAAACCTATCTAATAATTCAGAATGAAATGCTGTTTATTTTAGAAACAGTGATTGCTCACGGCAGGCCTGGGTTGAATGAGTGCTCTGTTCGGTCTCCTGGCTTCATAGAATCATTGAATCATTAAGGTTGAAAAGATCACTAAGATCATCAAGTCCAACCATCAACCCATGCCAACTGCAGCAGTGCTTAGCGGCTCTGCAGCGAATGTAACTCTCCCTTTGTTCATCAGAAGAGATGGTCAGTGCATCAGGGAATTGCCCTTCGCACACAGCAGCTAATGCCACAGTCACTGGCACATCTATTTTACTTATTGTGGGCCCAGAGCTGCTACTGTGGGGCTGGGGCCACCCCGGCACTGCCTTTGCTGTGCTCTGCTCAACCTCCCACCTTCGCTTCAAAGCAATGAAACAGGCAGAAGGAGTCCACCTCTATGTCTGTCTGTCTGGTGGAGAATAGTGGAAGAAGTGGAATAGAGGAAGCTCTCTGCTTTTTGGTCAGAAGTTGGGTGTTGCTTCCTCCTTCAGCGCCCTGCAGTCCCCAGCAGGTTGGTGACCAGAATTTGGGGACAGAGCCCACAGCATTCAGCTCCCACTTACCTCTGGGCTGAGGAGGTGCCCCCCAGACTCCACAGCTCTGGAGGAGAAGCAGCAAAGAGAGTGGCAAGGCGCAGAAAATCCCGTCCATGGCTGCGGAGGAGCCGCCGGAGGTTGGATGCAGAATGGCACACGGGAGCCTTGGCCCTGAGGTATTAACCTGCCCTTCCTCGGGGAGGCATGGGGCCAGCCCCTGACACGTGTGAGGGGCTGGGGGGGGCACCGAGGGGCGAGTGAGGAGGGCTGGGAGAAAATATTGCATGAAGGTGGAGAGGAGGTGGACGTCCAGCCCTGCCAGCCCCTCCACAATGGCTCCATTGCTCGGAGAAGGGGATGGGAAGCTATAAAGGGACCCGCAGCCACGCGGTATGTGGGGAATCTGGGATGGGAACAGTGGGAGCAGTGAGGGCAGCCCTGGGGAGCTGGGGTTAGCCTGCCGACCTCCAGCTCCCATCTGCATATCTTTGCTTCCTTTGCTTAATTTGTGGGCTGGAGCTCTGTCACGGGAGGAAGGGAGAGGAAGAGGAGAGCGGGCGCAGGGGCAGTGCATGGGATACAGAGCAAATTCCTTCCTGCGGGAAACAGTTGCTGCTCTATGAGGCTGTGAGCTGAGGCAGAGGGAGAAAGAATGCGACAGTCTGAGTTAGATAAATAGACAAGCAGTGCAGGATGGACGGGCAGATTATGAGTTTGATTTATTTTTAACAGAGGAGCAATCAGGTCCGTACAGCTCCAGCCACAAGAAGCCAATAATCTGAATCCACAAATAAGACTGATGATGCTGCAAGAGAGCAAAAATCCAATGTCTCCTTTCTGGAAGAGCAGCAGGGAGATTTTCTACTAGAGGAAGACAAATTTAATGATGGGTCCATCTCAAAGCAGTGCATCTATTTTCTTTTTATTAACTGCTGTATTACACTGATTAAAGCCCTGGATGTTGATGGATTGGTCTTTGCCCACCTTTCAGCTGCACCCTTGGAGCACTCCTGCGTTGCATTTGCATTGTGTTGGTGCAGTGCTGTGGCAAACCACCTGTGATCCAAAGGGCTGTTCTTCCCTCATTCAAATCTGTATTATTCCAGAGGTGCTTTGACAGACTGAGAGCTCCCGGAGAGAAGGGCTGTTTGATTATGCAGAAGCGGACCTGCCCTTAGTGGTGCTGCCAGACTGTTCTTTGCTCATTCAACATTAAAAGCACTGATTAAAATATTTAAAGATATTGCAGAATGTGAGCAGGGATTAGTATAGAAAATCCCTAGAATCTTATAGAAAATATAGAAAATACACAAGCAGATCTTCATGTGGATGTGTGCATGCACAAAGACACTTGTATAAAAACTTTATAGGAGCTTAAGGCTGTGAGTAGATGCATGAATATATATGTGTAAATGAAAATACATGCTTGCAAATATAGTTTCATGTATGTGCTTACATACCCATTTGTACGTGTGCACATATATGCAGACATAACTCTCCTTGCATGATGTGTGCATGTGTTGCATGGATTTCTGTGAGTTCAAACGTGTATGAATCCAGTGTGTGCTTATAGGATATCGCTTGTCCCACAGATATGTAGAACAGATACAGACACACACTGACAATTAGTGGGGAACAAAGTGAAATGCAAGCATAAAATCCGGTAGATTTAGCCTCCAGCCCTGTCTGTGGCAGGGTTTCTCCTCTTGCTTTGCCATGCATACAAGGACCCATTGGTGCAGACAGTGCTTGCCATGAATGGGATCATTCAGAGCCCTCTGTAAATGAAGTCTCTATGGCTGTTCTTGCTGAAGAAAACATAAAGTTTCTCTGTGTCATTTTGCTGCTAATTAGTAAAGAAGGATAAATACATTTCAGGTGAATATTTTCACTAGCGGAGTTTGGGGCACACAGGCAACATTAAAGCTTTGAAAATAAGGTGAGAGGCAAAGGTGTGCTGGATACTGTAGGTCTGCATTTATACCTCTGTAAAAGTAGTGTTTATTTTTAATATATGAAACATAATTTTTCCCCGGGCCTCCAAAAACGAAAACACTGGACTCAGTATTCCAAGAGGAAAATACGCATTTAAAGCTCTTCCCAAGCCCACTTGCAACATAAACAGACAAACCATTAATGGGCTCTTGTGATCTCTGGTGCCTATCATCAGATGGTTTGGATAGGGTGAGCCTGGCTGCAGTGTGTGGATGTCAGAGCATGGAGGGGACAATCCTCGAATACCCCACTGCCTTCGTTCTTTGGGTCACCACATCTGCCAGGGGGTGATGGGGCTGGAAAGTGCATAGCCCAGTTCAAGAGTAAGAAATACAGCGAAGCAAACAAATACACGGGATGTGGTCAGCTGTGAAAGTTGCTGGCTTCTCATTTGCCATAAAACAAGCATGTCTGATAGCGTGGGCTGTGTAAATGCTGATTCTTTGTCTATCAATATATACATAATATTTCACAGGAGACTAAATTGGATGGAAAAAGACATGAAAAATGGCATTTTAGTTCTGATAATGCCTTGATTTGCTATGGCATTTGACTTTTCCATTTTCTTTTGCTCATGATTTCTCTTTAAAAAAGCTTTTTAGTTTTATATCTGTGTTTCCAATAAACACATTTATTATGTTAGTATAAATGTCACACTGCAGTGAGCTGAAATGACCAAATCAAAATGAATCAGTCCCTGAGTCATATCCATGTCAGTGACCCAGAAGAAGGCGATGGATTCCTGTGTGAAAAAGGAAATCAGACCATGATGTCGGGGCACTTCCAAATTTCTGCTAGAGCTCAGACAGATGACATTTAAAATATTGGATTTTCCATAGAAAGAAAGCACAGTGTTTGTGGCCCTGGACTGTAAATAGTTCCTAGAGAGCGGCTGGCGATGCGGTTGAGTTGCGCCAGTTGGCCATGGAGGCAGCGAACAAGGAGAGGCTTGGGGAGGGATGAGCAGCCAAATCCTGAGTAGTTTACTGTTGAGTTGTATTTCATTCTAAACAAACCTGGTAGCTTTAGTAAACACAGCTTTCTTGCCCTCAAGCAACCAGGGAACTCCTATGTTTAGTAAAATACTCAGTTTTGTCTTTTAATATTTTTTTTTCTTTTTCAGGCTTCCTTTGATGTTCCCATGTATTTCCAGGCCCCCATTTTTCAAATATTCAGAGAAATAGTGACCAAAGCAGCCATTTAGTCAGAGCTCCAATTCTCATGTTTCATCCCCGTGATGTTTCTGTATCAGTTATGGGGTGCAGAGGAGCTCTTCCTGGCTTGCTTCATTATCAGAAAGGATATTTACTGTGCCACTATTGTACTGCAGAAGTGATATTTGCAGTGAAGGAATTGGTGCAAAGCACAAAACAGATTATGGAAACGGTGAAAGACTGCAGAGAGACGAATGGCTTTAAATACAACCTTTTTGACAACTCAAGATCAAAAGAAGTACTGTTTATCCTTTAAGCTGCAAATGGCTGGCAAATATCCTTCTACTCTGATGCTGTAAATAGTAAATGCTGTTTATGACTAGTCAATGTTTATGTATTTTATGGGTCACATTTATTTCAGAGGGATCATTTTTTATTTGCTGTGTTAACCTTGCCCACATTCCCCCAGGGCCAAGTCGCCTCCTGGGTGCTATTCCTGGCTCTGATGTTGGCCTCTTGGAAGGGTTGGGTAGCTCTGCGCCTCAAATTCTGCACCAGCATTGTTGGCCTGGCCCAGAGGGCTATAGCTGTTCTGCTAAATTGCTTGGATGAAGCAGCAATGTAAGACTTGTAAAAGTTGAAGGTCACTGTGAATGCAGCTCGTTTTCTCCAGCAAATGAGCAAACATATCAACTGGACCAAGGCAAACCTTACAAAAGGACCATGGCACAAAGGCACAGCGGTAAAGACTGTGGGATGGTCTAAGAAGAGCTATGTAACATCATTCTCAGTAGCAGCAGTGCTACAAAACACTGGCAGACAGAGGGATGAGGGAGATCCTTGGCTGCAGTCCATGAGGTGTCTGGCCTGATGGATGGGCACCTAGACGGAAAGCCAAAGGCAACGAAAGGCTTTGGGCTGATGCATGACCACACTTGTCATCTTCCGTCATCCTGGGCCAACCACTGGGGACAGCAGTTGCAGTGACTTCGTTTGGCTGATACGTGTAATTACTTTAATGAACTGTCTGCAGGAAAGCTAAAGAAAAACACGTCTTGTAATGATGTTTGATTAGTGCAATTATCATGGCAGCTGTCCCAGGCTCTAAGTCTGATCCTGGATGGTTTGTAGGTGCCACTCAAAGCAGCAGGAATGGAGGCAGCAAGACAACCAGGCAGGGCAGTGCAGTCCCTGCATTGTGCAGGGCGGTCTGCGGTGACTGAGTCCTGGAGAGCTGCCACACGTCCATCACCCGGGGTTCCCTCAGCTGCTCTGGAGCAGCTCAGCACATGGGCTTGAATCATTGAGGATGTGCCAGGGAATTCTGCCAAGTTGCTGTCTTTGCCCTCTTCAAGGTCTATTTATGCTCTCTTATGGACATCAGAAGACTCTTGGGACAGAGGAGGCATTTCCATGATGGTGGATGCTACAGCTGGATCTGCCTGATTTTGAGTGCAGTCGTTCCTGTTGCATTATGCATGGTTTTTGCCAAGTTGCTAGAATTCGCATCATGTTTCCAGATGCTATTTCGAAGTCTGATAGAATCTGGCACCAGAAAAATGCTTCTGATCCTCCCCAGGTTCTGCATCCACCATATTTTCTGCTGGCTTTGGTGCAGTTTACCCTCTAATACTATTTGTAGAATCATAATTTTTTTGTCAAAGTCTGACAAAATATTATGGCCTGGGTTTCTGGGGCAGCCCGTACTGGCTTCCTTCACCAGAAAACATTCCTGATCACCAGACAGGTTTATCACACATGTTCCTACAAGGCTGTGAGTGGTGCATGGGAAGGCTTCCAGCACCTCTCTTGGGTTTGCAGCATTGATTCAGCAGGACCAGCTCAAGGCCAAGGGAAAGAGCCTCAAGAAAAAACATCAATAAAACAAATACTTCCACAATGAAAGAGGTTCAAAAATAACTACATTTCATCAATAAAACAGATACTTCTGCAGTGACAGTGAGCACAACCTTGTCTCTTCCAGCCACGAGGACTACCTGCAGGCAGTCTTTATAGACATAGGCATGGGTTGATGGTTGGACTAGATGATCCTAGTGATCTTTCCAATCCTAATGATTCTATGATTTTCTTGGACCTTTAGATGCATTTCTTGCAGCCTTGAGTACTGATCCTGGTTCTGAAGCAGACCAGGATCACCCTCAACTATTTTGCAGTTTCTCTCCCCTCCTTTATGTCCGTGGTTATTGCAGAAGTTGTTTCCTCTTTATTTACACCTCAGTTTCCCTTTCTGTGGCATAGGGAGAGCAGCGATGTATGTTTGGTTAAGTTTCTTCTTTTACAGCAGATAGTCAAATAACCAGCTGAAAGCAATGGCACATGGATGCCTACAGAAGAACAATAAATTGAACCTATGAGAAGTGTTCAAAGCAATGTGAAAGACAATACAGACCTATTTCTACTCATGTGAAACACTTTTCCATCCAAGTTTCTTAATTTCCTCTCTACAAAAGGGGAAGTGGGAGTTGTGTAAACAAAACCAAAACAAAAAAAGTCCTGTTTCAGGTCAGATGAGGGAAATCACAGTCAGATGGGGAATCTGATGGACATCTTGACTCCTAGAGCACATCTGCCTCCATGAGATGCTGCTTCTAGAGGAGGTCCTGTCCCTCTCACACCTAACCTGTCAGTGCTGACATCGTCTGCCCAGTCTTCTGCCTATATCAAAGAATTGCTGTTCATTTGTCCTCTGCACTGAAAAAAAAGAAAAAAAAAAAAAAAAAAGGAAGTGTGGAGCAGCATTAAGCAAGTGAGCGTGAATTGGTTCTAAACCTATTTTGGAGACTCACATCAGTAAATCAATTTAAAGGAGAGAAAACTGTTTAAGAGTAACATATTAAAAAGGGTCTTTTATCAGACTCAAAACCAGCATTGATAGTACCATCGTCTGACTTCTTAGAAAGCTTGTGACAGCTCTGTTTAGTTTGTGTTGGCCAAATCTTCTAACATTTCAGAAAACCCAAACGATTTACCGTCTAGAACTCAGACCCCAACCTGGCTGGAAACTCACAATAAATCTATACATTTTATCAGATTTCATGGTTTTCTGAGTTAGGCTTTCACAGGGAACTATTCTGAGGCCCATAGAGGAAATACTGAATGAAGTGGAGAGATCGTTTAGCTTGCTAAGAGCCATGAAACATCAGGTTCATTTCAAAGATCAGGTGTGTACCTGAAGGCTCAACTCCTCCACATTCACTCTGTAACCAACCCCACCTCTGCAGGCAGTGTGTTGAGCCTATTTTGGTTGGACGTGATGATCTTACTGGTCTTTTCAACCTTAATGATTGTATGATTCTATTTTAGCGACTATGGTTAAAATACAGAACAGAATTTGGACCACTTAAATAGATTATAAAAAGGATTCTTAATACCGTTCAGTTAGATATGAGGGATGGGATGCCATCCACTGGGATCTAGACTGACTTGAGCAGTGGGCCCAGGTGCACCTCATGAGGTTCAACAAATCCAAGTGCAAGGTCTGCACCTGGGTTGAGGCAACTCCCACTACCAGTACAGGCTGGGGGATGAAAGGATTGTAAACAGCCCTGCTGAAAAAGACCTGGGAGTACTGGTGGATGGGAAGCTGGATGTGAACCAGCAATGTGTCCTCGTAGCTCAGAAAGCCAATCATATCCTGGGCTGCATGCAAAGCAACGTGGCCAGCAGGTCAGGGAGGTGCTCCTGCACCTCTACTCTGTGCTGGTGAGGTCTCACCTGGAGTACTGCATCCAGATGTGGAGTCCTCAGCACAGGAGAGACATGGAGCTGTTGGAGCGTAACCAAAAAGGATCTGAGGGATGGAACAGCTCTTCTATGAGGACAGGCTGAGAGAGCTGGGGCTGTGCAGGTGGAGAAGAGAAGGCTGTGAGGAGACCTGAGTGTGGCCTTCAGTATCTAAAGGGGAGCGACAGGAAAGAAGGGGACAGCCGCTTTAGCAGAGCTGTGGTGTTAGAACAAGGAGAAATGTTTTCAAGCTTAAAGAAGTTAGATTTAGGTTAGATATAAGGAAAAAGCCTGTTACAGTGAGGGTGGTGAGGCACTGATGCAGGCTGCCCAGAGACGTGGTGGATGCCCCATCCCTGGAGACTTTCAAGGTGAGGCTGGATCAGGCCCTGGGCAACCTGATGGAGCTGTGGTGTCCCTGCTCATTGTGTGGCAGTTCAACTAGATGGCCTGTAAAGGTACCTTCCAACTCTAAGGATTCTATGATTCTATGATCACACTGATCATATCAGTGTTCAGCCTGGTTTTCAGGAGTATAACAAGGAAATCACTGCTTTTTAACGATGAAAAGCAGCTTAAGTATATGGTCAACATCACTATCATCACCATCTCTTTTAGTCATCAAATGAAGAGAACACTGACAAATCAATTGAAGTTTCAGAGCAGAACAAGAGTCCTAGGCTTTGTCTTACAATATAGATGATGTAGGAATAGTTGTTACTGAGCAGATAAAAGTTTTTTAAAAGTAGGGAGCCATCCAAAAAAGTAAGCAGATAGTAAATTCCAGCTACCAATTGTCAGCAACATCATTCACCAGCATTTACACAGACTGACCTGTGCAGTCAGCATGGGTCATGAATGTGCCAACCCTTCAGAAATCAGACAGTAAAAGATTGAAGCTGTTAACAGGTTTTTTATTATTAAAACTCATCTTTCAAGTCACAGTAAAAGCCAAAAAATAAAAAATAATAGAAAAAGCATACTCTTGGGTATAAAATGGCAGAGCAACACTGTCACAATTCCAGCATTTTATATGCTGGAGTTTTATATGCTGGAGTACAAATTCAATCATGATCATAAGCAGACAGAATGAGAGTGTGTTGTTGAGAACTTAATTCTTTTGCTAACTCCTTTCCCTTAGGTCCTCATTAAAAGATGCTAGTGAGCATAGTATACTTCAGGGCTGGGCTACCTCAGAAAGCAGAAAAAAGGTTATTGCTTGTTTTTCCCCTCATTCTACTTCTTAAATGCCTCAGCTGCTGGGTTAGAAATGTAAGACAGATAAGAAACAGCATCCTGCTGGGGTAAATAAGCCTACCAAGGGATCCAGGACAAATGCCTGGCAGATGTCAGAGCCCAGTGATGGGAACCTCTAAGATGCCTGGTGCCAAGTTTATTAAAATCAGCACTGCAACTCAGTAGTAACAGCTCAAAACTGCCAGTGTGGAATGAGGCACCAGCTCTAGTGGTTTATCACTGCTCTTCATAGGCTCATAAAGTGAGCTAGAGTGCAACAAGCTTGATGCTGCTGTAAAGTAAGGGCTTCTCAGTTTGGCTGAGTATCTGACAGAAGGGGTAGGAGGCACCAACAGCAGAACTGTCTTCTCTCCATGAGTAGAGCTTAGACTGCTACATAGGGCGGTGGACACTCCTTGGATGGCAACTCCAAGGCTTCCTCGTAAGATGGCAGCACGGCCTGAAAGAGAAGACCATTAGTCATGCGTTGGATCCATGAAGGGTTCCAAATGGCCTTGAACTTGGATATGCTTCTCTTCCTCAAGTATCTCTCATTTTTGGAAGGTCTTAAATATCCCTTCTTTGTGTCAGAGCAGTTGGATGCTACTACTGGAGATCATGCATAATCTACGTAAGGACATTCATTAAAATGAAGGGTGATGCACCAAATCTCTCAGACATTGATCCAGCAAAGGGTGAAGACGAACTCGAAACATGAATAACACTATCAGGCACAGAAACAAAAGTTAATCTGAAATCAAAAACACACCTTCAAGTCAGAAATTAAGAGTGATATGTTCCCATCTATTTGCTTCACCCAAAGTCTGAGTATCAGCTTTCTTGCAAGTATCATTGCCTTTGGAAGGTTAAAAGAGTGAACTTAAAGGAATTTTACGTAATTGGGAATTGATTATTAATACCTGTTAATGCATGTTTGAAGTGTTGAACTGTCTTTCATACCACCAAAGGAGCAAACACAAGGATCATCAAGCATCTCACCATCTAAACCACAACTTTTCATGACATAAGCCTAAAGCAGTCTCTACTCACCTTCTCAACTGCCTGTGTGTCCACTTTCACCTCCTCTCTCTTACTGGCTTTAATATACTTAAAGCAGCTCAGGACACATTTGAACATATAGGCCTGAAAAGGAAAGGGAAAGGGAAGTCTGCCTTGGTGCTGCAAGTCAACAAGAGCATTTCTGTGTTTGCCATCATCCTACCACTATCCTTCTCTTGAGGTGAAACCACACATTCCAAGGCCTTAAATCAGTCTGTCCTGATCCTTTGTTGGAAGGGTGGCAACTCCATTTGCTCAGAGCAGCATACTGGTGTGAAGCCAGTAGGGCTATAGGCACATGCTTAAGGCTGCTGAGTGTCCAATGTCATCATACAGGAAAGGAAAACATGTCAGTTTTCATGCTATTTTTCTGAGCAGGCTACGAAGTCTGGGTGTCTCAGAAACACATGGATGGGTACAACATCCACCTCCCAGAGATCCAAGGCCCCCTTGTCAACTAGGACTGACCTCAAAGGAAGGCTCATTCAAGAAAACCTCATGTTTCCATTAGTTTCTCTTTTCTGACAGGCCTTCCTTGCACCTCGTGGAGTTACACAATGCAGTAAATGGAGAGATTATCTGAGAAAAATGCATCGATTGACAGATTGTGGCACAAGAAAATAAGCAAGGCCTGTGAAACATACCATATGAAATAAATATTTTCCCTGCGCTGTGCAGTGAGGCGAAGTCATGTGCCTCTTATTTTTATTGGCGTAAGGCTGTACTTTAAAAACAGTTGGCATTTTCTAAGGAACACAGGGAGATGTATGTCCCAAGAACAAGCCCTGTAGCTTAGGGTTCCCCAGAACAATGAGGACTGTTTGCCTTGACACAAAGCCAAGACAAAGAATGAGGACAGGGAATGGAGTATCTGAGCTTAAGGAATCTGTCTCTCAAATGGACTTATGGAGATGAGGAGGTAAAGCCATGCTTTGACCTCCTTCAGGGAACTCTGCAAAAACCTTCCCATTCCAAAAGCCTCTTCATATAGACGAGCAAACATGCAATACACTGAAGCTATCATACTAACTGTACAAAAAAACCCCACTCAACTCCTAAATAAATTTCAAAAAAATAATATATATATATATATATTTACGTATATTTTCTTTGATTTTGCTGTAGCTAGCCCTGAAGGGAATTCAAACCAACTGATCTGTCAGGTCACACTGCCAGCGGGGTTGCAGAGTTACCTCCACTCTTATTGCTCAGTTTATGCAAACATTAAGATATGCTGAAGTTACATCTGCAGTGCATTGCACAGGACTCTCCATTCCACACTGTTTGTTCAGGCCACTTGGGAAGAGTCTAGATAAAAAAAAATGCTTTCCGGCGAACAAGTAGCAATTGTCACTGTGCAGAATCTGCTCTCTACCTGGAGAGATGCAGTTTTCTTTTTGAAACCCCTCAGTGAAAAATCTGTTCTCTGATCCATCGAAGCAAGAAGGAAAGAAACCCTCTCACTGTGCAGAAAGTCTCTCCTGATGCAGTTTTCTAAGATGTAAGCAGAACCCAGTGGCTCGTTGCTTTTAATTAAGTTTCAGGATATCTGGCTGCATAACTCTGTTTGCATCAGCACAGACACAGCAAGTCACCCAAGTGGAAGATCCAACCTGCTGCTTAACGACCTCATTGATTTTGTCGTACAATAGCAGAAGAGTTTCCAATAATTTGTTTTCAGACATCTTATCCTTTTAGAGATAAATGGCTAGTCATAGTTCTTGAATACAGGGGGAGCTTGCTTTATAACTCAAACCCCCAGAATCATAAGAGTGATCTGATTATTAGACCCTCACTGAGGTACAGCTCCTATTGCACCCAAGGAGAGACCCAAGCAGATTTCTGTCTCTGGCAAATTTGAGACAGAAGTCAAAACCACTTCCTCCTATCCCTCACGCAGCAAAGCTTCCTTTCTGCCCTCACAGCTCACCACACCCTTCAGCCATTTACCTTCAAGAAGAGGACAGCAATGAATGCAACAGTGAAGGTGACCATCACTTTGGCATACTCCTCTGTTGGTAACTTCTCCAGGGCTGGCAAAAAGCCCTGTGAAAAGAGGGAGAAGGTCTCAGTCAAACACTTGTCTGCTCTGCCAGGGTCACGCAGTGTGCTCACCACCTACCCTGTTGTCTGCAGACTTGAGGCTGAGGTAGGTGGGCACCTCCATGTAGGAGCTGCAGAGGGTCAGGATGCTCAGGCAGAAGTCCAGCAGCTGCAGAGCCAGGAAAGGGGTCTTCAGGTGTTCCTGCTGTGCAGACAAAGGGCAGGGGACAGGGGTTTGGTTATGACTACAAGGCCTTTATAGATTTTCCCTATTTACGTGGGCTTGTGCTTCGTCATCATTTACAGCCTAAGTTATTTGGGGGCTGGGGCTCGATGTTATTTAAGGTTACTTCCAACCTCAGCCATTCTATGATTTAATTCATTTATACAAACCATAATATTGGGCAAACCATCTTGCTGGGTTGGTTTCTACCAGCTCCTCTGAAGAAGTCTCTAGCTGATGCAGTGATGTTCCTGACTTATCTCACAAATATCTCCCCAGAGCCCTGAGACAGAAAGTAAAACCAAGAGGAAGAGTCCCAGATGTGGGAAACCCAATTTTGTCCCAGCTATCACCTGTTGCCCTTGTGGACCTTCTAACTCCCAAGGATTGCAGCCACTGTAGGAACAGCTTTACCACAAAAAGCCATCCCACAAAGAGCAAAGAGCATTCTGACATGAGCTGTTACCTACCGTGTGTCTGAGGGATGACACTGAAACCATGGCTGGGACTTGGATATAGGAACTGAACATTGTTAGGAGGCTGAGGAGAAAGTCCATGACTTGTAGAGCAAGGAACGGGATCAGGAGGCGTTCCCTCTTCTGTGAGAAAAGTCAGTGTGAGTTATTTTTGTTCTGAATGGGAGAATGAGCCCAGCCATGGGCCACCTAAAATGACAGGTGTGAAGGTACTACAAGAACAAAACCTCTCCTAGAATTTCTGCATCTAATTCTAGATATTGTGATGATCATGGTAGCTTCAGCAACAGTGAAGGACATCAACACTGATTTTAACTCTTTTTCCAAATCTGCTCTGGAAGTTTCTGTGAACTTTCACTACATGACCTTGATGTTTGATCCCATCAAATCAGTTTCCATTAGTTGTTCAGCTGCCCCAGGCTTTCTGCTGCAAAGAAAGCTGGGTTCCCAGATCAGCACATGGTCATTTTTCCTCCAGAAATAAGAAGGGAATCCTTATGTAATAGGGGAGTTATGGTTCCCCTCCAAGGTCTGACTTGTACAAGAGCATGGAAATGAGGCAATAGAGCAACGTTTCCAAATAAGAGTATTTCCACCCCACAACACAAATAACCTTGATTTAAATGCCACTCAGTCTTGGTGAAGCTGGCATCATTGTGATCATACCTCAGCACTTTCAGTGATCATCCTCCAGTCCCCAATACCAGAGAGCCCCCAGCAAGCAGCTAAATGACATCTGTGGAGAACGTACCTTCACCACCCCAAAGAGGAGGTTGAAGCTGATGACAAACAGCATGATGATCAACAGGAAACTGGTGGTGACATCAGCTAAAAGCAACAACATTGATTTCACATTACTGACAGCTGGAGCCTAGTGTCCACCTCCCACATTCAGGCACATGGGATTGAAGTTTTAAATATCCTGGGCTACAATACTAAAGTAAAACAAAATGAAAAGAGGCAGTGAAGTTTTAGGCAATGATAAACAACTCTAGTCAGGAAATTATTTTTAGATTCAGATAAATTAATCAACAGCAAAAGCTGTGGAGAGATCTAGGAGATACTCAAGCAAGGAAGAAGATTCAACCACCCAACAGTGGTATGGACCACAGAGCTGCAGGATGAGATACTTTGCCTCCATCCACTCTCTGTAGTTGCAGAAAGTGACACACTCCTTAAAAAAAAAAAAATAGATGCGTGAGGAGAAACAAGGAACTTTTTTTTTACTTATATCTTGTTAAATAAATACTGAATTTCTTTCTTTTTTTTTAGCTACAATATAATGAGAACTGAAACATGGAAGGAGACTTAGGAAACAGCAAAGAAAAGAAACCCAAGCCCAAAAAGAGAACAGACGAGAAGGGATAGAGGGTGCTCATAGTTTGCCTGGGGAAGAGCTCAAGAAAACCAAACCCTCCTCAGGAGCAGGAGGACAAGGCTGAGATCTGTTGCACAGAAAACCAAAGGCCATAATAAACTCCAGATAAAGAGGAGCTTGATGAAGATCTCAACCTTTGCAGACAGCCCTAGTCCCACGAAGCCCCAGTTGCCTGGAGCCACTTTGCCTGATTCTCCTTCCAAAACCACCCATCAGAGAGAGTTTATCCCTTTAAGCAGGATGTTTTTTCAGTTTCAGTCAAGGCAGCTGCATTTGATGATCCTGTGGGTCTTTTCCAACCTTAGCGATTCTATGATTCTATGTGAACCTGGTTCTTCCAAATTGCAATTGAATGTCTCAAAATACCACATGGCTGTTTGTCTCCTGTTCCTTCTGCCTGACCAGATTCATCTTGTTCTATTTCTAAAACATCAGGTGGTAAAGCTAGACTTGCATTAGACCAGTTTACATGCTGATGTTGACCCCACTATGAATCATCCTCAAAGCTTCAGAATGAATAGAGAAGGTATTGGATACTCTTCCTGTTTTAATGGCATATTTTAACTAGATCAACTAATCTCTTCAATACTAATACTAGTCAACTTCTACTAAAAAGCAGCTTTCAGAGGGGGTGCTCTTGGTGCTACCCTGCCTGAAGTATCTTGTAAACCAAGGCAGCAAGGAGAGGCTGGTAGGAACAGAGCATTTCTCCTAAAGACTGCTGATCCTGTCACCCTTCCCATTGTCCCAGCAATGGCAAAAACAATCCAAATTCTCCTTCCTGGATAACTACAGGTTGGTGAGCCTCACCTCTGTGCCTGGGATGATCATGGAACAGATCCTCCTGGAAGACATGAGGGATGAGTGGGTGATCTGAGACAGTCAGCATGGCTTCACCAGGGGAAGGCCATGTCTGACCAATCTGGTGGTCTTCTATGGTGGAGTGATGACATTGGTGAACAAAGGAAGGGCAACTGATGCCATCTACCTGGACTTCTCCAAGGCCTTTGACAAGGTTCCTCACCACATCCTTATTTTCCATTTTGAAGAGCTATGGATTTGAAGGGTGGACTATTTGGTGGATAAGGAATTGGTTGAATGGTCCCAGTCAGAGGACGGTGGTCAATGACTCTATGTCCAGGTGGAGGTGGTGACCAGTGGTGTCCCCCAGGGGTCTGTCCTGGGGCTGGTGCTCTTTGCATCATTACCATCCCATAGATGATGGGAACAAGTGTATCATCAGCAGATTGTTGATGACAACAAGCTGAGTGGTGCAGTTGGTACAGCAGAAGGAAGAAATGTCATCCAGAGGCACTTTGATATACTCAAAATAGGCCTACATAAAGCTAATGAGGTTCAGCAAAGCAAAGTGCAAGGTTTTGCACTTGGGTTGGGGTAATCCCAAGCATGTATACAGACTGGGAGAAGAAGTCCTTGACAGCATTCCTGCTGAGAAGGACTTAGGTCTCCTGGTAGATGAAAAACTTAACATGAGCCAGCAGTGTACACTTGCAGCCCAGAAGGCCCTTGGGCTGCATGGGAAGAGGAACAGCAGCAGGTGAGGGAGAGGATGGTCCCCCTCTACTCTGCCCTTGTGAGGCCTCATCTGGAGTATTGCATCCAAGTCTGGGATCCCCAACACAGGAAGGAAGTGAAACTTTTGCAGTGGGTTCAGAGGAGGGCCACAGATATGATCAGAGGGCTGGAGCCCTTATCCTATGAAGACAGGCTGAGTGAGGTGGGTTTATTCAGTCTGGAGAAGAGAAAGCTGCTGGGAAACTTCATTATAGCCTTCCAGTATTTAAAGGGAGTGTTGATCTGCCTAAGGGGAGAAGGGCACTACAGAGGGACCTGGATAGACTGGTTTGATGAGCCAAGGTAAACTGTATGAGTTTCAATAGGGCCAAGTGTTGGGTCCTGCATTTTGGTCACAACAACCCCAGGCAACCCTACAGGCTTGGGGAGGAGTAGCTGGAAAGCTGCCTGATGGAAACGGTCCTTGGTGTACTGATGGACAGTCAGCTGAATAGGAGCCAGCAGTGTGCCCAGGTGGCCAAGAAGGCCAACGGCCTCCTGGCTTGTATCAGGAATGGTGTGGTGAGCAGCACCAGGGAAGTCATCCTGCCCCTCTACTCGGCATTGGTGAGGCCTCACCTCGAGTCCTGCGCTCAGTTTTGGGCACCTCAGTACAGAAAGGACATGAAGGTGCTGGAGCAGGTCCAAAGAAGGGCAACAAGGCTTGTGAAGGGCTTGGAGAATATGGCCTATGAGGAGTGGCTGAAGGAACTGGGGCTGTTTGGTCTGGGAAAAGGAGGCAGAGGGGAGACCTTATTGCTCTCTCCCAGTATCTGAAAGGTGCTTACAGAGAGAGCGGGGCTGATCTCTTCTCACTGCTGACAGGTGACAGGATGAGAGATACGGGGAAATGGCCCCAAGTAGTGCAGGGTAAGTTTAGGTTGGATATCAGGAAACACTTCTATACAGAAAGGGTTGTTAAGCACTGGAATGGGCTGCCCAGGGAGGTGGTTGAGTCACCATCCCTGGATGTGTTTAACAACCGTTTGGATGTGGTGCTCAGGGACATGATTTAGCAGAGAGTTGTTAGAGTTAGGGTAGTGTGGTTAGGTCCTGGTTGGACTCTATGATTTTTAAGGTCTTTTCCATCCTGAGTGATTCTCTCCAGATCTTCCATCTGGGTTCTGAAGTCAAATTGAACTTTTTATACTGCTTGGCTGCTTTGTTTCCCTGCTTGTTTTGTTGCACTGCATTTATTCCAACTATAATTAAGAAGTGCTCTCCATCTCCCAGGCAGAGCCCTTTGAAACACTTGGGAGGAGGAGCCAAGTGGAAGGGGGAAGCTCTGCTGAAAGCGTTTTCAAAAGCACTCATCACACAAGTTGGGTATTGAGTTCCGTCCAACCCCCCCAGGCTTTCCTCCACTTTCTGTGCATTTCTGCAGCTTGGGGAAGGAAACACTGGGAAAGCAGGGGATGGGCAAATCCTTGCTGCTGTGGGCTTTTTTTCCTGTGTGGTTCCTCATGACTTTGTAGGGTGAGACACCGCAGGGCAGAGGACTCTGATTTCCGCCTTTCTGAGCACAGCGCAGAAGGGTTATCTCAACCTGTGGTTTTACAGCAGAAAGTGACTAAGAAAAGGAAAAAGCACTCTGCATCTGTTGTCCCCAACAGCTTCATGCAAATTTTTTTTTTTCTGGTTAAGTAATAGTTGAGGTTCGGGGAGCTGTTTTCTTTTAAATTTTTAAATTTTCTTTTTCTCACCCCACATGAGTAGGAATTCAATCAGTTGTGACAAATGTGATGCTTGGGACTGTGTGTGATATGGAACAAGTCTGGCTGCTTCTTGCAGACAATTCATGTCGTGCCAAAACCACCAGGGATGTGGGGACAAAGGGGCTGGAGTTGGAAAGGTGATGGCACAGCTGCCCAGGGAAGTGGTGGAGTCACCGTCCCTGGAGGTGCTCAAGACATGTGGAGATGTGGCACTGAGACATGTGGTCAGTGGCCATGGTGGGGATGGGTTGGGGTTGAACGTGGTGATCTTTCTGGTCTTTACAAACCTTAATGAAAGAGGAAGCTAAAAGAAAGAGGAACCAGTTGAGGACCCCAGTGTCCCCTGCTCCCTTCCAGCATTCCGACCACCTACCAATTCTGTAGTAATCCTTGCTCAGGTCTTTGCAGTAGCCCTTCCCACTCGCCACCTCCAGGGAATACTCGATCAGCAGCAAAATGCTCATCACCTATGAGAACAAAGGCAAAAGGCACAATGCAGCCCACTGCAGACCAACTTGCTTTCGACAAATCTGTTTCCAAGGAGTATGCAGTGGCTGCAGCCATAAGTGCAGGGTGGCTCTCCAATAGCATTTTGAAGTGCTAAAAGAAATGCAGTAAAAATTAAGACCCTTCTATAAGTCTAGGCACACTGTGTCACTGACAAAAATATCATTTTCCTTCTTTTATTTATTTCAGAAAATCTTCCAAATATGCTTTCCCCCCCCACCACGTTGAACCTAACTGGATCGATTTTCTCTCATTTCTCCCCAAAGAAAATAAAAAACAGTGCAAACATGATTCCATCACCCCCACCGAGTCCAGCACTGGGAGCACACACTCTTCATACTCGAAGGATTGACAAAAGACCATCGGTGAAGAAGAGGTCACTGGGAGAGGTGAGTGAGGGAAGGTATTTTTCTGCTCTGCACAGGGGTTGCCTGGAACCCCATGATGGTGCAGGAAGGAAGTCTGTATCTGACACCACGATCAGCACAAGCATGGTACTGTGTAGCTGCAACAAGTTGTCCACAATAGCTGCCACAGCCTTCTGTGCTAACACTTGCTTAAAGAAGTGACGCAGGCAAAGAGGAAACTGAACTGTTGTGGTTGTGCTCCTGTTTGCAAACTTTGTGTATGGGCAACAGCGCAAAACAAGCAACTGCAGAAGATGAGAAAAAACTGTTAAGCAAGCAGAAGAGATGGTTTGTTCTTTCTACAGAGAGCTCAGGCTGCAGTAATGCATGGTCATATGCCTCCTGCACGACAGTAGGTATTGCAGGCAAAAGAAAGAGGCACAGAGGGAAAGACTTTGCATTGGGCCAGAAATGGGGAAGCAAAGCTAGGAGGGCACTGCTATGTGGCAAAGATAGGAACCAAATGCAGCCTCTCCTACTGTCTATGTTAGCTGGAGAAGATCAGAAACTATTCCCAGAACCAATTCCATCAACTTTCTTTGCCATGAGCTGCAAGTGCTGTTTCCAGAAGAGTTGGAGATCCTTGGAATCCTTCATTTCTGATAAGCACATACTCCCCAAGAGATTTCACTTTCCTTATTGCTGCTACTGGTCAAACTCCTCAAATGGCAGCATGGGAAGCTGAGGAAGAAATTGCTTTTTCAGGTTTCTGTTAAATAGAGAAAAGCAGAAGACTTGAGCCCAAAGCATCCACATGTTTCCTGAAAGACAAGTGAGTGAGAGCAGGAGATGGAATCCCAGATGAATTTCCAGCCAGAGCCAAAGCTTCAGCACAAAGGACACTCCCCAGTGCCCATCAGGGGAACAATAAAGAAAAAGACGCCCTGAGATCCTTGCAAGTGTTGAAAAAACAACCAAATGAATGGCAGTTCCATATCAGATAGCCAAACCAAATGTAAGCAGGAGGTTAGTGAGAAGACATTTTAAGTGAAACTAGGCTTTAAGTTTCCATTTATAAGGGATTTTGCATAGAAAGAATGAGCCACTGAACTGCAACGAGGTAAGAGACAAAGCTCTGGGGCTCATTTCTGAGCTCTCCATCCCATGGGTAAGTCATGGCCAAGAGATCCCTCCATCACACACCGCCGCGTTTGGCATTCCACTGCCTGGCCTGTGACAACCTCATTTATTCCTGCAAAGAACAGAAGTTAATTGGGGCCCCACAGTGGGGCTGAGAAGTTGGAGGAAGGTGGGTGACATTGCCAGACAGTGCAGGACAGAGGGACAGCGAGCCGTTAACCCAAAGCACATAATCTGAGCAAGCAGCAGGGTATCTTGTAAGGCAGACACTTAACAGCATGTTGCATGCAGCCCCCATTCCCTGGGGGATATTTGCTGCAGCCGTGGTAGGGTTAAGCTGCTGTCAGAGGCTGCATCAGGTACTTTTTCTTTGCTGAAATCTGTGCAGCTTGACTAACCTCCAAATTATTTATATGTGTGCACATGGCCTTGGTGCGACACGTGCTACTTTTCTCACACCCAGGCTTTGCAAAGAACCTGAAACTGCAATGAGCAGAGGTCGGTGGGGACACAGATGTGCTTTGAGGGTTCCTGACCTCTGTGCATGCAGGGTGGTGACACCTGGTACTGTGAGGTCAAATGGTGCCTCATATATGTGCTTTACTTTCAGCGCTTCACCTCTTCTTACTTTAATTTAAAAGTGGTTGCTGAGGTTCAGAACATTTTATCTTTTCCTTCCTGCTGCCTCTTTTTTCCTCTCTGTTCATGTGATAGAGATGCTCTGGGAGGATGAGGGAACATCCCAGGGCAGCCACAGTCTGCAACAGCACAGCTCCGTGTCAACACGAACCACGGCCACAGTGAGGGCTGGACCTGGGGAAGGTCTCAGAGATGCAACTCTGCTCAAGAAGCACCAAAACTCAGCTGTGACAGGTCAACCCAACGAGATGCCACTTTCCAAGACCTTTACCTCTAATTAAGGATGAGTAGCAAATGAACTGTAGCTTTTCTGCTTATGCACAGAAGCAATAGCCAGGCTTTACTCTTGAAGCTAACACCAAATAACTTGGAGTCTCTTCTCGTCAGTGAGCAGGACAACAAATTACTCCATGCTTCCTTTCGAAGTCACCACCCGACGCCTCTTGAAGCTTTGCTAATCACACAACTGTCCCCTCCTCATCCTCCTCCTTCTCCTTCCCCATTGGTTTGAGAACATCCACATTTATTTCAGCTGTCTAGGGAGAGATCAGCAGTAAGACAAATCTAATTTATAGGAGTATAAGATATCACCAGGAAGCCTGAGAGCTTGTGTTTGATGGCGTTGCTATCACCCAGCATCACTGTGATTGATCACTGGGACACACAGCAATAATTTATATTGATACAAACGAACAGTATTGATGTGGCAAATCATCCATGTCACCACTGAGTTATATATTCACTTTCCCCTTTCCCTCCCTCTGCCAAGCTGCAGGAACATCATAAAAAGGCAGAGAAAAGGTAGGAAATATAAAAGGTTGCTGTTATTCGTCTGTGTTACCTCTTCAAGCAGTATGCTAAGACCGTCTACTGCAAAATCCAATGGCAGTCTCCTTCCTGAGAACACCATGAAGCCTCACCCCAAGGCTCTGCCTTTTGCTGTTCAAAACTCAACTGAGAGTCAACAGATCAACAGTGATTTTTGCAATAACACATCTTTCACATTATGTCATTGGAAATGGAGGTTTCCCTGCTGGCCACCAGCACCATGAGCTGATCTCAGTCTCTTCCAGTAAATGCTGGTGCAAATTGGGAATATCTACTGGCACCATAGTGAAACAATTGTTAGAAAAATGTGTTTTGTTTCGAAGCATTTGGAGGAACACAGAGGAGGCTTTATGATTCACCCTCCCAGCTAGGAAAGCTTACTTCCCTTTCTCTCCGTGCCTCTGATTCTCCACTGGCACCAGGCAGCTTGCATCACATGCTATGCCTGTAGCTCCTTGTCATGTTTCCTCCCTTTAATTTTGCCACTTCCTCTGCAAACCTTGGGAGTTCTTCCTATGAAGGTCCCATTTCCAAGTAGGTCATGACCAACCCTCCACGATGGCTCTACGTTTAATTGGTCATCAGAAATTACTTCTGCTCTGCTGCAAATTCTCCACTTTCATATAGTTCAGTTTTTGTCACTTGGGGTCATAAGATTGCATAAGAGATACAGCAATTTCCGCTTCTTTAAAACAGTGAGATTATGAGCTTTGAGACTCTGGTGAGAAGATGAGAAGCCTGCCTGGGCTGTAATCTAGACGCTCAAAAAGCAGAAGGCAAAGGAGGATATAAAATTGCAATCTCATCACATTTCAAGGTCCTGAAATGATTAAAAGTTGGCATTGGAAATGCCATTGCAGCATCTGGATTCCACATAGTGCCAGGGGGAAGCTCTGCCATTCTGAGCTGGCGTGGGGCGATCTTCTGTGATCATTAATGGCACAGCTGCACAGGGAGTGGTGGAGTCAACATCCGTGGGGCTGTTCCAGAGCCATGGGGATGTGGCACTGAGGAATGTGGTCAGTGGCCATGGCGGGGATGGGTTGAGGTTGGACATGATGATCTGTGATCATCCTTCACTGAATGCTTTCACTTTACCCCACAATCCAAATCAGCAACTAAACCCATCTCCAGTTTCTGTTGCCTTTACATGAGTTCAGTGCTCTATCAAAGCACGGAGGGATGGCATTATGGGAGTCAAAGCTGTTACGCCACCTCATGCTGGACCCCAATCTCAACTTTGTGTGAGCAAGAAAAGGGCTGTGACATAGTGAGGGCATGCCTGGCCTGCTCCAGCTGCTCCAGGAACACTGTGGGGACTATGACATTTCCATGCCCAGTACATCCTTGTGGGTGACAGTTTCCCTCACTCCACTTCTGTGCACGGAGAAAGGTCAGGTCCCCGTTAGATGTTATCACACTGTGTGCTCCCAGTGTGTGACTGTGCACACCCAGCGCAGCAGAAGGGATTATTTTAAGTGTGCCCTGCTGTGCAAGAAACCACATCCTCAGTATGACGTGAGGCCACCTGAAAGTACATCTCTGCGGCCTGAATGGGGGGGAGAAATGTCTCTTAATGGGGGAAGAAACGTCCCTGAATGTTCCCTGTGCTGCCCAGCTGCAGCCAGCAGCTCCAGGCAGCTGCACCAAGTTCCTCTATGCACAAGCAAGAGCTCCTGAATTGAGCTGCAAGGGAAAGATCAGGAAGCAGAGATAAAGATCAGGAAGCAGAGATGGTTCCCCAGAGCTCCAATGGGTAGAGCTGGGGATAGCAGTTTAAAAAAATACAACTGTAATAAATTTCTTCCTGCCCGCTCCTCCCCCCCACCTAACCTCACACTTTTTGCATCCCCCTTAAACCATTTGTCTTTTGTTTTTGGCACAACATGGAAGTCAATAGTCAGGGAACTCCATGATCTGCAGTGCTTATACCTTCTGCAAGCATTGCTCCCATGCTTCTTTCTTGTCTCCCTCCGTCCCCCGTTCTGTCACTTACCATGTGGAAGATCCCCAGAGCAAGAGTTGCTGTCTTGATGTTGAAGAAGCAGCATTTTGGGGGTTTGGTTTGGGCAGTCATGTTGGGGTCCCTCTGCTCTGCTGGGAGTTACAGCGGTTCAGTCTGCAGCAGCCACCTCACTGGAGAACAGAGAGAGCAGTGCAGTTCAACTTCCTTCCTGGTCTATAAATGTGTTAAGTCATCCACATGGTCACATGAGGTCTTTGATTTCTCAATAAGAAAGAAAGCAAAAAACTATTGTTGCTTTTCTAACAGATCTTTAACTGCTTGCACATCCCTGATGACAAATGTGAGCACAAAGCTGCTTCGGGCAGGTAGTGAACAGGGTGTAGGGGAGCAGTGGGCTTTGTCCCAGAAAAACCATCAGAAATAAAAGCAGGGGGCCAAGAATGTCACCTTAAACTTGATCTACTGTTTTTGCAGTGAGGCATCCAAGTTCCTGTGCTTGAAGCAGCTGGTTCCTTGCCAGCAAAGACACCGCTTCCTGCAAGTACCGATCCCGAGCAGCACTGCTCTGTGGGGCTGCAGCAGTGGGGCCAGCAGGGATGGGGTCCTTGGCCACCACACTGATGGATCTGCTTCTGGTTTGGGTAAGGAACATGAAGCAGCAATGAGACCTGAGCCCAGGTGACAGCCATTGTGCAGTTTGTCTGGGGGAGGTGGAATCGTATTTTCATTGAATAAGAATCATTTGAGTTGGAAGGAACTTTTGAAGGCCATCTAGTCCAGCCCCCCCTTCAGTGAACAGAGACATCTATGGCTTATCAAGGTGCTCAGAGCCTGGTCCAGCCTGACCTTGAATGTCTCCAGGAATGGAGTTTTGGCAATATCAAAGGTCTAATTTAAAGCTGGCAATGTAAACATCTGCATAGGCTTCCAGAGGTTGAGTGGATGCTCATGGAGGTTCTACAGTGATGAGCTCCTAACCATAGCTTTGTGCTGCAGTGGATCATAGAATCACAGAATGGTTTGGGTTGGAAGGGACCTTAAAGATCATCAGGTTCCAACCCCCTGCTGGCTACCACAACTCAAGCACAAATCATTTTATAACTTTTCAGATGGCATGACATGGCATAGTACATGGCTGGATAACAACAGAGGTCATAGAATGGTAGAATATTCCAAATTAGAAGGAACCCAGTAAGGATAACTGCTGGCTCCACACAAGAATTTAAGACACTAAGAAAATAGACACTATCTTCATAGGAATAAGGAGAACACCACTGATTGGAGGTTGTATCCAGACATTGTTCAGTCCCTGTAATTTTCAATGCTAGCATTGAGGCCAACATTTTTTTCTGACTAACCTATTCCAACCACTTCTATTCTGGTTTTCTCACCACAAACAACATGCATTCATAGTAGTATTTCATCACGGAGAGTACATTCACAGTGTAACTTGACAGCACAGATTCTATTTCCATTTCTGTATGGAATCCATAACACAGTATAACATTTTTTATGTACTCATAGCCTAATTCTATAGAAAGTTCTCCATCATCCCATCCCTTTGACAGAAGAGCTCAGAGCCTCCAAGCCTTCCCACTGCTTGTTCACCAGCCAGATGGGATGTTGCTGTGTCAGGGCCCCAGGAGGGCTGCAGAAAGCCTAGGAAACAAAGGTAGGATGGAGCCTACTGCAATTACACTTCCACATTTGCTGCTTTTCTGGCTCCCAGCTGGCAGGTGGGAAAGTGAGTGAATGCAGAAATACCCTAGTTTGTGGCTGCACCACTGGACAGAAGAAAGCCAGCAGGTAACCGGTGCCTGTGGATTCCCAGGCTGTTCAGTTTTCATTGCAAGGAAAACATGAAATTTATAGACTCAGAAATTACAGGGTTAGCAAAAGATGCCATCACTGTAAGCTATATTTCTGCAACCCACTCCAAACCTGCCTAGCTCTGGATTTCAAGGATACATTTTTTTATATAGAGTAAATTTGAAATATGTTTGGTCTCACTCCTTCCTGGAATAGTGCTTTTCCAGATTCTGCCTTTTTCTTTCAGATGGGAAATAAAGTGTCTTCTACACAGAATGGCTATGGGTATCCTGCTACAAGAGACCTCTTGCATCTTCCTGCCTTCATATGCGAAGGCAAAGTCAGGATGGCAGCAGCTGGGAAATGTGCCTACCAGGTCCCCAAGCCTAAAATCGTCTTCCTCCATGAGACACTGCTCTGTCCTTTGTGTCTCCATATAGCGAACTTGCACTGAGCCCAACACCAAATGGCCACCGTTCCTCCAGGGCTCCACGGACAGGCAGCAGGCACCTACAACACCACTCACTTCAATCATAAAATCACCAAGGCTGGAAAAGGTCTCCAAGACTATCTAGTCCAACTGTCAACCCTTCCCCACCATGCCCACTGGCCATGTCCCTCAGTGCCACATCTCCATGGTTCTTGAACCTTCCCCCTGGGCAGCCTGCTCCAATGCCTCATCACTCTTTAGGAGAATAATGTTTTCTACTTTCCAACCTAAACCTCTCCTGGTACAACTTGAGGCCATCACGTCAGTGCCCTTCTCTGGACACATTCTAGGTCTCAATGTCTTTCTTGTAGCGAGGGGCCCAAAACTGAACTCAGCACCTGAGGCACAGCCTCACCAACACCAAACACAGAAGGATGATCACTTTCCTGGTATTATGAATGTAGAATTCACTCCAGTATTTTGGTGCAGTTTTGGAGCCCCCAACCTCCAGAAAACCATCAGGTGGAGCAATGGAAGCAATGGGAGATGGATGGTGAACAGGGACTGTGTTTTAATGGACCCCAGAGTAGGTTTTGGTTAAATCCTACTACCTTGAGGTCTCTCATGACAAATATCTTGTATATCGTGACACCACTTGTTGTCATCTCCATTTGGTGGGTGATTTTGGGCTAAAAATGTGATTGCTTTAGTGCATTTCAGAATGGTCTGTGACAAAAGTAAAATCCAGCTTGCCAACATTTACTGATGGGCCCAATGTAGAGAATGAAAATGAAATATTTTCAGACTATGCAGGGAAAGCACAGAGCTGTAGATGGGGACCAAAGACACCACGAGCTTTGAGCCCTGCATCTGGCAGCAGCCCTTGGGAGCAGAATGCTGTGTCAAACCGCAGTGATGTCTGGAGCATCGTTGGAGGAATATGGTTAAAAACGATAGTGGGTTTTAAAGACTGGTCTGCTTAAACATCTTTCATTTACACATCAGTTGCAAAAACAGGCTTTGCTTTACCTTCTCCACATGAAATGTATTTTCTCTGGGGGTTGCCTCCCCCCAAACCAGTTTGTGGGCCCAGCTGAAGGAAGGTGCAGGAGGACCAAGTATTTCCTGCTAATATGAAAAGCTGCTTCATAATCTGAACCTGACTTTCCTTGAAAAGTGTACTTTCCTTTTGCAATCCCCCATCCTTTTAGAGGCAGACAGAGGCTCGCTTGTGCCTTTGAGCATACCATACCCAAACTTAGCTCGCAATGTGTAAAAACAAATAGAAAGTGTGGCCCAGGCTGGGCCATTGGCTTCAAATAGCCCTGCACTGCCTGAATGCCAATGCATTATGCTGAGTGGCCCCTTTCAGCGGTCTGCATACCAGGTCCTTCAGACACCCAACACTGCTGAAAGATTGGCGTTGTAGGAAATCAGTTGAGTGAGAAACACAGCCCTACTTCTTCCATGTTGCTACGGACCTATATAAGATGTGCTCCTTGAGCCCTGTCCCAGCTCCTTCCTGGAAGCAATCCCAGGCGGGAGCTCTCATTTGAGGGGTCTCTACAACACCTGGACATCAGCTCCTTTCTCACAAACACCTATCAGCCTCCTGTAACCATTTCCCAGTTTCCGTGCAGCCCTGATCCTGGCCCCGGCCAGTGGGAAATGTTCTCTCCTTCCTAATTGGCTTGCTCCGAAGCATGGCTTAATGTATTTACATTCTACAAGAAGCCAAACAACAATGTGAGAGCCTTAATGAGAGAGGTGCTGAATTGCCAGCAGAGCAATAAATCTCTGGCAGAGGCTGGCATGGGGTCTGCTACCACAAATTCCCATTGCAAACCAGTTGGGCTCAGGCATCTGCTGCTGCCAGGAAAAAATGGAGTGTTCAGTTAACTCTTGTGACTTTCATCCATCAGTTCATTATGCTTTATGTCTATGCTGATGCGTGTTTTGCCATTTGCTGCCTTTTATCGACATAATGTGCCACGCTGTATTCATTGCACCAGGATTTATATCTGCCCTGTTACCTGCTTTATTCTTTCATTATATTTTATATCAGTTTTGCTATGCTTGGTGACTGCATAGCCTCCCTCTAGATGCACCTTACCATATTTTTCACATTACTTTACATGTCTTCTGCTTTATTCTGACATAAAAAATAATAATCTTGGAGTATATTTAAAGTGCTTACAGAGGTAAGAGGGCATTGTTTTGGTTCAGCTGGATGCAGGAAGCAGCTGTGTTGGCTTTTACTCACAAACCTACACAAGAAAAATAATGGGTTAAAAAGTTAATTTTCTGTTTGTTATTTGTATACCTGATGATGGAGGTATCCCCCCTACCTTGAGCTATCCCAGGTTGATTCTAGAACCATCCATAGACCCATTCTGTAATTCTGATGCTGACATTCAGGTGTTTCCACACCTGACCATGTGCCAGCGTCTAAATTCCCATGTGAACTGAAATGAAATGTGAAGATGGTGTGAGTATTCAGGTCCCTCACCCAGCACACAGAGGTATCCCCAAAGTGCTGCTCCTTCCCCTGGAGCTCAAGCCCACCTCAGCTGTCCCGTGGAAGGTCTGTGGGATGATTCCCTCTCCTGAACCTGGGTAGAAGGGTAGAAGTGGTGCTGAGGGATGTGGTCAGTGGGCATGGTGGGGATGGGTTGGTGGTTGGATTGGGGATCTTAGTGGTCTTTTCCAACCTTAATGATTCTATGATTCTGTGAACTTGGATGAGCAGTTAGCACTGTTAAACAGTTCACTAGGAGAGAGAACTCCTGCAAAGGCAGCTGGACCAGTTTCCAGATAATGGAAGAAAGCATAACATAGGAAAACTCCAAAATGAACATGGCAGTGTGGGTACAGAAGGACCTGGAGATGCGTCCACGTGACACACAGACAAATCTCTGCTTGAGAGATGGCAGAGCCATGCGGGATGCACCCACGTGCAGGCACAGCTTCAGGAACACAGCATCCCCAGGACTCTGCAGTATCAGCACATGGACGTGTGGACACCCATAGGACTGTGAGGGCTGCGGGTGCTGTCCTCTTCCAGCAGCATCAGGTCAGACCATGAGTGAGGCGTGCTCCACAACAGCGGTTCACATCCAGAGCCAAGCTCACCTTATTCG